>NC_056726.1:406870610-407014699 GCF_019279795.1 Protopterus annectens | reverse complement strand
TCTCTGTCACATTTCAAAATGTCTAGAATAATTTATATTACCTGTTTTTGGTTCGTCTTTAAAAGGTGCAACATAAAAGCAAAGCTCTTCTGATTTCATTCCTTTGATGCCATAACGATCGGACTTCCCTTCTGCTGACGCACAGTAATTGGCACCTATCTTTGGGACAGTCTTAGTTATACTACAAGACTGGTTGCCACAGTTTTCAACTATGAATTCCTCTGGCTGCAAAAATAAAACAAATAAATACATAAAAAATTAACACAGAACTACTACCAGTACATTAAGGAAACTGACTACTGCATTATGAACAAACTCTGTTTTCTCAAGAACCTGCTATGATATTGTCTGTTAAATATTCATAATTGTGTTACAGAATGCATATTTATTTAACTAAGCATTTCAAAAGCTCTAAGACACTTAGTCAAAGTTAAATTGTAATTTTCAATAAAAGTCCCTGGCACCTTGGCTCCACAGCTTTCAAGGAGACAAACATATCAGCATACGCACTTAATGCTTATGTAACAATTACTTATTACACCATTCATTCTACTTCATCTTTATTTTAAGAATCAATGCCCGAATTTACACCCATAAAAACATTTGCCAATTACAACATTCAAGCACCATGGTCGAAGAGCTTGATAATTTAGCATAAAATGGATTTCTCTTAATACAACACCGTTTTAAATAACGCCTAATGGATGGGGTTTGTTCTAAATATATCATGAAATTCAAATTCCCTATTTCATGTCAACACTCCAGAATGCTTCTCAATTTCGTGCTTACAATATGCTAGTTTCTGACATCACATTCTTCTCTTTCTTTGTAGATGTATACATGCATACACGTACACACACGTACACACACACACACACACACACACACACACGTACACACACACACGTACACACACACACGCACACACACACACGTACACACACACACGTACACACACACACGTACACACACACACGTACACACACACACGTACACACACACGTATACACACACGTATACACACACACACACACATATATATACATACACACGTCTTAGGATAACTAAGCTGTATAACATTACTCCAGAAGCACATGTTAAATACTTTTGTATTGTATATGCATTTCCATTTAATACAGTTTTCACCTTGCTGCTTATAAGATTATACTCCATAATGTTCACATCTTCAACTGCCTTTTCTATGTACCTGTACTGCATCGGACAAATCGGAACTACCATGCGGCTATTTTATGTACTATACTCCGATCCCTGCTATGAACAAATTTTGACTATGGTGGCAGAAATTCATTCAAGGCATCATCCATACATAGCACATGGCAATTATTTAGCATTTTGCATACAGCTGCGAAACTGCATACACGCAGACAATATTTCTATACTTTCATTCCCACCACTTTGTTCTAAATTTACTGTCCTCCTCCCCATAAAACTGAGTCTAGTTCCCATATGAAACATTTTTACTATTGATTGTAATAGTTGCTCCTTACTGTATCCCCTACTATATAATTTATGAATTTTATATCCAAATTCTTCTGACAAATGTTTAGATCACACCATTTCACAACATAAGTCTACCAACTTAATTACTCTGAGCATGCAAAATTTGTGGAAACTTTCTTTTACACGATTTACTAATCTGTGCAAACATATATTCCTATCTACAACTAACAGTACAAAGAAAATGCATCTCCTTTACATGAACAATCTAATTCATACTTGTGCTGAATGTGTCAAAATAACATACTTCCTCACTATCTGCAACTATTATAAAAATAAAAATCAGTAAGACAGTATGCAATTATTTTAAAACCTTTCTTATTTTATGTGTAAATGGGTCCCTGTCATTTAACTGAAGAATGACAATGATGAACCCATTTGCTACTGGCATTTTTGATTTCAACAGCATTTTGAAAAATGCCAGTAGCTGGTTCTGGGAGATCACTGTAGAGTGGGGAGTGGGATTTTGCCCCCTCATTGTTGTACTGCAGTCTCTGGGTTGGTACACATAATTAGCAGGGGTGTGCTGGGGAGGCTATTTATTTTTTTCAAACATTTTTAGTTTCAATCTTGTGGGATCGAGATTTTGATATTGAAACGTATGTTCGATTACGTGTCACTGATCTGTATAAATATATTCTAATACAAACTTTCTCATAGTCAGGTTTTTATAAAATGGGGAAAAATACAATACCCAACTCTGCTTTGCTTCTACAAATAATCATTCCCAAAGTGAAACTAATTCGGGTGACTCATAGAAACTGAGGACCTTCACCCAAGTATAAACAGCCTCTGGCCCATCCCAGTGTTTATACTTTATATATATATATATATATATATATATATATATATATATATATATATATATATATTTTTTTTTTTTAACATTACAACTAAACCTGAACTATTTTTCTTTCCAGACTAAGTTTTCATTTATTAAATCAACTATCCAATATAAAGGAGTCTAATTTCTTAATGCAGAGATAGATAAAACATTATTTAAATACTTGTCTTAATGGTTCTTAAAATCCTTCAGTTTCAGCTGCTATAGGTTGTCCTAGTACATTACGTCTACCTTTATGTATTTCGGTACTGTATAAAATACAGGTACCTTTGGATTCAACACTACTGCTTTTTCTATCATACTTTTCTCTTACAATTGACCCGCGGTAGTGGTGCTGTAGTAGCGTTGTCGCCTCACAGCAAGACGTTGTCCCGTTCGATTCTCAGCTAGAGCGTCTTCTGTGTGGAGGCATGCGTGAATGGGCATGCCTTCGTTGAAGGTTGTGCGTCAGGGGCTGGTAACTTGGCACATAAAAATCCACTACCAAACATTAGCGGACCGGAGTTCCGCTGTGGAGACCCCTAACCGGGATAAGCCGACAGACTCAACAACTTTTCTCTTACAATTGAACATACACTTGTTGATACTGCATCAGAGGAGCCATCTCTCAATCTGTAAACTGATTTAGAATAGACATACTCATCTCACTCAAATATTTGAAAACTTACCAAAGGACTTGAGCACTACTTCATTATTATTCTATTCTACTTTGTTCAAATTATTTTTTATTTCATACAGCCATCACCTTCTAGCAACAATTTTTTTCAATAATACTTGAAAAGAAATACTGATGTTTATATTCCTAAACGGGGGCACAACATTGCACTTCTAGTGTGGGGTTAATTGCTCTGCAGTACTGCACTCTCCCCTTCCATTTGTCTCATTTCCACAATCAAATTACTTAATGCTGTTCAAATCTATCAAATTTAAAGTCTATGAAACCGTGACAACCCTAATAAACTATGCTATATTCGAAGTCTTCATTCAATACATTAAAACTAGATACATTTCTCTGTGTTATAACTCATCAAAACAGATCAATTTCAAATTACACACACCTTGGTACAACCATGAGAACAAATTTCAACCATCTTAGTAGCACTGTAGTAGTTATAAACAAACTGAAAGGGTGATAATATTCTGCAATTTTTTTATTAAGTCTATAGATAAATTTTTAGAATAGAATGTTGAAAATTAAAATGGAAAATGTACTTTATAATTCTGAAATAGTCTCAGAATGTCATCCTGCTGTCACTTTGCCCCAATCCCCACCTGTTGTTTATTATTAGGGAAAACAGAGTCATAAATCAGTTACAACTTCTCTTCACTCAGTCTTCTCAATGGCATACTTGTGGCGTCTCAAAACTTTCTGAAAGCCTTGTAACCTTTGCCCATATCCTACTCACTTACTGTATGAATGTCCTCGGTATAATTCCTCTGTAGCCATGTCAGCTGCATATACCAACTACTTTAAGTTTACTGAGATTTGAAAAGTAATCTACTTCTTACTTTTGTAAGATTTCTCCTCTTTGAGCCTGGGCAATGGCTGAAAATGAAAGCTATGTACTCACCCTAACAGATCTGTGTTGTCTCTCCATTTGGTTCAACCTGTGGGTTATCAGATCTGACTCTGATCCAAGACCGACATATTACAAAGACTTCAGCCCTCCAAACTCTGCCTCTTCATCCCATAACGCCTTTCCCTACTAGAATTACCTCAGATCGAGTTTGCCCCTCTCTGCAAAAGTTTCCACCACTTAACCCTAAAAGAAAAAAGGACCACAAAAAAAGGGAGAAACATAATCCTCCATGACTTTGTTATCCCATGATCGAGATACACACTAAAAAGGCAGAGGCAGGTGGGACAAAGTTGAACTGGACAGAAAGTGACAACATGGATTTAATGTTATGGTGTACACACCTTTTGTATCTGATTTTGCTTTTTCCTTCCGAGTTGAACTTATGGGACAGAGTCCCCAGACATGTTAAACCCTGAGGAGGTCCTACGAAAGCACATTCTGCAGTACAGTGTTGTAACCAAAGGAGACCCCGGACCTCGAATGAATATCCAATTCGTCGTGGGACAGAAATGTCCCACTACAAATTGGATATTCAGTCCAGTTTCAGAAAAATGAAGCATCGTTGAAAGCAGCTCTGGAGAAAAAAGGTTTAGAGGTAGCCATAACTGGAGTAGAATGACCTTTTGATTTAGAAGTCAAAGCCTTCGCTTTGAAACTATACCCAAATGAAATGCAATCAAATAGTCACTTGGACAGAGTAACCTAAACACTGGTGTATGCAACTGGGCCTTTAAAAAAGGAAAAAGTAGACTTTCTGAAAGATTTGTTTCTATCCAAATAAAGCTTCAGTTGTCAATGGATGTTAAGACAATGCAGTAAATAGTCTGCTTTATTGGAAAATTCGGTAAAAAAACACTGGCAAGTGAATGGTTTGATTCAAATTGTTCTCTGTTGCCACCTATGGCTGAAAGGTAGGCTCCAGTCAAAGAAAAACTATCTTTATGAAAAGCCAAACATGGGGGTACCGATAACAGGGCCTGCAGTTCTGACACATCCGGCAAAAAACAAGAATAAAGTTTTCCAAGACAACAACTTCAAGTCAACTATAGCTGATGACTTAAACAGAGGTGTGTCAAGCATTTGTAGCATAAAATAAAAGACTGTCCACACCGGACAACACTTTAGGCATAGAAGTAGGTTTAGTCCTGAGGGAGACCCTGTCAGCATGAAAAATAATGAAGGGTTCCACAGCCATAAGTGCTTGTAGCTCAGACACTCTTCTAGCTGAAGTGATGGCCAAAAGCAAGGCTGTTTTCCAAGAGAGGTATTTTAACTCTGCTGATGCTGCAGGCTCAAAGGGGGGTAGCGGGAGCTTTTCCAACACAAAATGAAGGTCCCAAGCAGGGGTGGGGGCTCTTCTTGGTGGCCTTAAGTTTGTTAGTCCCTCTCAGGAACGGTTTGATGAGAGGGTGAGAAGATAGGTGGCTCAGTGCTGTAATGAGCAGAGATGGCAGAGGCATGGATCTTAATGGAAGAGGACAGACCTCTGTGTAGTAGGTCTGCTAGGTAATCCAGGATGAAAGGTAAGGAGGGTTGTGCTGTATCCGCTCCTTTTGAGTGAATCCAGGAACAGTACCTTTTCCACTTATCAGCATAGGATTTCCTTGTACTGGGCCGTCTGGCTTCACGTATGACATCCAGTACATGTTTGCTTAGGCTGGCCACTGGAGGAGAATTCAAGGAATAAGCCAGGCTGCAAGGTTCAGGGTCTGTAATTGTGGATGCAAGATCTGTCCCTCCTGCCGAGTAAGGAGGGTTGGGATCCGAGGTAGGTGCCATGGTGGCACTGGTGACCAACTGCACAGTAGTGGGTACCAAGGTTGGCGTGGCCAGTCTGGGGCAATCAGGCCTGCCCTTGGTCTTTCCTGCCTTATCTTGAGTAGTACTCTTGTAAGAAAAGGCAGAGGGGGGAAATGCATAGATTGAGAGGTTTGCCCAGTGGAAGGCTAGGGCATCCACTTCCAGGCCTTGCTGTGAGGAAACCTGATGCAGAATTTGCTGAGCTGATGGTTGTAGGGGGAGGCAAATAGGTCCACCTTTGGGGTACCCCATTTCTGGGTCAAAAGGCTGAAGGTGTTGTGGTCTAAATGCCACATGTGTGGGTCTAGGAGATTTCTGCTTAAGTTGTCCGCCAGAGAGTTTTGCTTGCCTAGCAGGAATTGAGCTTGCAGGTGAATATGCATGGCTGAGGCAGTGTTCCACAGGGTCATGGCTAGCCTGCAGAGTGGATAAGAGTGGGTTTCCCCTGCTTGATGTACCACATCATTGTGGTGTTGTCGATTTTTATTAGAAGGGGCCCCGGTGAGAGTAGGGATCTGAAAGCTGTCAGAGCATGCTTAACAGCTAGCATCTCTTTTAGGCTGATGTGCAGATGAATTTTGTTTGGGCTCCAATGGCCCTGAATGCATCTGCCGTCCAGATGTGCACCCCCAAGCATAGTCTGACGCTTCTGTGGTTAGGGTCTGGGCGGCGTGGGGTTGTGAGAAGGGAAATCCCTTGTTGTGGTTGCATGCTGCTGCCCAAAAAAGAAACTCTTTCCTTAGACAAGGTATTATAAGGTATGATAGTTTACAGGTCCTGAGAATGTTGGCACCAAAGGCTTTTTAAGTACCATTAAAGTTTCCTCATATGCAGTCTGGCATATGGAATTAGCAGAATGCAGGAGGCCATAGACTATGGAGCCTGCAGGGTTTTCCTTGCGGATAAGCTGGGTTCTGGTGGGATAGGCTTGCTTTTCTGGAGTAAGGAATGCCATCTGGGATGCTGTGTCCAAGCTTGCTCCCAGGAATGCATTTTTTTTGACTGGGAACTAGTTTGGATTTCTTTTCACTGATAGTGTACCCCAAGGAGGTTAGAAGGTCCTTTACAAATGTCAGATGCTGCAACAGCTTTTCCTGACTGTCTGCCTGAATCAAGCAGTCGTCCAAGTAAGAGTAAATTTGAATCTTTGTCTGCAAATAGGCAATGGCTGGAGCCAGGCATTTTGTGAAAACTCTGGGAGCAGTGGATAAGCAAAAGGGAAGTGCAGAGAACTGATCATGCAGAGATCCTGCCCTGAAACAAAGATATTTCCTGCAGGAGTCCCTGATTGTGATGTGCAGATAGGCCTCTTAGGACTAGGGTGGCTAACCAGGCATCTTTGGTCAGCACAGGGAGAAGCTGCTGTAGGGTGAGCATTCTGAATTTTGGTACCACCAGGAAGGTGTTTAGAATGGATAGATCTAAGATTGGGTGCCAGGTGCCCTCGTTTCTGGGTACCAGGAAAAAAGTCTTTAATAAAAACCTTGGCCAATCTGTTCTGCAGGAACAGGCTGAATTGCCCTTATGGAGAGCAGGGACTGAGCTTGGTTTTGTACCTCTGCTTACTGGTTTGGAGGAAGGTCTGGGAACCCTTTTGGGGTTGGCAGCATCTGGAAATAAAATATGTACCCTGCCTGGGATACTATGTTGAGGGCCCATTGGTAGTTTGTGATGGAGGTCCAGTTTTTTGAATGGTGGGCAAGTTTTCCTCCTAGGGGCACGAGCAATTGGGTAGAGGTGAGGAGTGGAATTGAAAAGTCATTGTGAATTCTTTCCATTAGGGGGTGACTTAGCACTCCATTTTAGAAGTAGAGGTACTCCACTGCTTAGATCTCTGCATACCCAGAGACTAATCTGGGGGGGGGGGGTCTCTTTCTCCTGGGTCTAGTTTGAGATGGCCTTGAGGAGGCTGGAAAGGACCAATGTTTCGAGGGGCAATGTCTACTTAATCTTGGAGGCTGCACTTGCAAAAAAATCTTTGACTGTCTGCAGAGACTTGGCCTTTCTTCCACCTTTTTTAAAACCTCTTCTGATTTGGTGCCAAACAGATTGTCCTTGTTCAGAGGAGAGTCCAATAATTTTGATTTGACATGGTCTGGCAAGGTCTGCTCATTAAGCCAGGCATGCCTTTTAAGTACAGAACCTGTGACTGCTGCCCTGCAAGATGCTTTTAGGGCGTCAAACCCACATTGCACTGCATGCTTGCTGACTTGGCTTGCAGAATGCATAAGCTCCTGTAAATCTATTTTCTGCACAGTCAGGAAAGGGAGACCATTTTTGTTTAACAAGCTCCATAGTATGTTGCTGATATTTCAGCACGTGGAACGGATAATTCAATGCTTTAATGGCGAGAGTTGCAGAGGTGTATACTTTTTTACCCCATCTAAAGCTCGGGAATCCCTGTCCAAAGGGGTGGGATTCTTAGCTGTAGTAGCTTTTATTCCTTTAGGTCCTTGGGAGATACCTCTGGGTCAGCAGTAGGATTTTTGAAGAGAAGTTTGTGAGAGTTGGACTGGATTCCATAAAGACATCATCCACAACATCCAAAACAGGAGGGATGGCTAAAGGTCTGTGCTGTGGTAAATCAAAATTCCCTGAGCCTCTTTTTGGACTGAGGATAGTCCTAGCATTCCCAGTGGAAATGCTCTCACAATGTATGTAAAGTTTAACCAAAAGAAAAATCCTCTGGAGGGGAGGCTGAAGGAATGGATTCCTCTGCATCTGAATCCTCAGACGGATAAGGGCATGTCTTCATATTCAGAAACCTCAGTCTTTGGACTCTTGGTCAGATAAAGCTGCTGGGGATAAGTCTCTTTCTTTTAGCAGGGGAAGACTGGCTTCCCCTAATCAGCATGATCAGGTCTTCTGCCATTTTAAGAATCTGAGATTGTGGCAAGAAAGCAAGTGCTTGAGTTTTGGGTCGTCATTTTTTAGGCGTAGCTCGTACTCTTGGCCTTTGAAACTCAGTAGTTTGAGAAAGAACTGAAGACGTGAAACAAGTAGTTGGTTTGTGTCGAACATCGGTAATGAGAAGAGCTTCCTCAGAAGCCGGAACAGTGGCTCCGGACCCATCCAAGGTACAGACATCCACAGGTTCCATAGTCAAGGAAGAGTCTCGCAGCATACTGGACTCCAAACGGGTCTTGGTAGAGGCCTGCGAATCCATCAAAGCGGGTATCAGGGGCTGCGAAAGCACCTCACTGAACACCGGCGAACTGGCGACTAGCTTAACGGAAGTGTAGTCAGCAGTTTAGGACCTGTGCAGTCTGTCTTAATCTTTACGTTTTTTCAGAAGATCAGTAGTCGGATGGCTTACTGAAGCCATTTTGGAATACAGAGATAGAGAACGAAAGTATTTAGGTTCAATAAGGGCCCAATGACGAATAGTTCGGGAGTTGAACAAAGCACAAAAAGTACAGTTTTGTACCTACCATAAATGTAGATGTTCGAAGATCCACATTGCTGCAGTCCTAACACTTGGGTAGTCCGCTGTCCCAGTCGGCCCGAATACCAAAGTATAAGGCTGACGTCGGTCAAGGCGCATTTGTCTGACATCAGGACGTCAGAGTACAAATGCGCATGACCAACGTCATATCCTCAGTCTTTTCTTGCCCCAGATGTCAGAAGACCCTAAAAAGATAAGGCCAAAACCAAAAAACACCAAAACACTCCTGTGCCTAAAATATGTACAATATATACAAATGTACAAAAATAGAACCTCACCCACACAACCACCCCTAAACACAGAGGGGAAGGAGGGAGGAAAATTGACTGCAGCAATGTGGATCTTGAACATCTACATTTATGGTAGCTACAATACTGTACTATGTTCTTCATCTCACATTGCTGCAGTCCTAACTCTTGGGTAGAATCCCAATGCAGAGGTAAGGACGTATGCCTAAACTATAATGAAGCAGGAGCTGCCAAAATGCCCTGCAACACAGCAGTGGCAAAACCAGCCCTGGACTTAGAATAGAGAGGAAGGTGGTAATGCTTGGAGAAAGTATGCACTGAACTCCAAGTAGCTGCCTCCAAAATATCCTTAGTTGCCACCCCTTAGAAATGCTGTTGAAGTGGCAGTAGCCCTAGTGGAATGAGGCCTAATCCCAGCTGGAATCTCCTTGCCATGATGGGAGTAACAGAATGCAATGCAAAACCCAATCCACTTAGATATAGTTTGTTTTGACACAGGCTTGCCCTGAGAACTCAAAGCAAAAGAAACAAACAACTGCTGAGACTGCCTAAAATCCCTAGTCCTGCTTAAATAATAACGCAACTGCCTGTGTACATCTAAAGTGTGCAAAATCTTTTCCCTATTTTGGGGATCTGCATAAAAAGTAGGCAAATGAATAGTTTGGTTTAAAGCCACACTAGAAACCACCTTAGGCATAAATGAAGGATTAGTACATAATGATACCCTATCCTTATGAAAAATCAAAAAAGGCTCCACCGCCATAAGGGCCTGCAATTCAGAAACCCTTCTTGCAGAAGTAATGGCCAACAAAAAGCAGTCTTCCATGACAAGTATTTCAACTCAGCAGTAGCCGTGAGGCTCAAAAGGTTGTAGAGTAAGTTACTACAACAAAAAATTGAGGTCCGAAGCAGGAGTAGGAGCTCTTGGTGGGGGTGTTATATTGTTTGCCCTCTAAGAAATTGCTTGAACAAAGGATGAGAAAACAATGGTGGGTCACAATCATAGTGAGCTGAAATTGCTGCAGCATGAATCTTAATGGAAGAGAAAGACAAACCTTTGTCCAATAGCTCAGTAAGATATTGAAGAGCCACACTCAAATTAGGCTCAGAAACATCCAAATCCTTTGCTGCACTCCAAAATAAAAATCTCTTCCATTTTTCTGCATACACTTTACGTGTACTAGGTCTTCTGGCTTCCATAATCACATTCAAAACTTGTTGAGGAAGTTGAGACCTGCTGTGGTTCAAAACAGAATATGCCAGGCTGTTAGATGAAGAGAGTGAAGCTTGACATTGAGTAGATGACCGTCCTTCTGAGACAAAAGGTGTGGAATTAAAGGTAAAGGCCATGGAGGCTTTCTTACCAGATTCCTCAGTAATGGGTACCAGTGTTGCCGAGGCCAATCTGGAGCTATCAAAATCATCCTTGGCTTGTCTTGTCTGACCTTTAGGAGTACCTTTGGGAGGAGAGGCAGAGGTGGAAAGGCATACACATGAAGGTTTTCCCAACTGAACGAAAGAGCATCCACTTTCCAAGCTGTGTGATGAAAACTTTTCGTGCAAAACTTTGGCAGCTGGTGGTTTAGTGGAGAAGCGAACAGATCTATGTCTGGAGTTCCCCATGACACTGTCAATTTTTGAAATACATGAAGATCCAGTTTCCACTCGTGGGGATCCATGATTTGCCTGCTTAACACATCTGCTAAGGAGTTCTGTGCTCCTGGCAGAAACCGTGCCTGAAGAGTAAGCTGCAAGCTGAACGCAGTCTCCCACAAAATCATTGCTTGCCTGCATAGAGGATAAGAATGTGTTCCCCCTTGCTTGTTGATGTACCACATGACAGTTGTGTTGTCTGTTAGAATCAACACCTGCCCTGGAAGAAGTAACTCCTTGAAAGCCATCAATGCAAACTGGACTGCTAACATCTCCTTCATGTTGATATGTAGATGCTGTAGTCTGGCAGGCCACTTGTCTTGTATCCACTTTCCATTCAGATGAGCTCCCCAAGCTATGTCTGAGGCATCTGTCGTTAGAATCTGACTCGCCTCTGGCCGGGTCACAGAGAGTC
This sequence comes from Protopterus annectens, assembly GCF_019279795.1. Taxonomy (NCBI): domain Eukaryota; kingdom Metazoa; phylum Chordata; order Ceratodontiformes; family Protopteridae; genus Protopterus; species Protopterus annectens. Next base: position 407,003,196 of record NC_056726.1, on the reverse strand, counting down.
CCTTGTTTAGGTGACATTCCTGAGCCCACCACAAAAATTCCTTTTGAATGCAAGGTATTATTTGAATGACAGTGTCCAGATCCTGGCAGTGCTGTGTCCATACATTTTTTGAGATACCATTGTAGCTTCCTCATATGCAGTTTGGCATTGGGAAGCACCAGAATACAAGATGCCATGAACCCTAATGCTTGAAGGACTGTCCTTGCAGTCAGCACGGACTGATGAGATAGTTGATGGAAGTAAAGGGATAGACTCTTTTGTTTGTCCGGGGTTAAAAGGCCATCTGGGCTGCTGTATTCAGTCTCACACCCAGAAAGCACATGTCTTGAGAGGGTACTAGACTGGACTTTATTTCGTTCACAGAATACCCCAGGCATCTTAGCACTGCTATCACATATTCCAGATGCTGAAGAAGCTCGTCCTTTTCTTGAGCCAGAATCAGACAGTCGCCCAAGTAAGGATAGATTTGTATTCCTTTAGCCTGAAAAAGCTACAACTGGAGCCAGAACTTTGTGAATACTCTGGGCAGTAGATAAGCCAAAGGGCAATGCAGAGAACCGATAATGGGAATTTCCAGCTCGAAATGCAGATACTTCCTGCAACTGAGTCTGATAGGCACATGAAGGTAAGCCTCCTTGAGATCTAAAGTTACCATCCAGTGATCTTTGCCCAGCAGAGGTAAAAGCTGTTGTAACGCCAACATTTTGAACTTGGGAATGTCCAAATAAGTGTTGAGGATAGACAAATCCAAAATTGGTCTCCACGTGTTCCCCTTTTTGGTACTAGGAACAGGCGAGAATAAAATCCTAGGCCCCTTTCTGGCACAGGAACCGCTGAATGGCCCCTATCTGGAGCAACAGAGAAATTTGCTTGTGAGCCTCTTTTCTTTGTATAGGAGGAATGTCTGGCATGCCTTTGAAAGGAGGCAAGGTATGGAAATAAAACCTGTAACCGTGGTGAACGATATCCAATACCCATCTGTCTTGGGTAATAACACTCCAGTTCTCTTTGAAAAGTGCCAGCCTTCCTCCCAAAGGTGCTGCCAGACGAGAAGGCTCTGGCAGCTGAAAAGGCAAGTCATTGGGTCTGCTTACGAAAGGACTGACCCCTGCCCTCACCAGAAGACTGGGCAGGCGAACTGCCTGTTCTAGGCCTAAAAGAACCTTGAGCTCTGCCCCTACCACGTCTAGATCTACCCCTAGACTGAGAATCATAAGAAGGATAAGTCCACCCCTTAGTAGGCCAATTTCTACTAAACTTTGGAGGCTGAACCTGCAAAAATCTTTAACAGTCTGCATAGACTTAGCCTTGTCCTCCATTTTCTTTAAAACTGCGTCCACAGGCGCACCAAATAACACATCAGATTGTAAAGGAGCATCTAAAATCCTTGTCTTTACATGTTCAGCTAAATTCTGATCCCTGAGCCAAGCGTGCCTCGGAGAACAGAACCAGTGGCTGCCACCCTCAAGAGGCCTGTACAGCATCAAAACCACATTGCAAGGAATGCTTACCCACCTGTTCAGAAACATGAACTAAATCCTGCAACTCTTTACACTCAATACCTTCCGCCAGAGCATCTACCTTAGACTTCAATTGTGAAAGGAGATAATTTTGGTATTTCAACATGTGAAACTGGCAATTCAAAGCCCTCATGGCTAAAGTGGAAGAAGTATACACCTTTTTCCCCCATCTATCCAAAGCCCTTGCCTCTTTATCAGAAGGAACAGGATTTTTAACAACAGAAGCCTTAACACCTTTAGGGCCCTGAGAAACAGTTTCTGGGTCTGCCCTAGGACTCTTAAAAAGATACTTATGAGCTTCAGGCACCCTATAATACCTGTCCGGTTTAACTGGGGCAGGAGGCAAAGAATCAGGGTTCAGGGAAGCCTCTGCAAAAACATCCTCTACCACATCCAGAACAGGAGGTATAGCTAAAGGCCTATGCTGGGGTAGAAACAAAAATTCCCTAAGCCTTTTCCTAGAATCAGAGAAATCTTGACCTTCCCATTTAAAATGCTCCCTCATGGAATGAAGGGTCTCTGAAAAGAAAAATCCTCAGGAGGAGAAGCAAGGTGTAGAGTCATCTACATCAGAATCAGAATAAGGAGGATACTCCTGCAAGTCTTCAGCCGAAGACTCAGAAGCCTCCGCCGAAGACTCAGAAGCCTCCGAACACTGCTCAAAATTCTCAAGCTCAGGTTCCACCCTAGGCCTCTTATCAGGGGGGGGGTATAGAACCTCTAATCATAGTAATCAAATCTTCTGCCATTTTAAGCATATGTTTCTTAGGCAGAGACCCTGAAGAACTAGGGGAGACCCCCACTGAAGTTAACCCTGGCCTGCCTCTAGAAGGAGCCTTGGAAACAGAAGGGGAGGGCCTAACCACCTTAGGAAGGGAGGGGAGAACAGCTACCTGAGAAGCCCCTTCAGCCTGGCCTACCTCCTGAGAGGACACATCTTGTAACAGTAAAGTCTCTCCCTGAGAATCCAAAGGAAATTCTGGTAGAACCACCGGCTCCACCGAGCCCTCTAAAGAACCGACGTCCGGGACAGACGGTTCTTCCACCCTAGGCTTCGCTGCTTTGTCCTTGTGCTTTTAGACGAAGCGGGCATCGGAGCATCCGACGGCATGTTGTAATTACAACGCTTCCCAAAAACTAACCTGGCACAATCTAATCTTCTCTTAATAGTGCGTTTGTTAAATCTAGCACAAGAGCGACAGCCAACAACGTCGTGCTCAGGCCCTAAGCAAGGTATACACAATGTATGGTAATCTCTATGAGGTATCTGTTTCCCACAAGAAATACAGTTATTCACTTTTTCTGACATCCGGTAAAATACTGAGGCAAGAAAAAAACAAAATATTCCCCAACGGGGTACTTAGCCAACTTTGATTCGGTCTGAAACTCCGACTTCAGAAAATTTCAGAACGCCAACCTGCACTCGCAATACTGCTTCTGCATCGGACCATGCGGCAAAAAAGACTGAGGATATGACGTCGGTCATGCGCATTTGTACCCTGACGTCCTGATGTCAGACAAATGCGCCTTGACCGACGTCAGCCTTATACTTTGGTATTCGGGCCGACTGGGACAGCGGACTACCCAAGTGTTAGGACTGCAGCAATGTGAGATGAAGAACATCGGACAGTGAGGTATGTCGTGGGCTGGGCCTAAACAGGTGGAGCAGTAAGAATGGAAATCTCTGTGTGGTATTTGCTTTCCACAGGAGCGACAATTGTTAACTTTTTCTGACATCGGTTAGAGCAAGAAAAAAGGATCCCCAATGGGGTACTTGGCTTTTTGAAGACTTTAGGATGATTCAAATTCGAAAACGAAAACTCAGGTAGCGGCTGACCAGCACTCATGCGAACTGCTTCAGCCTCCTCGGCAAGAAAGACTGATATAATGGCATTGGCTGCCTGTTTTTCTACCCCTGATGACCTGACGTCAGTCCTGAAGTGACAGCAACCGATGCAGAAATTCTAAACCTCTGGTATTCGAGCCGACTGAGGGATACCCCCTGGCAGGATAACCCAAGTGTGCTGACTGCAACAGTGAAACACGAAGAACATCCAGACTTGCGTGGACCAAAAGGGGACTAAGAATTACCATCACTCTGCAGTGGGTTGCTTTTTGCAGAAACTCGCTTAACAAGAGTGATGGAGGGTAGGTGTAAAGGAGACCCAGGGACCAAGCATGACTATCCCTGGGAAGATGAGGGTAAAAAAGCTGCTATGTTTGGGGTTGAAGGGGTTCGCACACAAATCACACCATGGCCGGCCCCAGTGGCTGAAAATCTGCACAGAATCCTCGTAGGCCGGGAAGGGTTCTTCCTGGGAATTTGAAAGGCCTGACTCACCAGAGGCTTCATCTGAAGAAAGGGTATCTGTCTGCTCAACCCTAGGCCTTTTGTCTGCAGGCGGCTGAGAACCTCTGTCTGGATGAGCCTGGGAGCTCCTGATTAAAGAAATTAGATCTGCAGCTAAAGTCATAATCTGTTTATCCGCGGTGGGAGTCTGAGAAAAAGATTTAGGAGGGTGAGACTTAGCCTGGCTGGCAGCCTTAGCACGTGTGTAGGCCTTGATGGACATAGACACAGGAGGCCTAGCTGCCCCACGTGCTGGAGTAACTTTGTCCGGTATGGTGTCAGGCAAATCTTGGGCTTCGGTTTCAGGAGGAAAAACAACTGGCACCGGTGAAGCCTCCGGGGCCGAAGTGTGCGGTAAAGCGGTGTCGTCTGCCTGGAGCGGTTGAATTACCGCCTCCGAAGAGACCGATGCACTCGCGGTAGGCTTAGGCGTGGTGTCGGTGGAAGTCACGGGCCGCGAAGGTCGGTCCCGGTCCTTCCGCTTTTGAACGTGCTGTCGGAAGTTCACGGCATGATATAGGAGTAATTTTCCCCAAAAAGTCTTCAGCAAATTCTGCCCGGCGCTAAGTGCGCTTGTTGAAGCAAGCACAGGCAGCACAGGCCGAGACGTCGTGGTCTGGGCCGAGGCAGGGAAGGCAGTAAGAATGGAAGTCCTTATGAGGTATTTGTTTACCACAAGACAAACAATTAACTTTTTCAGTTTTGTCTGACATCGGCTGAGGCAAGAAAAGGTTCCCCAACGGGGTACTTAGCTTTTTGATGACTTCGGTATCTGAAAACACAGGAGCTGGCCGACCAGCACTTGCGAACTGCTTCTGCTTCAGGCACCGCACGGCAAGAAAGACTGGAGAAGATGGCGTCGGCTGATGCTTTTATACCCCAGCCACTCTGACGTCGGGGAAGAGGCGACATCAGCCGACGCCGGACCCAGACTTTGGAATCCGGCCGACCGAAGGGCTGCCTGAGGCAGGACAACCCATATGTCAGGACTGCAGTTGCATTCTTGAAGGACATCTAGAAGGTGACCTTGAGTACAGATTAGACAGGTATAAATGGAATGAGGGAAATCAGAAGAAGCTGAAAACTGAGACAAGAGAAAAAGTACTGTTGTGTACACTTACCATAAATGTAGATGTTAGAGTGTATTCACTGTTGCAGTCTACACATTTGGGTTAGCTGCTTGCAGGAGCCCTCAGTCGGCTTGATTATCAAAGTCTTGGGTCCTGCGTCGGTTGCCGTCTCATCTTCCATGACGTCAGGTAGTCAGGGGTATAAAGCATGCAGCAGACGCCATTACATCAGTTTTTCTTGCCCCAGATGTCAGGTGCCCCCATAATGGGAAGCAACTGTATACAAGGTTACACCTCCAACAAAAAAGCAAATACACCAACAAGCTTCAAGTATAGTAAACAGGAATAGCGGTATAGTAAATAGAAGTCAGGCGGCTGGAGGGAGGGTAACCAGGACTGCAACAGTGAATACATTCTAACATCTACATTTATGGTAAGTGCACACAACTGTACTATGTTCTTCGTGTTTCACTGTTGCAGTCATCACATTTGGGTAGGTTCCCAAAGCTAAGGATGGGTGGAGGCAATTAGCATTAGGGCCAGCTATAAGGCCTTGCAAGACTGCAGTGGCAAAGCCAGCTCTGGATTTAGAAAAAATTGGCAAGTGGTAATGCGTGGTGAAGGTTTGTACAGAACTCCAGGTAGCAGCTTCTAGGATGCTGAGAAAGGCTGTAGAGGTAGATGCAGCCCTGGCTGAATGTGGTCTTATCCCCTGTGGAGTAGATTTTCCATGGTGCTTATAAGCAGAAGTGAACCAGTGGCCTATCCACTTAGAAATGGTTTGCTTTGAAATGGCCTTCCCCTCTGCCCCTGCAGCAAATGCCACCAGCAGTTGTTCAGATTTCCTGAGAGATTTAGTCCTGTCCAAGTAAAATCTAAGTTGTCTGTGCACGTCCAAGAAGGGCAGTATTCGTTCCCCTTTGTTCTGTGAATTAGAAAAGGTTGGCAAATGAATGGACTGATTAAGGGCCACAATGGATACCACTTTGGGCATGGAGGGATTGGTCCTGAGGGACACTGTCCGCATGAAAGATGATGAGGATCCACAGCCATGAGAGCCTGTAATTCAGACACCCTTCTTGCTGAAGTGATGGCTAGAAGGAAGGCTGTTTTCCAAGAAAGGAATTTCAACTCTGCATTTGCAGCTGGCTCAAAGGGAGGTAGAGTGAGATTTTACAATACAAAGTTAAGGTCCCAGGCTGGGGTAGGGGCTTTTCCTGCGTGTTCTTAAGTTTTTGGCACCTCTGAGGAACTGCTTCAGCAGTGATTAGAGAAGAGGGGTGGTTCTGTATTATAATGAGCTAAAATGGCAGAGGCATGAATTTTGATGGAAGAGAAGGCAAAGCCCTTGTGAAGCATCTCAGTTAAGTATTGAAATATCAGAGGTAAATTGGGTGTTGCTGTGTCCATCCCCTGAGTTTGTCTCGAGGAACAGAATCTTTTCCATTTTTCAGCATAGGATTTTCTAGTACTAGGCCTCCTTGCCACCAGAATGTCCATCACTTGCTTACTGAGGGATGGTAACGGAGAGATCAGGTAATTAGCCAGGCTGCCAGGTTCAGGGTTTGAAGCTGTGGGTGCAGAATCTGGCCCTCCTGCTGGGACAGCAGGGCAAGGGTCTGAGGCAGGTGCCAAGGAGCCAGCAGTGACACTGCACAAGAGGGGGGCATCAGTGTTGGCGTGGCCAGTCTGGTGCAATCAGCATTGTCCTTGGTTTGTCCTGTTTGATCTTTAGTAGTACCTTGGAGAGGAGAGGCAGAGGAGGAAAGGCAAAAACTGCTAGGTTTTTCCAGGTGAAGGACAGGCCATCCACTTTCCAAGCTTGTTTGTGGGGAGTCCTTGTGCAGAATGTGAAATTGGTAGTTCTGGGGGAGACTAACAGGTTTTTCTGGGCTCCCCCATTTGTTTCTCAACATGTTGAATATCTTTGGTTCCAGTTTCCACTTGTGTGGGTCCATGAGATTTCTGCTTGGGTCATCTGCCAGTGTATTTAGCTTTCCTGGCAGGAATTGAGCCTGTAGGTGCACTTGGTAGCTCAAGGTTGCGTTCCACAGAGCCATGGCTAGTCTGCAGAGAGGTTATGAGTGGGTTCCTCCCTGCTTGTATATGTACCACATAACAGTGGTGTCAGTCTTTACCAATAATTGTCCTGAAAAATGTGGTCCTTGAAGGCTGTCAGAGCATTCTGTATAGCTAACATTTATTTTTGATCGATATGCAGGTGCATTTGACTTGGGTAACATTTGCCCTAAATGCACTTCCCTGCTAAGTGAGCCCCCCCATGCATAGTCTGATGCATCTGTTAGGGTTTGGGAGGTAGGGGGTAGAGTGAATGACAGTCCCTTGTTGTGGTGGCAGGCCTCTGCCCACCAAAGGAACTATCTGTAGACAAGGTATGATAGGAATCATTGGATTCTAGTTCCTGAGAATGTTGACACCATAGGCGTTTTAGATAAAATTGTAGTTTCCTCATATGCAGTCTTGCATATGGAATTAGAACGCAGAAGGCCATGAACCCCAGGGCTTGCAGTATTTTCCTAGGAGACAGTTGGGTCTTTGTGGCCAGTAGTTTGAAGTAGGCAGTCAAATGAACCTGTTTCTCTGGCGTGAGGTAGGCCATCTGGGAATTTGTATTCAAGCTTGCTCCTAGGAATACAATTTGTTGGCAGGGTACAAGATGTTGATTTATTTTCACTTATAGTGTACCCCAGAGAAGTTAGCAATTTCTTTACAAATGCCAGACGTTTTAATAGTATGTCCTGGCTTTCTGCCTAAATTAGACAATCGTCCAGGTATGGGTATATTTGAATATTTCTTTGCATGCAAAATGCAATGACTGGAGCTAGGCACTTTGTGAATACCCTGGGCGCAGTAGATAAGCCAAAGGGCAGTGCAGAGAACTAATACAGTGCATGTAGCCTGCTTTAAAGCGCAGGTATCTTCTGCAAGATTCCCTTATTGGGATGTGCAGGTAGGCTTCCCTTAAATCCAGTGTTGCCAACCAGGCATCTTTGCCTAGCATAGGAAGCAGCTGATGAAGAGTTAGCATCTTGAATTTTGGGATTACCAAAAATGTGTTTAGGATAGATAGGTCCAGGATAGGATGCCAGGAATAGTCTTTTCTGGGTACTAGAAAAAAAGACAAATAGAAACCTTGTTCCCATTCTTCTTCTGGGACAGCTTGAATAGCCCTGATGCTTAAAAGAGAGAAAACTTGCTTTTGAGCCTCTGCCCACTGATTTGGGGGGTAGATCTGGCCCACCGTTTGGGGGTGGGTAAGGAGTGAAAGTGGAATCTGTATCCTTGGGAAACTATATTTAAAACCCATTTGTCCTGGATAATGAGTTCCCAATTTTTTGCCTGCAGGGCAATCTTTCCCCCTAAAGGAACAGTCAGTTTTGCAGGGCTTGGAAGGTTTAAAGTTAAGTCACTGAGACAGTTCACCATGGGGGGGGGGGGGGTTTACCACTTCCTGCTTTGGAAGTGGGAGTCCCCCCTGCTTAGTCAAGTGAGTACCTTGGGACTGAAGCCTTTGTGTTCTGCTGGTTCTGGGTTTGGACTGAAGGCCTGGAAGAGGCAGGAAAGCACCATTTCTTAGAGGGCCAATGCCTACTAAATCAGAGAGGCTGTACTTGCAGGAAACCTTTAACAGAATGTATAGATTTAGCTTTTTCATCCATCTTTTTAAATACTACTTCTGCTTTGTTGTCAAACAGTCGGTCTTAGTTTAAGGGAGTATCCAGCAATTTAGCTTTAACATGATCTGGCAAAGATTGCTCCTTAAGCCAAGCATGCCTTCTAAGTGCAGACCCAGTGACAGCAGCCCTGCAAGATGCCTCTAATGAATCAAAACCACATTGCAAAGTATGTTTTCCAACTTGTTCAGCAGAATGCATTAAATCCTGTAAATCTTTATTTTCAGCACAGTCAGGAAACATTATTTTCTGTTTAAGCAATCCAATAATATGCTGCTGATACTTTAACATATGAAACTGGCAGGCCAAGGTTGCAGAAGTGTATACCTTCTTACCCCATCTATCCAGCGCCCTGGAATCTCTATCAGAGGGGGTAGGATTTTTGGCAGTAGTAGCCTTAATGCCCTTGGGTCCCTGTGAAATGGTCTCTGGATCCACAGTAGGATTTTTAATGAGGAACTTGAGAGAGTCAGGAAAGTACAGTTTTGTACCTACCATAAATGTAGATGTCAGAGAGGGATGCATCTGCAGTCTTTACAAATGGGTTGTCCTGTCGTCAGGCAGCCCTTCGGTCGGCCGGATTCCAAAGTCTGGGTCTGGCTTCGGCTGGTGTCGCAACTTCACCGACGTCATTGCGGCAGTTATTCTGGTATAAAGGCATCAGCCGACGCCATTTTCCTCAGTGTTTCTTGCCCCAGATGCCAGGTGCCCTCTTGGATGGCTAAATTTGGATAAATGCCAAAGTTTCCAAATAGTAGAGAGCAACACATAAAATAAACATGCATGTACATATATACAAACAAATACACCATAATAGATCCCCCCCAAGCTAGCTGTAGATTGGCAAATACCCTAGGAGTATCTCAGAGGGGAAGGAGGGTGGGTAATCCTGACTGCAGATGCATCCCTCTCGGACATCTACATTTATGGTAGGTACAAAACTGTACTATGTCCTTCAAGGATGCATCTGCAGTCTTTACAAATGGGTAGAATACCATAGCTAAGCTAGGGGAGGAGGAAAAGAGAAGAAATTATGGTGTAGTTAGGATCCCTTGCAAAACAGCAGTGGCAAACCCTGCTCGGGATCTAGAGTATAAAGGTAAGTTATAATGCTTGGCAAATGTATGCACGGAGGTCCAGGTAGCAGCCTCTATAATGTCCTTGGTAGCCACTCCTCTTAAGAAGGCTGTAGTAGTGGCTGTAGCCCTTGTAGAATGAGGCCTTATGTTCTGTGGAGTTTGCTTTCCATGGTAGGAGTAGCAGAATCTGATGCTATTTCCTATCCACTTGGAGATTGTCTGTTTTGAAATTGCTTTTCCTTCCCTTCCTGTTGCATATGCTACCAGAAGCTGGTCAGTTTTTCTATTGCCCTTGGTTCTGTCCAGGTAGTAGTGTAACTGTCTATGTACATCCAAAGTATGCAGCAGTCTTTCCCCCCTGTTCTGTGGATTGGGGAAGAATGTAGGAAGGTGGATAGCCTGGTTTAAAGACACTCTGGATACCACCTTAGGCATAAATGTAGGATTTGTTCTAAAGGACACTCTGTCTTGATGGAAGATTAGGAAGGGTTGTACTGCCAATAAAGCCTGTAGCTCAGAAACCCTCCTTGCTGAGGTAATTGCCAGCAGGAAAGCAGTTTTCCAGGATAGGTGTTGAAGTTCTGCTGTTGCTGCTGGTTCGAAAGGGGGGAGTGTCAATTTTTCTAGCACAAAGTTCAAGCCCCATGCTGGCAATGGTGGTTTCCTAGGAGGTTTTACATTTTTAATTCCTCTCAGAAACTGCCTGAGTAGGGGATGCGAGAAGACTGGGGGTTCGAAGCTGTATTCTGCAGAAATAGCTGATGCGTGTATCTTGATGGAGGAATAGGGCAGGCCTGTATGGAGAAGCTCTGCCAAATACTCCAGGATGTTGGCTATGTCTACCTTTGACACATCTTTTCCCCTTTCAGTACTCCAAATGAGAAATCTTTTCCATTTTCCTGCATAGTTCCTTCTTGTTGAAGGTCTGCGGGCCTCAAGAATAATGTCTTTAACCCTTTGGGATAAATCTGGGTTAGTTGTTCTTATGTAATGTTCCAGGCAGTCAGCTGTAGAGTTTTCAGGTTTGGATGCAGGATGTTGTAGCCGCTCTGAGTTAACAGCAATGGGATCAGGGGTAGTGTCCACATTTGTCCCCGAGACATGCTCCTCAGTAATGGGTACCAATGTTGTCTTGGCCAGTCTGGAGCTATCAGAATGATCCTTGGACGTTCCTCTTTGATTTTCAATAGCACCTTGTGCACCAAAGGAAGGGGTGGGAATGCATATGCTGTCAGGCTTTTCCAACTGAAGGATAGAGAGTCCACCTTCCAAGCAAGTGGGTGGTACGTTCTTGTGCAGAATTTCTTGAGCTGGTGATTGAGCGGGGATGCGAATAGGTCTATCTGTGGTAGCCCCCATTTCCTTGTGATGGCCTTGAAGATGTCCAGGTGTAGCATCCATTCGTGAGCATCCGAGGTAGTTCTGCTTAATATATCTGCTAGGATGTTTTCTTTTCCCGGTACAAAAATTGCTTGTAACTGTATGTTGTAGCTCAGAGCCATATTCCATAGGTCCAGTGCCATCCGGCATAGAGGGTATGAATGAGTGCCTCCCTGTTTGTTGATGTACCACATGACTGTGGTGTTGTCTGTCCTTATCATCAACTGGCCTTCTTGGAGGAATGGTCTGAAATTCTGGATTGCCAGTTTTACTGCCAGCATTTCCTTTTGATTTATGTGCAGGTGCAGCTGGTCTTGAGTCCATAAGCCTTGTATGCACTTGTCCAGCATGTGGGCCCCCCATCCGAGGTCTGAAGCGTCCGTTGTGATGGTTTGGCTTGGTTGAATGCTGTGGAAGGGCAAACCTGGGTTTGACTGACATGCCTGAGCCCACCATAGGAAATCTTGTTTCAGGCATGGGATTAGTGGTATTTCGGTTTCTAGGCTGTGCCTGTGTTGAGACCATAAATTCTTCAGGTACCACTGTAGCTTTCTCATATGTAGTCTGGCATGAGGGACCAGGATTATGCAGGATGCCATGAAGCCCAAGGCCTGTAGTACTTTCCTTGCTGTTAGTTGGCTCTGCTTTGTTAATGCCAAGAAGTAGAGAGGAAGTTGTTCTTGTTTTTCTGCAGTTAGGGATGCCATCTGTTTGGTTGTGTCCAATTCTGCACCTAAGAAGGTTATTCTTTGGGATGGAATCAGTCTTGATTTTTTTATATTGACTGTATATCCCAGGGCTTGTAGTAAGTAAATGACCCTTTGTAAGTCTTCTATTAGCTTGTTTCTGTTGTCTGCTTGTATCAGGCAGTCGTCCAGGTATGGATATATTTGGATTCCCTGAAGCCTGCAGTGAGCGATTACTGATGCCAGGCATTTCGTGAACACTCTGGGCGCAGTAGATAAGCCAAAGGGCAATGCTGAGAATAGATAATGCTCTGATCCTGCAAGAAATCTGAGGTATCTTCTGCAATTTGGTCGTATGGGGACGTGCAGGTATGCCTCCTTGAGATCTAGAGTCACCAGCCAAGACTCCTTGCCCAGCATGGGAAGAAGTTGCTGTAGGGTCAGCATTTTGAATTTTGGAACAATGATGAATGTGTTTAAAGCGGACAGGTCAAGAATAGGCCTCCATTTTTTCTCTTTTCTTGGTACCAGGAAGAGTCTGGAGTAAAATCCCTTTCCTTTTTCCATAGATGGTACCCTCTCCATAGCTCTCATTTTTACTAATTGAGCTATTTGTTTTAGAGCTTCTGTTTTTTGATTTGGTGGTAGGCTTGGCATTCCTCTTTTTGTTGGTAAAGTATGGAAATGAAACCTGTAGCCTTGGTCTATAGTTTGCAAAATCCACTTGTCTCTTGTGATGCTGTGCCAGTTTTTTGAAAATAAGGCTAACTTTCCGCCTAAGGGTGCTGCTATTTGTTCCCTGGAAGGCGGTGCCAGAGTCAAGTCACTGTGATTGTCCTGTTGCAGTGGTAGTAGTTGTGTCTGTGCCTCGCTGGTTATTACCTTGCCACTGGCGTCCCCTGTAGGCACCTCCTCTGGAATGGTTTCTGCCTCTTGAGCGCCTGTTCCTGCCTCTGTGTTTTAGAGGAGTCTGGAAAGGACCAATTTTTGGAAGGCCAGTTCCTGCTAAACCTTGGAGGCTGAACCTGTAAGAAATCTTTCACTGTTTGTACAGATTTTGCCTTCTCTTCCATTTTCTTCAGTACCTGCTGAGCAGGGGGACCAAATAAATTGACTTTATCCATAGGAGCATCTAATAGTTTTGCTTTAACATGTTCCGGCAAGACCTGTTCTTTCAACCATGCATGCCTTCTGATAACTGTGCCAGTCATGGCTGATCTAAAGGAAGCCTCCAGTGCATCATAGCCACATTTTAACGAATGGTTACTAACTTGCTGAATGTTATGCACCATTTCAAGGACATATTTCTTATCTAAAGAGTCCTCAGAGGACAGTTTCTTAGTTAACTGATCAAGCATAAACTCCTGGTATTGGATCATATGAAACTGGCAGTTCAATGCTCTAGCTGAGAGGGTAGCAGAGGTGTATACTTTTTTACCCCATCTCTCTAAGGACCTGGATTCCCTTTCAGAGGGGAGGGGATTTTTAACTGAGGTCGAAGCTACTGCCTTAGGCCCCTGGGAGATAGTTTCAGGATCTGCAAAAGGGGCCTTGTATAAATGGTGATAGGTTCTACAGGGTCCCGGACACACATCGGGCTTAGCAGGGGCTGGAGGTAAGTATCAGGAGCAGTGCAAGCATCATTAAATGCATCATCTACTACAGGAAGGACTGGAGGTATAGCTAAAGGCCTATGTTGTGGTAAATGCAAAAAAGCCCTAAGTCTTTTCCTTGAATCTGAGAAATCTTGCCCCTGCCATTGAAATTGCTCCCTCATGGCATGTAAGGTTTCCCCAAAGGAAAATTCCTCTGGTGGAGAGGCAGAAGGAATCGATTCCTCAGCATCGGAGTCTTCATAAGGAGAAAAGGGAGCCTCTGGATGGTCTGTATTGTCTGAATCATCAGAAGAATCATCTGAGGACACTGGTTCAGGGGGCTCTGCTCTAGGTCTCTTTTCTGGAGGAGGTTGAGAGGCCCTGTCTGGATGGGGTTGGGATCCCCTTATTAAAGAGATGAGATCCTCTGCCAGAGTAAGCATTTGGGAACTGGAGCTGGGCGTGTGAGAAGGGGGCTTAACAGGCACAGACTTAGAAGTTTTGGCTGCTTTAGCCCTGGCAAAGGCCTTTATGGACATGGCTGCAGGAGGCCTAGCAGCACCACGTGCAGGGGTTGAAACATCTAAGGGGATGGTGTCCGATAATTCTTGTGAAACCACAGTAGCAGGTAGGATTTCAGAGGCCGATTCAACCAGGTTAGAAGGGGCCTCGGTAGTAGTCATGGATTCGGCTGAAGTTAGAACCGTTTGCTCGGTTTCGGCCGAAACAGAGACACTCGCAGTTTGCTTAACCGGTTTCGGAAACCGCGGACCGCGAGTGTCGGTCCTTTTCTTTCTTAGCAACTTGTGAAGTCGGAGGATCCGACGGCATAATGTACGCCAAATCTGAGCCGAAAACTGTTCAGCAACTCTGACCGACGCCTAAGCGTCCGTCGGTTGAAAGAAGCACAGGCTAAACAAGCTGCTACGTCGTGGTCTGGGCCTAAACAAGGTAAGCAGTAAGAGTGGAAATCTTTATGAGGTATTTGTTTCCCACAAGTTAAACAGTTATTCACTTTTTCTGACATCGGCTGAGGCAAGAAAGAGTCCCCAACGGGGTACTTAGCTTTTAAGAAGTCTTCGAAGTAGTATTCGGTAGTAGTAATCTCTGGATCTGACCGACCGGCACTTGCGAACAGCTTCTGCTTCGGGCGCCACGCGGCAAGAAAGACTGAGGAAAATGGCGTCGGCTGATGCCTTTATACCCGAAAAACTGCCGCAATGATGTCGGGTGAAGTGCGACACCAGCCGAAGCCAGACCCAGACTTTGGAATCCGGCCGACCGAAGGGCTGCCTGACGACAGGACAACCCATTTGTAAAGACTGCAGATGCATCCTTGAAGGACATCCCTGTAATACCTATCAGGATTTCTGGGAGCAGGAGGTAAAAAGTCAGGGGCCAAGCTAGATTCCGAGAAGGCATCAACAATGTCCACCACAGGAGGGATAGCTGGTCATCAGAGGAAAGAGAAAAATTTCAAAGCCCTGATCAGAAGAATCAGAAGGAAAATCAGTCCTAGGTCTCTTAGAAGGGGAAGGGTGGCTTCCCCTGATTAGAGTAATAAGGTCTTCAGCCTTCGTATAATTTGTGTTTTAAGCAATGGGGCCTGACCATGTGGTCTGGGCATCGGTTTTCTAGGCATGGATAGAGTTTTAGGCCTTGAAGACAACGATGGTGTCTGTTTAATATGCAAGTCAGTAGGCTTGAATACATCCTCAGAAGCCGGTGCCTGCACAGCGGCTCCAGACCCATCCAAGGTAGACACATCTGCAGGTTCCACAATCTAAGAAGCATCTCGTGGCATACTGGTCTCTGAATGGGTCTCAGTAGAGGCCTGAAAATCTGAAGTAGCAGGTATCAAAGGCTGAGAAAGTGCCTCACTGAGTACCGGTGAACTGGAGACTAGCTTAAAAGCATCGTCGGCAGCTTTAGACCTATGCGGTCTGTCTTTATCTTTGCGTTTTTTCGGAATGTCGGCAGTTGGGTGGCTTACCGAAGCCATTTCTGGATAATTGAATGGAGTACCAAAATATTTAGAAGCATAAATAAACAGATGACTAGTTTGTGGTTTGAATAAGGCACAAAACCGACAGCGAGGTAAGTCGTGGTCTGGGCCTAAGCAAGGAATGCAGTACGAATTAATCTTTGAGGAGTTTCCTTTCCAAAAGAAATACAATTGTTAACATTTACTGACATGGGTTTAGAGCAAGAAAAAGGTTCCCCAACAGGGTACTTCGCTTAGTTTAAGACTTTGGTTCTGAAACTCATCAAAATTT
This sequence comes from Protopterus annectens, assembly GCF_019279795.1. Classification (NCBI taxonomy): domain Eukaryota; kingdom Metazoa; phylum Chordata; order Ceratodontiformes; family Protopteridae; genus Protopterus; species Protopterus annectens. Next base: position 406,987,545 of record NC_056726.1, on the reverse strand, counting down.
CAGGAGTTGGCCGAACGGCACTTGCGAACTGCTTCTGCTTCAGGCACCGCACAGCAAGAAAGACTGATGTAATGTCGTTGACTGCATGCTTTATACCCCGGACTACCTGACGTCATGGAAGATGAGACAGCAACCGACGCAGGACCCAAGACTTTGATAAATCAGGCCGACTGAGGGCTACTGCAAGCAGATAACCCAAATGTGATGACTGCAACAGTGAAACATGAACATCTGTGGAACAGGTTAGCAGTTTCAAGTATCTGATGGAGGGTGGCAAAGGAGAAAGGAAGCCTGCAAGAGGAGCTCAAAACTAGAATTAGAGGCGCTGCAGCCAGATGACACAGATGCACTGTGTAACAGAATAACATCAAATAAGCTGAAAAGTAAGAAGTGTACAAAACAGTGCTGCAACCAGTACTTCTGTATGGTATAGAAACCCGGGCACTAAATGCTGAGCAGCTGAGAAAGGTAGAGGCGATGGAAATAAAGTGCCTGAGACAGATGGCAAGATGCATACTGTGGTACAGATGAAGAAATAAGGACATCACAGCAGAAGCCAAAGTAGCTGTAATTGCTGAGGTCAAAGAGAACAGATTACAGTGGTTAGGCACATCTCCAGAAAAGCAGAAGACCGCCTGGTGAAGTTGATTTGTGACAGAAGGCAAAAAGAAAAGTACAGTTGTGTACACTTACTATAAATGTAGATGTTAGAGTGTATTCACTGTTGTAGTCATTACGTTTGGGTCATCTGCCTGCAGGTAGCCCTCAGCCAGCCTGAATATCACCGTCTTGGATTCCTGCATCAGATGCTGTCTCTTCCATGACGTCAGGTCGTCAGGGGTATAAAAACATGCAACTGACGCCATTGCATCAGTTTTTCTTGCCCCAGATGTCAGGTGCCCCCATAATGCGAAGCAACTATATGTTAGGTTACACCTCCAACAAAACAAAATACACCAGAAAACTTAAAATACACTAAACAAGAAGGAAGGTAGAGCCAATAGAAGTCAGGAGGGAGGGTTAACCAGGACTGCAACAGTGAATACACTCGAACAGCTACATTTATGGTAAGTGTACACAACTGTACTATGTTCTTCGTGTTTCACTGTTACACTCATTACATTTGGGTTGGTTACACTCATTACATTTGGGTTGATTCCCAAAGCTAAGGAAGCTAAGGAATTTAGATAGCATTAAGACCAGCTATTAAGCCCTGCAAGACTGCAGTGGCAAAACCAGCTCTGGATTTAGAAAAACAGGCATGCAGTAATGCTTGGTGAAGGTATGTACAGAGCTCTAGGTAGCAGCTTCTAGGATGCCCCTGGTAGGGACTCCTCTGAGGAAGGCTGTAGAGGTAGATGCACCTCTAGTGGAATGTGATCTTATCCCCTGTGGGGTAGGTTTTCCATGGTGCTTATAGCAGAAATGAATGCAATGGGCTATCCATTTAGAAATGCTTTGCTTTGAAATGGCCCTCCTCTCGGCCCCTGCAGCAAAGACAACTAACAGCTGTTCAGATTTTTTGAGAGGCTTAGTCCTGTCCAAATAAAATCTAAGTTGTCTGTACACGTCCAAAGAGTGCAGAATTTGTTCTCATTTGTTTTGTGGATTAGGAAAAAAGGTAGTCAAGTGGACTGATTTAGGGCCACACTAGACACTACCTTGGACATAAAGGAAGGATTGGTCCAGAGGGAAGTCCTGTCTGCATGGAAGATAATGAAGGGTTCCGCTGCCATGAGGGCCTGTAATTCAGACACTCTTCTTGCTGAAGTGATGGCTAGAAGGGAGGCTGTTTTCCAAGAAAGGAATTTAAACTCTCCAGTTGCAGTTGGTTCAAATGGAGGGAGAGTGAGCTTTTCCAATACAAAGTTAAGGTCTCAGGCTGGAGTAGGGGCTAGCCATATTTAGCCCTTCCGAGGAACTGGTTTAACAGCGGGTGAGAGAAGAGGGGTGGTTCAGTATTATAATGCGCTGAAATTGCAGAGGCATGAATTTTGACTGACTAGAAGGATAGGATCTTGTGGAGCATTTCTGTTAAGTACTGAAGAATACGAGGTAAACTGGGCACCGTAGTGCCCATACACTGAGTGTGGCTCTAGGAAGTGTATTTTCCACTTTTCAGCATAGAATTTTCTAGTACTAGGTCTCCTTGCTTCCAGAATGACCTAGCACCTGCTTACTGAGGAATGCTATTGGACAGCTCAAGGAATTAGCCAGGCTGCAAGGTTCAGGGTTTGAAACTGAGGGTGCAGAATCAGGCCCGCCTGCTGAGACAGCAAGGAAGGTGTCTGAGGTAGGTGCCACGGATCCAGCAGTACCATGCTGTGCAAGAGGGGGTACCAGTGCTGATAAGGCCAGTCTGGTGCAATAATAATTGTCCTTGGTTTGTCCTGTTTGATCTTTAGCAGAACCGTCAAAAGGACAGGCAGAGGGGGAAAGGCATAAATTGAGAGGCCTTCCTAGGTGAAGGACAGGGCATCCACTTCCCAAGCTTGACTGTGTGGAGTCCTTGTGCAGAATTTGTCCAATTGGTAGTTCTGGGGGGAGGCAAACAGGTTTTTCTCTGGAGTCCCCATTTGTTCAAGAGGTTGAATATGTTTGGTTCCAGTTTCCATACGTGTGGGTCCATAACATTTCTGCTTAGGTCATCTGCCCGTAAATTAAGCTTGCCAGGCAGGAATTAAGCTTGTAGGTGCACTTGGAAGCTCAAGGCTGTGTTCCACAAAGTCATGGCTAGTCGGCAGAGAGGGTACGGAGTGGGTTCCCCCCTGCTTGTTTATGTACCACATAACTGTGGTGTTGTCTGTCTTTACCAATAACTGTCCTGGAAGGATGTGGTCCTTGAAGGCTGTCAGGGAATTCTGTACAGCTAACATTTCTTTTTGGTTGATATGCAGGTGCATCTGACTCTGGTTCCATTTGCCCTGAATGCACTGCCCTGCCAAATGAGCCCCCCCCCATGCATAGTCTGATGCGTCTGTAGTCAGGGTTTGGGCAGCAGGGAGTAGATTGAAAGGGGGCCTCGAGGTGGCAGGCCTCTGCCCACCAAAGGAACTCTTGTCTTTATACAAGGAATGATTGGAATAATAGTTTCCAGGTCCTGAGAAAGTTGACACCATAGGCTTTTTAGATACCATTGTAGCTTCCTCATATGCTGTCTTGCAAATGGAATTAGTAGGATGCAAGAGGCCATGAACCCCAGGGCTTGCAAAATTTTCCTTGCAGATAGCTGGGTCTTTGCGGCCAGTAGTTTGAAGTGGGATGTCAAATAAACTTGTCTGGCGTGAGGTAAGCCATCAGGGAAGTTATGTTCAAGCTTGCTCCCAGGAATACAATCTGTTGGCAGGGTACCAGATGAGATTTATTTTCATTTATGGTGTACCCCAGCGAGGTTAGAAGTTTCTTCACAAATGCCAGATGCTTTAATAGCATGTCCTGGCCTTCTGCCTGAATTAGACAATCGTCCAGGTATGGGTAAATCTGAATATTTCTCTGCCTGCAAAATGCAATGGCTGGAGCTAGAAACTTTGTGAATACCCTAAGTGCAGTAGATAAGCCAAAGGGAAGTGCACAGAAAGTACAGTTTTGTACCTACCATAAATGTAGATGTTAGAGTGTTCACACTGCTGCAGTCATTACACTTGGGTTATCCTGCCGTCAGGCGGTCCCCGCAGTCAGCCAGAGTTCCAAAGTCTTGGTCCAGCATCGGTTGCTGTCGCTTCTTCCCTGACGTCAGTACGTCAGGGGTATACAAGATGCATCAGACACAATTTTCTTCAGTTTTTCTTGCCCCAGATGTCAGGTGCCCCCAGTAGGTAGGCAATACATATTGCTAACAAGCAAATACACCACAAAGGTTGTATAGGACAGAAAGGTACATATAAGTCCAGCTAGGACAGAGGGGATGGAGGGAGGGTAACCTGGACTGCAGCAGTGTGAACACTCGAACATCTACATTTATGGTAGGTACAAAACTGTACTATGTTCATCGTGTTACACTGCTGCAGCCATTACACTTGGGTAGAATCCCAAAGCTAAGGTTGGGTGGCTGGTCTATAAAGAGTTAGGATTGGCTATGAGGCCCTGCAGAACTGCAGTGGCAAATCCTGCTCTGGATTTAGAGTAGAGAGGCAAGTGGTAATGCTTGGTAAAGGTGTGCATTGAACTCCAAATTGCAGCCTCCAAAATTTCCTTGGTAGGTATTCCTCTGAGAAAGGCTGTTGAAGTGGCTGCTGCCTGGTGGAATGTGGCCTAATGTTATTAGGGACTGATTTTCCATGCTGTGTGTAGCAGTAACAAATACAGTTGTCCTATCCATTTGGAGAGAGTCTGCTTTGAGATAGCCTTTCCCTGTGATCCCCCAGCATATGCTCAGTTTTCCTGAAAGCTTTTGTCTTGTCCAAGTAGAAGAGTAGCTGCCTGTGTATGTCCAAAGAGTGCAGAAGTTTCTCCCCTTTATTCTGGGGGTTTGGATAAGAAGTTGGCAAATGGATGGTTTGGTTAAGAGCCACACTAGATACCACCTTTGGCACAAAGGTAGGGTTTGTCCTTAAAGAAACCCTGTCCTGATGAAAAATTATGAAAGGTTCCACTGCCATTAATGCCTGTAGCTCAGACTCTTCGTGCTGAAGTTACTGCCAGGAGCAGAGCTGTTTTCCATGATAAAAATTTTAGATCGGCTGTATTGGCTGGCTCAAAAGGGGGCAGGGTCAGTTTTTCCAAAATTAAATATGGTCCCAAGTTGGTGTTGGTGCTCTCCGGGGCGGTCTTACGTTTTTAGCCCCTCTGAGGTATTGCTTTAGCAAGGGATGAGAGAATAAAAGGAGGATCCGTGTTGTAATGTGCTGAAATGGCAGAGGCGTGGATCTTAATTGATGAGAAGGATAGGCCTTTGTAGGATAGGCCTTTGTCCAGCATCTCAGTTAAGTATTGTAAAATCTGAGGAATGTTTGGGACAAGAGGGTCAAGGCTTTGAGCCTGGTTCCAGGCGCAGAATCTCTTCCATTTTTCTGAGTAAGCTTTCCTGGTGCTAGGCCTCCTGGCCTCCAAAATGGCATCCATAACAGCTTTAAAGCGAGGTGTTGCCTGTTTGACTAATGAATCTGCCATGCAGCCAGGTTTAGGGTTTTGAGCTGACCGTACAGGATCGGATTGTTTTTTTTGAGTCAGAAGGTGTGGAATTTGAGGCAAAATCCATGGTGGGCCTTGAGTTAAGTTCTTTAAGATTGGGTACCAGTGCTGGCGTGGCCAGTCTGGAGCAATCAGGATCATCTGTAGTTTTTCTTGTCTAGCTTTTAGGAGTACCTTTGAAAAAAAAGAGGCAGTGGTGGGAAGGCATAAACTTTTAGGTTTTTCCAGCTGAAGGAGAGAGCATCCACTTTCCATGTTCGTGTGTGATAAGTCCTTGTGCAGAATTTTTGTAGTTGGCAATTCAGTGGGGAGGCAAAAAGATCCATGTCTGGGCATCCCCATTTTTGATTTACCATGCTGAAGATTTGTGGATTCAATTTCCATTCGTGAGGGTCCATGATATTTCTGCTTAGATCGTCTGCCAGAGTATTTTTCTTTCCTGGCAGGAATTGTGCTTGCAGATTAACTTGATACGTTAGAGCTGTGTTCCACAAGGTCATGGCTTGCCTGCATAGGGGATAAGAATGAGTACCCCCTTGTTTATGTACCGCATTACTGTGGTGTTGTCTGTCTTTAATAATTGTCCTGGATGCAGAAGGTCCTTGAAAGCTGTTAGGGCATTTTGAACAGCCAACATCTCTTTTTGATTGATGTGAAGATGCATTTGGTCTGTGGTCCACTTGCCCTGAATGCATTTTCCTGCCATGTATGCTCCCCAGGCATAATCCGAAGCATCTGTTAGAGTCTGCCGGGCTGTGGGTAGAGTAAAAGACTGACCCTTGTTTAGGTGACATGCCTGTGCCCACCATCGAAACTCCTGTTGTAGGCAGGGAATCATTGGTATTACTGCTTCTAAACTGTGAGTGTTGAGTCCAAACACTTTTTAGGTACCATTGTAATTTCCTCATATGCAGTCTGGCATATGGTATTAGTAGTACGCAGGATGCCATGAATCCCAAGGCCTGCAGAATTTTTCTTGCAGGGAGATGGGACTTTTTTGCCAGTAATTGAAAATATTGAGTTAGTTGAACTTGTATGTCTGGCATGAGATAAGCAATCTGGGCAGTTGTATTTAAGCTGGCACCCAGGAATATAATCTGTTGTGAGGGCACTAGTTTTGACTTCTTTTTGTTTACTGTGTACCCTAGAGAAATTAGCAACCTTTTTACAAACGCCAGATGCTTTAGAAGAATGCCCTTTGTCTCTGCTTGAATGAGGCAGTCGTCCAGGTATGGATATATTTGAATTCCTTTTTGTCTGCAAAATGCAATTACTGGTGCCAGGCACTTTGTAAAGACCCTGGGTGCAGTAGATAAGCCAAAGGGCAGTGCAGAGAATTGGTAGTGCATGTACCAGCTTTGACTCTGAGGTATCTTCTGCAATTTTGTCTGACAGGGACATGCAGGTATGCCTCTGAGGTCCAGAGTAACAAGCCAGGCCTTCTTGCCCAGCATGGGTAGAAGCTGCTGTAATGTCAGCATTTTGAATTTCGGAATATCCAGGTAAGTATTTAGAGTTGAAAAGTCTAGTATGGGCCTCTAGGCCTTGTCCTTTCTGGGGACCAGGAAGAGTCTTGAGTAAAATCCTTGTTCTTGTTCCTGTTGTGGTACTTTTTGAATAGCTCATGTCCATGGGGGCTGAAATTTGTTTTTGTGCCTCTGCCCATTGATTTTGTGGCAGGTCTGGCATTCCTTTTAGCCTTGGTAAAGTGTGAAAGTGGAACCTGTAACCTTGAGACACAATAAGAACCCATTTGTCTTGGGCGATTGTTTGCCAGTTTTGAGAGAAAGTGCTAGTTTTCCCCCTAAGGGGGCTGCCAAAAGGAAAGTGCTTGGCGTACGAAGGGGGAAGTCATTGGGAGAGTTTCCTGTAAGGTTGAGACTTGCCCTCACCTCCTTTTGGGGTAGAGGTGCCCCACTATCGTTGTCTGCTGGGTTGAGATCTGCCTCTTGGGTGTCTGCATCTGCCTCTCTGTGGCCTGACACTGGAAAGGACCAATTCTTTGTTGGCCAATGTCTGCTAAATCGAGGTGGCTGTACCTGTAAGAAATTCTTGACTGTTTGCATAGATTTAGCTTTATCCTCCATTTTCTTTAACACCTCTTCTGCCTTAACACCAAACAAGGTATCATGCTATAAAGGAGCATCCAATAATTTTGCCTTAACATGATCAGGTAAACTCTGTTCTTTTAACCAAGCATGTCCTCGAATCACAGAACCTGTAACTGTGGCTATACAAGAGGCCTCTGAAGAATCAAAACCACATTGCAGAGTATGTTTTCCCACCTGTTCAAATGCATGCAATAAATTCTGCATTTCTTTACAGTCAGGAGCTTCTGAGCTTGCAAGCATTTTCTGTTTTAACTGAGCCATTAAATATTGTTGGTACTTAAGCATGTGAAACTGGCAATTTAAAGCCCTTACTGCTAAAGTTGCAGAAGTGTAAACTTTCTTCCCCCATCTATCCAAAGCTCTGGAATCTCTGTCAGAGGGTACTGGATTTTTTTGCAATGGAAGCCTTAACCCCTTTTGGGCCCTGGGAAATATTTTCTGGATCAGCAGAAGGGTTTTTATAAAGAAACTTGCGAGAGTCAGGGACTCTAATACCTATCTGGCTTGGCTGGTGCAGGGGGCAAAGAATCAGGAGATAAGCTGGATTCAGAACACATCAACAATATCTAGCACAGGCGGAATAGCCAGGGGCCTGTGCTGAGGCAATAAAAGGAAATCACTGAGCCTTTTCTTGGCTTCTGAATAATCCTGACTTTCCCAGTGGAAATGCTCCCTCATGGTATGTAACGTTTCCCCAAAAGAATAATCCTCAGGAAGAGAGGCTGAAGGGATAGATTCTTCAGCATCAGAGTCCTCATAGGGGGGTAGGAGAGTAAACCTGATCAGAGGAATCAGTCTGTATCCTGCCTAGGCCTTTTCTCAGGAGGGGGATGGGAACCCCAGATTAATGTAATGAGGTCTTCAGCCATTTTAAGCATCTGTTTCTTAGGCATGGAGGACTGTCCAGGAGAATGCTGTACTTGTTTCTTTGTCTTTAATGGTACTTTTGTCTTGGCTGTTGATTTAATGGTAAGTTGTGAAGGTCTGAAAAGTACAGTTTTGTACCTACCATAAATGTAGATGTCCGAGAGGTATGCATCTGCAGTCCTAACATATGGGTTGTCCTGCCTCAGGCAGCCCTTCGGTCGGCCGGATTCCAAAGTCTGGGTCTGGCCCCGGCTGATGTCGCACTTCACCCGACGTCATAGCTGCAGTCAATTGGGTATAAAGGCATCAGCCGACGCCATTTTCCTCAGTGTTTCTTGCCCCAGATGCCAGGTGCCCTCTAGGAAGGCTAAATTTGGAGAAATGCAAAAGATTCCAAATAGTAGAGAGCAAACAATATAAACATGTATGTACATATATACAAACAAATACACCATAATAGATTCCCCCAGCTAGCTACAAGATGGGCAAATACCCTAGGAGTACCACAGAGGGGAAGGAGGGTAATCCTGACTGCAGATGCATACCTCTCGGGCATCTACATTTATGGTAGGTACAAAACTGTACTATGCCCTTCAAGGATGCATCTGCAGTCCTAACATATGGGTAGAATACCATAGCCAAACTGGGGGAGGAGGCACTAAGATGATTATGGTGTAGTTAAGATCCCTTGCAAAACAGCAGTTGCAAAACCTGCTCGGGATCTGGAGTATAAAGGTAGATTATAATGCTTGGCAAATGTATGCACGGAGCTCCAAGTAGCAGCTTCTAAAATGTCTTTGGTAGCCACTCGTAGGAAAGCTGTAGTAGTGGCTGTAGCCCTTGTGGAGTGAGGTCTGATGTTTTCCGGAGTTGCCTTTCCATGAAAAGAGTAACAAAATCTAATGCAATTTCCTATCCATTTTGAGATTGTCTGTTTTGAAATTGCCTTTCCTTCCATTCCTGTTGCATATGCTACCAGAAGCTGGTCCGTTTTTCTGTTGGTCTTGGTTCTGTCCAGATAGTAGCGCAATTGCCTGTGCACATCCAAGGTATGTAGTAATCTTTCCCCCCTGTTCTGTGGGTTGGGGAAGAATGCTGGTAAGTGGATTGCTTGGTTCAATGATACCCTGGAGACCACTTTTGGCATAAAAGTAGGGTTGGTTCTCAAGGACACTCTGTCCTGATGGAAGATAAGGAAGGGCTGTACTGCCATTAATGCCTGTAATTCTGAAACCCTTCTTGCTGAAGTGATTGCAAGCAGGAAAGCAGTTTTCCAAGATAAGAACTAATTCTGCTATTGCTGCTGGCTCGAAAGGGGGGAGTGATAACTTTTCCAGCACAAAGTTAAGGTCCCATGTAGGCAAAGGCGGCTTCCTTGGAGGCTTTACATTTTTAATTCCTCTCAGAAACTGCCAGAGTAGAGGATGAGAGAAGACTGGAGGATCCATGTTGTATTCTGCTGAAATTGCTGATGCATGAATCTTGATGGAGGAGTAAGACAGGCCATTGTGGAAAAGTATTCCAGGATGTTAGCTAAGTTCACTAATGATACATTCTCTCCTTTTGCTGCACTCCAAATGAGATATCTTTTCCATTTGGCTGAATAAGTCTTCCTTGTGGAGGGTCTGCGAGCCTCCAGGATAATGTCCTTAACCCTCTGAGATAAATCTGGGTTATTTTGCTTTATGTAATGTTCCAGGCAGCCAGCTGCAGTGTGCTCAAGTTTGGATGTAGGATCTTGAAGTTGTTCTGTTAGCAGTAAAGGAACTAGTGGTAGAGGCCATGCGTGTGTCCGAGACATACTCCTCAGTAGCGGGTACCAATGCTGCCTCGGCCAGTCTGGAGCTATCAGGATGATCCTTGGGTGATCTTCTTTGATCTTCAGTAGCACTTTGTGCATCAAAGGAAGAGGTGGGAATGCATATGCTGTCAGGTTTTCCCAACTGAAGGATAGGGAGTCCACCTTCCAAGCAAGAGGGTGGTATATCCTTGTGCAGAATTTCCTCAATTGGTGGTTGTGTGGGGATGCGAACAGGTCTATTTCTGGTAGTCCCCATTTCTTTGTAATGGTTTCGAAGATGTCTGGATGCAGCATCCATTCGTGGCATCCGTGGTAGTTCTGCTTAAGGTGTCTGCTAGTATATTTTATTTTCCTGGCACAAATATTGCCTGGAGTTGAATGTTGAGGTTCAGGGCCACATTCCACAGATCCATTGCCATCCGGCATAGAGGATATGAGTGTGTTCCTCCCTGTTTGTTGATGTACCACATAACTGTGGTGTTGTCCGTCCTTATCAGCAAATGACCCTGTTGAAGAAAAGGTCTGAATGTCTGTAGTGCCTGTTTCACTGCTAGCATCTCTTTTAGATTTATGTGAAGGTTCAGCTGGTCTTGTCTCCATAGGCCTTGTATACACTTGTCCACCATGTGTGCCCCCTAGCCTAGGTCTGAGGCGTCCGTGGTGATAGTTTGGCTTGGGTGAGGTTTGTGGAAAGGCAGTCCTCTGTTCATCTGATAGGCCTGAGCCCACCACTGAAATTCTTGTTTCAGGCATGGGATTATTGGAATCTGGCCTTCTAGACTGTGCTTGTGTTGAGACCATACATTCCTTAGGTACCATTGCAACTTCCTCATATGCAGCCTGGTGTGTGGTATCAATATTATGCAGGATGCCATGTAACCCAGGGCTTGCAGGACTTTCCTTGCTGTAAGCTGGTTCTGTGTTGTTAATGCCATGAAATAGAGTGGTAGTTGCTTTTGCTTTTCTGCTGTGAGAAATGCCATCTGATTTGATGTGTCCAGTTCTGCACCCAAGAATGTTATCCTTTGGGATGGTACCAGCCTTGACTTTTTCATGTTGACTGTGTATCCCAGGGCTTGTAGTAGTTGTATAACCTTTTCCAAATCTTTTGTTAATTTGGTCTTGTTGTCCGCTTGTATTAGGCAGTCGTCCAGGTATGGGTAAATCTGAATTCCCTGAAGCCTGCAATGAGCAATTACTGATGCCAGGCATTTCGTGAATACTCTGGGTGCAGTAGATAAGCCAAAGGGCAATGCTGAGAATTGATAATGCTCTGATCCTGCAAGAAATCTGAGGTATCTTCTGCAATCTGGTCGATAGGGACGCAGGTATGCCTCCTTGAGATCTAGAGTCACCAGCCAAGACTCCTTGCCCAGCATGGGAAGAAGTTGCTGTAGGGTCAGCATTTTGAATTTTGGAACAATGAGATGTGTTCAGAGCGGACAGGTCGAGAATAGGTCTCCATTGGTTTTCTTTTCTTGGTACCAGGAAAAGTCTGGAGTAAAATCCTTGCCCTTGTTCCATGGGAGGTATCTTTTCTATAGCTCTCATCCTTAGTAGTTGGTTGACTTGTTCTAGAGCGTTTGTTTTTTGGTTTGGTGGTAGGTTTGACATTCCTCTCTTTTTTTGGTAGAGTGTGGAAGTGAAACCTGTAGCCCTTGTCTATGGTCTGTAAAATCCATTTGTCTCCTGTAATGTAATGCCAGTTTACGGAAAATAAGGCTAGCTTTCCGCCTAAGGGTGCTTCCAGTTGTTCCCTGGTAGGCGGTATCAGAGCCAAGTCATTGTGTCTGTCCTGTGGAAGTGGTCGTAGCTGGATCTGTGGCAGTACTTCTCTGGTTGTTAGGCTGCCACTGACGTCCCCTGTAGGCACCTCTGGATTGACCTCTGCCTCTTGGGCGCCTATTTCTGCCTCTCTGTGCTCTGGAGGTGTCTGGAAAGGACCAATTCTTCGAAGGCCAATTTCTACTAAACCTTGGAGGCTGGACCTGTAAGAAATCCTTGACTGTTTGGACAGATTTTGCTTTTTCTTCCACCTTCTTTAGCACTTGTTGTGCAGGGGAGCCAAACAAACTTTGTTTCTCCATGGGAGCATCTAGGAGTTTTGACTTTACATGGTCTGGTAAGGATTGTTCTTTTAACCATGCATGCCTTCTAATCACTGTTCCAGTCATAGCTGATCTAAAGGAAGCCTCCAGTGCATCATAGCCGCATTTTAAGGAATGATTACTGACCTGTTGAGTGTTATGTACCAAATCCTGAAGGGACTTACGGTCTATAGGTTCAGGAGAGGACAGTTTTTTATTTAGCTGGTCTAACAAAAATTCCTGATACTGTATCATGTGGAATTGACAGTTTAAGGCCCTAGCCGAAAGAGTAGCAGAAGTATACACTTTTTTACCCCATCTCTCTAATGCTCTAGATTCTCTTTCAGAGGGGAGGGGGTTTCTGGCAGAGGCAGCTGCTACAGCTTTGGGGCCGTGTGAAATGGTTTCAGGATCTGCAATAGGAGCCTTATACAAATGAGTGTCCAGGACCCTGTAATATCTATCGGGCTTGGCAGGGGCCGGGGGGAGAGAGTCAGGGGCAGTACAAGCATCATTATATGCATCAACAACTGTTAGTACTGGAGGAATGGCTAAAGGCCTATGCTGTGGTAAATGTAAAAAGGTCCTTAGCCTTTTCCTTGAATCTGAAAAATCCTGGCCCTGCCATTGAAAATGCTCTCTCATAGCATGTAAGGTTTCCCCAAAAGAAAATTCCTCAGGAGGAGAGGCAGAAGGAATGGAGTCTTCTGCATCAGAATCCTCATAAGGAGAATATGGGCCTTCGGAAGGTTCTGAGTTTTCTGAATCATCCGAGGAATAGTCTGTAGAAACTGGATCGGGGGGCTCTGCTCTAGGTTTCTTCTCTGGAGAGGGTTGAGAGGCCCTGTCAGGGTGAGGTTGGGATCCCCTGATCAAAGAAATGAGATCCGCAGCCAGGCTGAGCATTTGGGAACTAGAGGAAGGCCTGTGTGAGGGGGTTTTAGCAGGCAAGGCCTTAGAAGATTTAGCTGCTTTAGCCCTAGCAAAAGTCTTGATAGACATAGATGCAGGGGGCCTAGCAGCTCCACGTGCAGAAGTAGATATGTCTAGAGGAATAGTATCTGATAAATCCTGGGTACCTGCAACAGCAGTGGAAATTTCAGTAGCAGACTCAGCCATGCTGTGTGAGGCCTCGGCTATAGGAGGCATGCTTTCGGCCGAAGGAAGAACCGTGGATTCAGCCGAAACCGAGACACTCGAGGTTGGCTTAACCGTGGTTTCGGCCGAAACCGCGGACCGCGAGTGTCGGTCCTTTTCCATACGCTTTTTAACTAATTGAGAAGTCGGAGTCTCCGACGGCATTTTGTAAGCAAAAGCGGGGCCAAAAAACTCCTCTGCAAACTCCGACCGACGTCTAAGTGTTCGTCGGTTGAAGGAAGCACAGGCTAGACAAGCTGCTACGTCGTGGTCTGGGCCTAAGCAAGGAAGGCAGTAAGAGTGGAAATCCTTATGAGGTATTTGTTTCCCACAAGTTAAACAGTTATTTACTTTTTCTGACATCGGCTGAGGCAAGAAAGAGTCCCCAACGGGGTACTTAGCTTTTTAGAAGTCTTCGGTAGTAGTAATCTCTGGATCTGACCGACCGGCACTTGCGAACAGCTTCTGCTTCGGGCACCACGCGGCAAGAAAGACTGAGGAAAATGGCGTTGGCTGATGCCTTTATACCCAATTGACTGAAGCTATGACGTCGGGTGAAGTGCGACATCAGCCGGGGCCAGACCCAGACTTTGGAATCCGGCCGACCGAAGGGCTGCCTGAGGCAGAACAACCCATACCCAATTGACTGCAGCTATGACGTCTGGTGAAGTGCGACATCAGCCGGGGCCAGACCCAGACTTTGGAATCCGGCCGACCGAAGGGCTGCCTGAGGCAGAACAACCCATATGTTAGGACTGCAGATGCATCCTTGAAGGACATCACCCTCAGAAGCAGATGCGTGCTCAGCGGCTCCGGACCCATCTGAGGGATTCGTTTCCGTAGGCCCAATACATTGAGTTTCCAGAGGCCTAGTCTCCACGTGCGAGTCGGAGACGGCCTGTGGCTCTGAGGTAGCAGGTGTCAGGGGCTGTGAAAGCACCTCACTGAGAACCGGCGACTGGCCTAGAAGAGGTTTCGTCATTGGTTTTGGACCTCGGATGCCTGTCTTTATCCTTGTCTTTGCGTTTTCTTGGAATTGCAGTAGTCGGTGATCCGACGGCATAGTATAATTGAACCTTCGGCCAAAGTAGTGCAAAGCAAAATCAAAACGTCGTTTTATAGTGCGTTTGTTAAATCTAACACAACACCGACAAAGTACAGTTTTGTACCTACCATAAATGTAGATGTTAGAGTGCTAATACAGCTGCAGTCATAACAGATGGGTTCTCCTGTTGTCAGGCGGGTCCTTGGTCGGACGAATTCCAAAGTCTAGGTCTGGCGTCGGTTGTTGTCGCTTCCCTGACGTCAGTGCGACAGGGGTATAAAGGAAAGTACAGTTTTGTACCTACCATAAATGTAGATGTCCGATAGGTATGCATCTGCAGTCCTTACATATGGGTTGTCCTGCCTCAGGCAGCCCTTGAGTCGGCCGGATTCCAAAGTCTGGGTCCGGCGTCGGCTATGTCGCCCTCTCCCCGACGTCAGAGCGCCTGGGGTATAAAAGCGTCAGCCGACGCCATCTTCCTCAGTTTTTCTTGCCCCAGATGCCAGGTGCCCTCTAAGGAAGGCTAAGTTTGGAGAGATGCAAAAAATTTCAAACATTCACAGTAATATAAAACAAATACACCATAATAGATAACCCCAGCTAGCTATAAGAGGGATAAGTACCCAGGAAATACCACAGAGGGGAAGGAGGGAGGGTAAACCTGACTGCAGATGCATACCTATCGGACATCTACATTTATGTTAGGTACAAAACTGTACTATATCCTTCAAGGATGCATCTGCAGTACTTACATATGGGTAGAATACCATAGCCAAGCTGGGGGTGGTAGGATCTAAGAAAGGGATGGTGTAGCTATAATGCCCTGCAGGACTGCCGTAGCAAAGCCTGCTCTGGATCTGGAATATAAGGGTAAGTTGTAATGCCTGGAAAATGTATGCACGGAGCTCCATGTAGCAGCTTCTAAAATGTCCTTGGTAGCCACCCCTCTTAAGAAGGCTGTGGAGATGGCTGTGGCTCTGGTGGAATGAGGTCTAATGTTAGCTGGCACAGTTTTGCCATGAAAAGAGTAACAGAATCAAATGCAATTCCCTATCCATTTTGAAATTGTCCGTTTGGAATTTGCTTTTCCTTGTACACCAGCAGCATATGCTACAAATAGCTGGTCAGTTTTTCTGTAAGTCTTAGTTCTGTCCAAGTAGTAGCGCAACTGTCTGTGAATGTCCAGGGTATGCAGAAGTTTCTCCCCTTTGTTTTGTGGATTTGGAAAGAAGGTAGGCAGGTGAATAGCTTGGTTCAGTGAGACCCTGGATACCACCTTTGGCATGAATGAAGGATTGGTTCTCCGTGAGACTCTGTCCTGATGAAAAATAAGAAATGGTTGTACTGCCATGAGGGCCTGCAACTCAGATACTCTTCTTGCTGAGGTTATGGCCAGAAGGAAGGCAGTCTTGCAAGACAGGAACTATAGTTCTGAAGATGCTGCTGGTTCAAAGGGAGGTAGAGTTAATTTTTCCAACATGAAGTTAAGGTCCCATGTAGGCACTGGTGGTTTCCTTGGAGGATTGATGTTTTTAATTCCCCTTAGAAACTGCCTTAGGAGTGGATGAGAGAAGACAGGTGGATCAGTATTGTATTCTGCTGAAATTGCTGAAGCATGAATTTTTTATGGAAGAGTAAGAAAGGCCATTGTGGAGCATTTCTGCCAAGTATTCCAGGATATGTGCCAAGTTCATCACTGTCGCATCTAAGCCCTTTGTGGTGCTCCAAGTGCAAAATCTTCTCCATTTTGCTGAATATGCCTTTCTTGTGGAAGGTCGGCGAGCTTCCATGATGTCCTTCGCTGTCTTGGATAGCTTATCCTGGTGAGGAGTCAAGGTATTCTCCAGGCTGGAGTGCAGAGTTTTGTAATTGTGTTGTGTCAGAATAAGTGGCCATTGTGGTAGAGGCCACGGTTTCGTGCGTGACATGCTCCTTAACAGTGGGTACCAGTGCTGTCTGGGCCAGTCCGGAGCTATCAGAATTACTTTGGGCTGCTCTGTCCTGATCTTCAGTAAGACCTTGGTCATTAATGGAAGAGGTGGGAATGCATACACTGTTAGAGTATTCCAGCTGAAAGAGAGGGCGTCCACTTTCCATGCTTGTGGGTGGTATGTCCTTGAGCAGAATTTCTTCAGCTGATTGTAGTGGTGGGAGGCAAAAAGATCTATGTCCGGCCTCCCCCATGATTGTGTTATCTGAAGGAAGATGTCTGGGTGCAGCATCCATTCGTGTGGATCCATGATATTTCTGCTTAGGCTGTCCGCCAGTATATTGTCTTTTCCTGGCACAAACTGGGATTGCAGCTCTATATTGATTTTTAGGGAAAGTTCCCAAAGATTCATTGCCAGCCTGCAAAGAGGGTAGGAATGGGTACCTCCTTGCTTGTTTATGTACCACATAACTGTGGTATTGTCTGTCCTTATTAGCAGGTGTCCTTGATGCAGAAAATGTTTGAAGGCCTCGATTGCATGTATCGCCGCCAGCATTTCCTTTTGGTTTATGTGCATGCGCAATTCTTTCTGTGACCATAGTCCTTGAATGCATCTGCCCTCCATGTGCGCTCCCCATCCATGGTCTGAAGCGTCCGTTGTAATGGTTTGGCTGATTATTGGTTTGCTGAAGGGCAGACCCCTGTTTGACTGGCTTGCTTGAGCCCACTACAGAAATTCCTTTTGAAGGCATGGAATGAGTGGTATCAAAGCTTCTAGGCTGTGACTGTGCTGACACCATAAACTCCTTAGGTACCATTGCAGTTTCCTCATATGTAGCCTTGCTTGTGGAATCAGAAGAATGCAAGATGCCATGTAACCCAGGGCCTGCAGGATTTTCCTTGCAGTCAGCTGAGTTTGTTTTGTCAGATTTTCAAAATAATCCGGTAGTTGTCTTTGTTTTTCTTCTGTGAGAAAAGCCATTTGGGTGGTTGTATCTAGTTTCGCACCTAGAAAAATTATCCTTTGGGATGGAACAAGTCTTGATTTGTGAATGTTGACCGTATATCCCAAAGCCTGAAGTAGGCGGATGGCATAATTCAAGTGTTTTACCAAAGTTTGTTGGCTGTCTGCTTGTATAAGGCAGTCGTCCAGATATGGGTATATTTGAATCCCCTGAAGTCTGCAGTGTGCAATTACTGATGCCAGGCATTGTGAATACTCTGGGCGCAGTAGATAAGCCAAAGGGCAAAGCTGAAAATTGATAATGCTCTGAACCTGCAAGAAATCTGAGGTGTCTTCTGCAACTTTGTCTGATAGGGACATGCAGGTATGCCTCCTTGAGGTCTAGAGTTAACCAGCCAAGACCCCTTGCCAAGCATGGGAAGGAGTTGCTGTAGGGTCAGCATTTTGAATTTTGGCACAATGAGATAAGTATTCAGTGCGGACAAGTCGAGAATAGGCCTCCATTGTTTTTCTTTTCTTGGGACAAGGAATAGTCTGGAATAAAATCCTTGGCCTTGTTCTGAGAGAGGAACCTTTTCTATAGCTTTCATTTGTAATAGGTTGGAAATTTGTTTTAAAGCCACTGCCCTTTGATTCGGTGGCAGGTTTGGCATGCCTTTTCTTTTTGGTAATGTATGAAAATGGAACCTGTATCCTTTGTCTATTATTTGCAGTGTCCATTTGTCCCTTGTAATACTGTGCCAATTTTTTGAGAATAAAGATAGCTTTCCGCCCAAAGGTGCTTCCAATTGAGCCCTGGTTGGCGGGGTCATGGTAAAGTCATTGAGTCTGTCCTTGTGCAGCAGTTGTAGGTCCTGCACTACCTCTCTGGTTAGGAGGCTGCCATTGACGTCCTCTGTAGGAGCCTCTAGCTTGCCCTCTACCTCTGGCACGCCTGTTCTTGCCTCTCTGAAATCTCTCTGTGTCTGGAAAGGACCAATTCTTAGAGGGCCAATTTCTGCTGAATCTTGATGGTTGGACCTGGAGAAAATCTTTTACTGTTTGTACAGATTTAGCCTTTTCCTCAAATTTCTTTAAGACCTCCTGAGCAGTGGAGCCAAATAACTTTTGCTTTTCCAGTGGCGCATCCCGAAGCTTTGCTTTAACGTGATCTGGCAGAGTTTGTTCCTTCAGCCAAGCATGCCTACGTATGACTGCACCTGTCATTGCTGACCTACATGAAGCTTCCAATGCATCATAACCACACTGCAAGAAATGGTTGCTAACCTGTTGGGAGTTATGTACCAGATCCTGAAGTGACTTGCGATCTAGGGGTTTAGGTGAAGACAGTTTTTTATGCAATTCATCTAACAAATACTCTTGGTACTGTATCATATGGAATTGACAATTTAATGCCCTCATAGAAAGAGTGGAAGTAGTATACACTTTTTTACCCCATCTCTCTAAAGCCCTAGACTCCCTTTCAGAGGGGAGTGGATTTTTAGTAGTGGCAGATGCAACCCCTTTAGGGCCCTGGGAAATAGTTTCAGGGTCAGCAGAGTGGGCCTTGTAAAGGAAATGATGCGAGTCCGGGACCCTGTAGTACCTATCGGGTTTGACAGGAGCCGGAGGAAGGGAGTCAGGGGAAATGCTAGACTAGTACACATCATCAATGACATTCAAAACAGGAGGAATAGCCAAAGGTCTATGCCGAGGTAAATGCAAAAAAGTCCTTAATCTCTTCCTGGAATCAGAGAATTCCTGGCCCTGCCATTTGAAATTCTCTCTCATGGAGTGAAGGGTCTAACCAAAGGACAGCTCTTCAGGAGGGGAGGCAGAGGGAATAGATTCCTCTGCATCAGAATCCTCGTAGGCCGTAAAGGCCTCCTCCTGGTAGTCTGAAAGAGCAGAGCCATCTGAGGCCTCAGAGGACTGGAGATCAGTGGGCTCAACCCTGGGCCTTTTGTCTAGAGGAGGTTGAGAGCCCCTGTCCGGATGTGGCTGAGAGCCCCTAATTAAGGAAATAAGGTCCTCAGCTAAACTTAAAATCTATGAACCTGTAGTGGATCCCTGAGGAATAGCCTTGGGAGGCAGAGATTTTGGCTGTTTAGCAGCTTTAGCCCTTGTGAATGCCTTTATGGACATGGATGCAGAAGGCCTGGCTGCTCCACGTGCTGGCGTAGTTTTGTCTAAGGAAATGGTGTTGGATGTTTCCGGAACACCGGTTTCTGGAGTGAAATTCTATAACCGACTCAGAAGAGGCCTCCGGGGCCGAGGTTGTTGGTTGTGCGGTTTCGACAGAAGTATCAAGGACTCTTGTTTCAGCCGAGACAGAGACACTCGCAGTAGGCCTAGGCGTGGTTTCAGCCGAAACCACGGTCCGCGTGCGTCAGTCCTTGTCCTTCCATTTTTTGGTTAAATGAGAAGTCGGGGTCTCAGACGGCATATTGTAACAGTAATTAGCCCCAAAAAATTCCTCTGCAAACTCCGCCCGACGCCTAAGAGTGCGTCTGTTGAAGGAGGCACAGGCTGTACAGGCAGAGACGTCGTGGGGCCTAGGCAGGGGAGGCAGTAAGAATGGAAATCCTTATGAGGTATTTGTTTCCCATAAGTTAAGCAATTATTAACTTTAAGCGTTTGATCTGACATCGGCTGAGGCAAGAAAGAGTCCCCAACGGGGTACTTAGCTTTTGAAGTCTTCGGTAGCTGAAGTTACAGGAGCTGGCCGACCGGCACTTGCGAACTGCTTCTGCTTCGGGCACCATGCGGCAAGAAAGACTGAGGAAGATGGCGTCGGCTGACGCTTTTATACCCCAGGCGCTATGACGTCGGGGAAAGGGCGACATCAGCCGACGCTGGACCCAGACTTTGGAATCCGGCCGACCGAAGGGCTGCCTGAGGCAGGACAACCCATATGTAAGGACTGCAGATGCATCCTTGAAGGACATCCAGCCAACACCATTTTCTTCAATTTTTCTTGCCCCAGATCTCGGGTGCCTCCAGAAGGAAGGCAATACATAAATTTATATAATAAAGCAATGTAATATTCAAAATACAGTAGTTGCAAGCAAATACACCATAAATGAATACCCCGATCAGGTTGTATGAGGAGGTGTTAGCCAATAGGCCTGTCCCAAGAGGGGAAGGAGGGAGGGAAACCTGGACTGCAGCTGTATTAGCACTAACATCTACATTTATGGTGGGTACAAAACTGTACTATGTTCATCGTGCATACAGCTGCAGTCATAACAGATGGGTAGAATCCCAAAGCTAAGAAAAGGGTGGTAGGCACTAGGCGGAACTAGGAGGAGCCAGGATGCCCTGCAAGACTGCAGTGGCAAAAGCCTGCTCTAGTTTTGGAGTATAATGGTAGGTGGTAGTGGTTGGAGAAGGTATGCACAGAACTCCAAGTGACTGCTTCCAAAATATCTTTGGTAGGAACTCCTCTGAGGAAAGCTGCAGAGGTAGCTGTGGCCCTTGTGGAGTGAGATCTGATGCCTGCAGGTACAATTTTACCATGAAAAGAGTAACGAAAGCGTATGCAGTGGGCTATCCATTTTGAGATTGTCTGTTTGGAAATTGGCTTCCCTTGAGCTCCTATAGCATAGGACACAAAGAGCTGTTCTGTTTTTCTGAAAGGCTTTGTTCTGTCCAAATAACGCAGCTGTCTGTGGATGTCCAAGGAATGCAGTAGTCTCTCCCCTTTGTTTTGAGGATTAGGGTAAAAGGTCGGTAAGTGGATAGTCTGATTCAAAGCTACCCTGGATACCACCTTTGGCATAAAGGACGGGTTGGTTCGTAAGGAAACTCTGTCCTGATGGAAGATGATAAAAGGCTGCACAGCCATGAGGGCTTGTAGTTCCGATACCCTGCGCGCTGAGGTGATAGCCAGAAGGAAAGCTGTTTTCCAGGACAAATATTGCAAATCTGTTGAGGCAGCTGGCTCAAAGGGAGGCAAGGTCAGCTTTTCTAGAATGAAATTGAGGTCCCAAGCAGGTATTGGTGGTTTCCTTGGGGGTTTTATGTTCTTCGCCCCTCTGAGGAACTGTCTTAAGAGGGGGTGAGAATAAAGGTGGATCAGTGTTGTATTCTGCAGAAATGGCTGAGGCATGGATTTTGATGGAAGAAAATGAAAGTCCACTGCTTAGCAGCTCAGCTAGATACTGTAATATTTGAGGTAAATTCAGTTTTCCAGGATTCTGGCCCTTTTTCCTCATTCCAGGCACAAAACCGTTTCCATTTTGCGGAGTAAGCTTTTCTTGTAGACGGCCTTCTGGCCTCCAAAATGACATCCTGCACCTCCTTGGAGAGTAGGGTGTGTTGTGATGTTAAGGAATCTTCCATGCGGCCAGATTGAGAGTTTTCAGCTGACTGTGAAGGGTTTTGAAGCTGTGCTGAGTCAGAAGAGGCATTAGAGGCAGGGTCCATGGTGGAGAAAGCATCAGGCTCCTCAGGAGTGGATACCAGTGCTGTCTTGGCCAGTCTGGAGCAATGAGAATCATCTTTGGTCTGTCTGCTCTGTTTTTTTAATAGAACTTTGGGCAGCAGAGGAATAGGCAGAAAGGCATAAACTGTCATTGTTGTCCAACTGAAAGAGAGAGCGTCCACTCTCCAGGCCTGTGGATGAAAAGTCCTTGAGCAGAATTTTGTCAATTGGTGATTTTTGTGGGAGGCAAAGAGATCTATGTCTGGCCTTCCCCATGCTTGTATTATCTCTGTAAAAACTTGAGGATGCAACTTCCATTCGTGTGGATCTGTCATATTTCTGCTTAGGTTGTCTGCCAGTGTGTTTTCCTTGCCTGGCAAGTACTGTGCTTGAAGTTCGATTTGTAATTCCAGAGCCATGTTCCAAAGTGACATGGCCAGCCTGCATAGGGGGTATGAATGGGTTCCTCCCTGTTTGTTTATGTACCACATTACTGTGGTGTTGTCTGTCCTTATCAATAGTTGACCTGGATGCAGAAGGTCTTTGAAAGCTATAATAGCATTACTGCTAGCATTTCTTTTTGATTGATGTGAAGGTGCTTTTCTTTTTGGGACCATTTGCCCTGAATACACCGATCGGTCATGTGCGCCCCCCAGGCGTAGTCCGAGACGTCTGTTGTGATGACTTGATTTGCTTGAGGCTTGCAGAATGGGAGACCTGTGTTTGGCATGCTTGAGCCCACCACAGAAATTCCTTTTGAAGACATGGAATTAGTGGTAATATTGTTTCCAAACTGTGGCTGTGTTGAGACCATAGGTTTTTCAGGTACCACTGAAGTTTCCTCATATGCAGCTTTGCATATGGGATTAGTAGGATGCAAGATGCCATGAATCCCAGAGCCTGCAGGATTTTCCTTGCAGTCAGCCTGGTGAAATTTGCTAGTTTTTTGAAGTATTGAGTTAGTTGCCCCTGTTTCTCTGGCGTGAGGTAGGCCATCTGGGTGTTTGTGTCCAAGTTGGCACCCAGGAAAATTATTTTCCGAGAGGGTATTAGCTTTGATTTCTTTCTGTTGACACTGTATCCCAGAGAATTCAACAACATTATTGCAAAAGCCAGATGTTTCAGAAGTATGTGCTTGCTGTCCGCTTGGATCAGGCAGTCGTCCAAATATGGGTAATTTCTATCCCTTGAAGTCTGCAGTAGGCAATTACTGATGCCAGGGCATTTCGTGAATACTCTGGGTGCAGTAGAGAAGCCAAAGGGCAATGCAGAGAATTGATAATGGGTTGAACCTGCAAGAAATCTGAGGTATCTTCTGCAATTTTGTCTGATTGGGACATGCAGGTATGCCTCCTTGAGGTCCAATGTTACCAGCCAAGACTCCTTGCCCAGCATGGGAAGAAGCTGCTGTAATGTGAGCATCTTGAATTTTGGTACGAGTAAAAATGTGTTTAGGATGGATAGGTCCAAAATAGGTCTCCAATCATTTCCCTTCCTTGGTACCAGGAATAGTCTGGAATAAAAACCTTGACCTTGTTCTTGAGTAGGTACCTCCTGAATAGCTTTCATGTCCATGAGATCTGAAATTTGTCTTTGTGCCTCTGCCCTTTGATTGTGTGGCAGGTTTGGCAGGCTTCTCATTTTTGGAAGGGTGTAAAAATGGAATCTGTAGCCTCTGTTTATAATGTCCAGGATCCATTTGTCTTTTGTGACAATATGCCAATTTTTCGAAAATAATGGCAGTTTTCCACCCAAGGGTGCTGCCATTTGAGCCTTGCTTGGCATGCAAAGGGGAAAGTCATTGGACTTGCTTTCTGAATGGCTGCGAACTATCCTCACCATCTCTGTGTAGGAGCTTGCCATTGTCTGCCTCTAAACGATCCTTGATATTACCCTCTGCCCCTCGGGCATCTGTAGCTACCTCTTTGGGGTCGGTCCGTGGCTGGAAAGGACCAATTTTTGGAGGGCCAATTTCTACTGAAACGTGGAGGTTGTACCTGTAGAAAATCTTTCACTGTTTGCATTGATTTAGCCTTTTCCTCCATTTTCTTTAATACCTCCTTAGCCTTAACACCAAATAATACATCCTTTTGTACAGGAGCATCTAGTAATTTAGCTTTGACATGATCTGGTAAGGTTTGCTCCTTGAGCCAGGCGTGTCTACGTATGACTAATCCTGTAACAGCAGCTCTACATGAGGCCTCTAGAGCATCAAAACCACATTGCAAGGTATGTTTACCCACTTGTTCTGCACTATGCATCAAATCCTTCAACTCCTTCAAGTCTGGTTGTTCAGGTTGTGACATTTTGCTTCTCAACTGTGATAACAGAAACTGTTGGTACTTTAACATATGGAACTGGCAGTTTAATGCCCTCATGGTTAAGGTGGCCAAGGTGTATACCTTTTTTCCCCACCTTTCTAAAGATCTGGAATCTCTCTCGGAAGGTAAAGGATTTTTAGCAGTGGAGGCCTTAATTCCCTTGGGGCCTCGGTCAGCCGCATGGCTTTTGTATAGAAATTGGTGCGAGTCAGGAACCCGGTAGTACCTGTCAGGTTTGACTGGGGCTGGAGGTAAAGAATCCGGGTTAAGGCAGGCCTCAGAATACACATCATCTAGCATGTCTAAGACAGGAGGTGTAGCCAGAGGCCTGTGTTGAGGTAGCAAGAGAAAATCCCTAAGCCTTTTCTTGGAATCTGAATACTCTTGACCTTCCCAGTGGAAGTGCTCCCTTAAGGTATGCAAGGTTTCCCCAAATGAGTAATCCTCTGGAGGGGAAACAGAGGGAATGGATTCCTCTGCATCAGAATCTTCAAAAGGGGAGTAAGAATGTTGCTGTTCATCCGAGTGCTCTGAAATAATGGAGGCCTGGTCAGAGGAGGGGGATTCTTCCTCCACTCTGGGCCTTTTGTCCGGGGGGGGGGTGAGAACCCCTGATAAGAGTAATTAAATCCTCAGCCATTTTAAGCATCTGTTTTTTAGGCATGGGGCCTGGAGAAGGGCCCTGTGTAGCTGGTCTCTTAGAATGCATGGCTGCTTTAGACTTAGTGAAAGCCTTGATGGAAAAAGAAGAGGAAGGTCTGAAGACACCCTGAGAGGAGGCAGACCTGTCTACATTTTGAGTTTCACCACCAAGAGTGGCTTCGGTATCTGTAGTCAGGGTGTGGGCCGAGGAGCCTGCGACCTCGGGCACAGAAGACACCGCCAATGAAGTGTCGTCGGTAGGCAGGGGCTGCGTAGGCGCCTCGCTAAGAACCGGACCACCTGTAGTCGGCCTTGGCGTGGTGTCGGTAGAGGCTGCGGACCTCGTGTGTCGGACCTTATCTTTGCGTTTTTTAGACAAAACTGGAGTCGGAGTATCCGACGACATAATATAGTTAAATTTTCTGCCAAAATAGTGTTGGGCGAACTCCGCCCGACGCTTAATGGTGCGTTTGTTGAAAGTGGCACAAAAACGACAGACCGAGACGTGGTCTGGGCCTAAGCAAGGAATGCAGAGGGAATGAAAATCCTTATGCGGTATTTGCTTCCCACATGAAATACAATTATTAACTTTGTCCGACATCGGTCTGAGGCAAGAAAAGTTTCCCCAGCGGGGTACTTAGCTTTCAAGAAGACTCCTGTTGCAAAATTTTCGTAATTTCAGGAGCTGGCCGACCGGCACTTGCGAACTGCTTCTGCTTCGGGCACCGCGCGGCAAGAAAGACTGAAGAAAATGGCGTTGGCTGGTTCCTTTATACCCCTGTCGCACTGATGTCAGGGAAGAAGCGACGACAACCGACGCCGGACCTAGACTTTGGAATTCGGCCGACCGAGGACCCGCCTGACAGCAGGAGAACCCATCTGTTATGACTGCAGCTGTATGCATGATGAACATCTAGTGATCAGGGCCTAGGCATGGAATACAGTAAGAGTGGAAGTCTTTATGAGGTATTTGCTTCCCACAAGAAAAATACAATTAACTTTTTCTGACATTGCTCTGAGGCAAGAAAAAAGTTTCCCCAACAGGGTACTTAGCTTTTTTGAAGACTTCGGATCTGAAATTAGACTTCGAAAATCTCAGGAGTCGGCCGACCGGCACTTGCAAACTGCTTCTGCTTCGGGCACTACGCGGCAAGAAAGACTGAAGAAAATGGCGTCGGATGCATCTTGTATACCCCTGGCGCACTGACGTCAGGGAAGAAGTGACAGCAACAGACGCCAGACCAAGACTTTGGAACTCTGGCCGACTGTGGGACCGCCTGACAGCAGGATAACCCAAGTGCAATGACTGCAGCAGTGTAACACGAACATCGGATAGTGCATGGAGCCTGCTCTGAAGCATAGGTATTTCCTGCAGGATTCCCTTATTGGAATGTGCAGGTAAGCTTCCTGTAAGTCTAAGGTTGCCAACCAGGCATCTTTGCCTAGCATAGGAAGCAGCTGTTGAGGTGTTAGCATTTTGAATTTTGGAATTACCAAAAAGGTGATTCTAGAGGTCCAGGATAGGACGCCAGGAGCTGTCTTTTCTAGGTACCAGGAAAAGTCTTAAGTAAAAACCTTGTCCCCTTTCTTCTGCAGGGACAGGTTGAATAGCCCAGATACTTAGAAGAGAGAGAACTTGCTGTTCAGCCTCTGCCCACTGATTTGGGGGTAGGTCTGGTCAACCGTTTGGGGTTGGTAAAGTGTGAAAGTGGAATCTATATCCTTGGAAAACTATACTAAACCCATTTGTCCTGGGAAATGGGCAGTTTTTTGCATGCAGGGCAAGCTTTCTTCCTAAGGGAGCAAGCAGGTGAGCAGGGTTTGGAAGGGTTAAGGTTAAGTCACTGACATTCTTCCATAGGGGGGCATCTTACTACTTCAAGCTTTGGAAGTGGGAGCCCCCCACTGCTTAGGCCAGTGTGCAGCCTGAGACTGTAACTTAGGTGGTCTGCTGTTCCTGGGTTTGGTCCAAGAAGGCCTGGAAGAGACTGGAAAGGACCAATTCTTAGAAGGCCAATGCCTACTAAATCTGGAAGGCTATAACAGTTTGCATAGATTTAGCTTTTTCCTCCATGTTTTTAAGGACTTCTGCCTTGTTGCCAAACAGGTGGTCTTGGTTTAAGGGAGCATCCATTAATTTAGCTTTAACATGATCTAGCAAATTTTGCTCCTTAAATCATGCATGCCCAAGTACAGACCCAGTGACAGCAGCCCTGGCAAGATGCTTCTAAAGAGTCAAAACCACATTGCAAAGTATGTTTACCAACTTGTTCAGCAGAATGCATTAAATCCTGTAATTCTTTATGTTGATTCCTGGCTGTATTGAACATAATTTTCTATTTAAGTAGTCCCATAATATGCTGCTGATACTTTAACATATGAAACTGGCAATTTAAGGCCCTAATGGCCAAAGCAGCACAAGTGTATACCTTCGTACCCCATCTGTCCAAGGCCCTGGAATCTCTATTAGGGGGGGTAGGGTTTTTTGGCAGCAGTAGCCTTAATACCCTTTGGTCCTTGGGAAATGGTCTCTAGATCCGCAGTAGGATTCTTGAAGAGGAACTTGTGAGAGTCAGGTACTCTGTAATACCAGTCAGGTTTCCTGGGAGCTGGAGGTAGAGAGTCTGGGGCCAGGCTACATTCCAAGAAGGCATCATCTACAATGTCCAGAACATGAGGGATAGCTAAAGGCCTGTGTTGAGGGAGGAGTAAGAATTCCTTAAGCCTCTTTTTGGAGTTAGAGTAATCCTGGCTTTCCCAGCGGAAATGCTCCTTAAGTGTGCGTTTCACCAAAAGAAAAATCTTCTGGAGGGGAATCTTCATAGGCAGATAAGGGCAAATCCTGGTAATCAGAAGAAACAGAAATTTCAGAATCCTGACCAGAAGAATCAGGAGGAAAATCAGTGCTAGGTCTCAGAGGGGGAAAGCTGGCTTCCCCTAATTAAAGTAATAAGGTATTCAGCCATTCTAAGCATTTGTTTATTAGGCATATGGGCTTGACCATGCGGTTTGGACGTCAGTATTCTAGGTGTGGGTCGAGTTTTAGGCCTTGATGAAGAAGATGGCGTTGGTTTAAAATGCAAATCTGTACGCCTGAATACACCCTCAAAAGTCGGTGCCTGCACAGCAGATTCAGACCCATCCAAGGTAGAGACATCCACAGGTTCTATAGTCTAAGAAGCATCTAGCGGCATACCGTAATCCGAATGGGTCTCAGTAGAGGCTTACGAATCTGAAGTAGCGGGTATCAAGGGCTGCAAAAGCACCTCAGAGTACCAGCGAACTGGCGACTAGCTTAACGGAAGCATAGTCAGTTTTGGACCTACGCAGTCTCTGTCTTTATCCTTGCATTTTTTCAGAATATAGGTAGTCAGATGGCTTACCGAAGCCATTTATGGCTAGTTAAACCGAATACCAAAATAATTTGCTGCAAAAATAAACAGATTATGAATAGTTCGGGGGTTGAATAAGGCACAAAACCGACAGCGAGGGATGTCGTGATCTGGGCCTAAGTAAGGAATGCAGTACGAATGAAAATCTTTGAGGTATTTGCTTTCCACAGGTAAAATAATTGTTAAGTTTTACTGACATCGGTTAAGTGCAAGAAAAAGGATCCCCAACGGGCTACTTAGCTTTTTTCGAAGACTTTAATTCTGAAACTTGAAAACGAAAATTTCAGGAGTCAGCCGACCGGCACTTGCGAACTGCTTTGGGCACCATGCGGCAGGAAAGACTGATGTAATGGCGTCGGCTACATGTTTTATACCCCTAACCACCTGCCGTCATGGAAGAAGAGACAGCATCGACGCAGAAATCCAAGACTGATATTCAGGCCAGCTGAGGGCTACCTGCAGGCAGATAACCCAAATGTAATGACTGCAACAGTGAAACACGAAGAACATCTAGGGAGTCCAGTTAAGAGGTGGCTGGACTGTGTGAACACCTGTGACAGCTGGGCCGGACTATCAAAGAAGGTAGGAGAGTGACAATGAATCGAGAGAGATTGCAACACTGACAATACCCTGATCACATGTAGAAAATGGTTAAAAAAAAAATGGGGGTTGATGATGGTGAACCTCTGCCAAGCCTCAAAATCCTCCACTCAAATAGAGGAACGAAAGGAAATCCAGCCGCGGTTAATCCCCATGAAACCCAAAAGACTGAACGGTGGAGACTTGCCTACTGAGGGCACGATCCTAGCCAATCCTTTCAATGAAGTCACAGGTACAGAAAATCCAGCCCACCCTTTGGCATTCAAGAGGGGGCTTTATACCAATTCTATAAAGGACAGTTTCCCCACTATGAAAAAAATTAGAAACTTCCTGCACAGGAAATAATTCCAAAGGCATGAGACAACATGAATGTTTCACTGGCAACAGCAAAGATCAAGATGCATACTTAGTGAGTGGCATAAAAGAACTAGCAGGTATTAGGGGTAAGCCAATGAACAATGGCATAGCATGCAACATCACAAGGAAGAACAAGTCTACATATGGAGAAAATAATGCATAACTGTGATCAATACAGGTCATAAACATAAGCAAATGACCCATCAAGGAGGGTCCCTTGATGTTAGCTTTGACTGTCTTCACTAATGTGACACTTCTAAATAATAAAACATACCAGACTCCCATTCTCCCCAAAGAAAAGACTGTAACTGTAGTCTCCAATTAAATCATTGACCGACAGCTGCTGCATATCATCGAATATTGCACTAAGTGGATGGTAAATTACAATGGAAACATTTGGCCCATTAATTTTGACATTCAATTTGGGAGGTCCAATTTTTCCTAAAAAAGAAAAAAAAAAGAAAACATTCAGTTTAGTATACTGAGTAACTCCCAACTCAACATCTTCTCAGATACTTTCAAGCTTGTCAGTGCATACAGTGATGTTCTGCTCTACAAGTACTTAGCACCCCATACTGTTACAATGATCTATACAATAGATACTTGCCTGAAAACTCCAACATTGGCTGGACAGAGCGTCTGAAATACTTGTCTGAAATTCCCAACACTGGCTGGACAGAGGGCCTGTCCAAGCACAAGAATACAGCAGGAGGATATCTGTAACCTACCAATGACAGTTTGATCATACATTAACTGACACAAGAAGACTAACAAAGGAGAAACTCTTGGGAAATCTCTGACTGGTCTGAACCCAATTAGGAGCTGGTAGACAACCAAGAAAGGATCAGAAAGCCAGTCCTAAAGTACTGAGGTACCAAAATAGGCCACACCCCCGGAGTCATGAACCAAGCAGTAATGCTTGGTGAAGGTGTGAACGGACGACTTAATGGCCACAGCAGAAATGTCTGTAAAGGAATCATCTTAACAATTACTGAAAGCATTCACAGTTATAAAGAGTATGATTTATGACAGAAGAATTTTCCAATAAATGTCCGATGTCCAACAGGAAAAGAAAAAATGCAGTCCACAACCCACTTTTTCTTGACATATTCCTGCTCCTCTCTCCCTGTAGCAAAGGAAATGAAATGAGACAGAACCTTAATCACTTGATATATAAGAGGGCCACCCATAGATCCTTAGTGTGGTTCATTCTGTTCACCAATCAGAGCTGACAAAAGCTCTATGAGATTTTATGCTTTGGGGCATGTTCATTCCAACACATACTGTTCCATTTCTCACCAGATACCCAGTGAGCTCATTCTCAAACACACTTGTTTCTCCCATCATCACTACTGAGTATCCTGCAAATCAACAAACAAAACTTATCTACATTAATAAATCAGCAACATACAAGTATACAGTTGCCAAACTTACAAGAACTCTACCAACAGAAGCTGGCTGAAGATGATGTCCACACACAGGGGGGTGGAGGGATGGCAAACCTGACCCATCAAGAACAATCACCTTAGACAAAATGATGCAACAAAACAGTGTTTATTAAATCAAACCCTGAGGATTGACCTTGGAGGGTTTTTTTGGATGCAATGAATCCCAAATGCTAGTTAAAAGAGTGGACAGAACCAGTGGACAGCAAAAGACAGACCTTAGAAGACACCTGGAGTACTGTCTTATGAAATGACATGTGACATGAGGGGTGACAGTCTAGATATAAATGTTTGGTGAAGGGATGCAGAGAATTCTTGTGACGGAGACATTTCAGAAGCACATAACTGGGGAAGTTGCTCCTCTAATACACCAGGCTAGTATCCACCAGTAGATAGCTTGCAGTTTTTGTCAGACACAAAGTTCAGGTCCAATGGCAGGGAGGGGTTTGTCAAAAGTTGACTAAAATACAACACTCATTTAAATAACTGCATGATCAACCAGCATTTGGGTAGAATCCTGCCCACTTAAGGGTCATGTGCAGAAATGAATGACGTGAGCCTTAATTGTGAAATAAGATCCAAGTCTTATAGCTGCATGATTTTCTTTCCCTTACTTTGACTCAAGTAGAACACTAATCCCAGTTGATCCTTTTCAGCCAGCGTAACAAGTCAGGCTTATTTGCAAACTCATCATCTGATGAAGTACAGGATACTGTTCCAGCAAACTGAGAAATGTTTACATTCAGCAAAAAAAAAAAAAAAAAAACCTAAAATGGAGGGAACTTCTTGCTGCCTCAAAGCCTGCAAAACTCAGGGGTCTATAGGAAGAGAAACCTGCTACTCTAACCAAAGTGGACAGCTGTAGCTATGATAATCTCCATTATCTTTAAGAATGGCAGAGTAACCATTTCAAGTGCTGAGACTCTCAATACATAGTCCAAAAAAGTGGAGACAGAATGACTGATCATCTGGACTTACATATACCAAGTCCAAGATTGCCATTTCTTTGAATATTCCCTTTTCTCTAAGGTATGGTGATCTTGGAGTTGGGTATAATGTAAATTTGGGGTGTTTGGGGGCTTGCACACTTTGGGTTGGGGGGGGGGGTTGCCTGCCTGTAAATAGAAAAACAAGATTCAAAATGTGCACTGAAATTCATTCTTCTCCTGTAGTTTGTATCTTTATTTTCTTTGCTGTTTTGGGATTTGGCATTGTGAGTCCTGACATTTCAATGGGAAGCTGATGACACAGCCAGAAAGGAAGAGGTGACGAAATTAATGCTTGGTCTTTCTTCCCTGATGAAATATGGCATCAATGGGAATGCTGACAGGAATTTACCATACCACACAGAATGAAAAAATATGCACCCTATTCCCTTCATGTCTTGCTCTACTTAATAAAACGTGTGGTGACCATATTCTCCTGAAAAGTGGTGTCAATCTCTGGAGTGCCTCAATTCTCGAAAAGTGATCATAATACGTTTCTGCACCTGCAAGCCAAGACAGGACTGGAGCAGCAGCCCAAGGGGCTCCCTATCACAATTAGGTGGATCATAATTGAGATTCACAACACAAACATCTGTACAAATCTGGTATATCATGGCTGGCCAGGGTTAATTTAAGAATTGCATCATCAGCTAACAAGGCTAACTTTTCTTCCCTACCATACCCAAGCCAAACCCTGAAAGCTCCCTTGGCTTATTTTTTGAGGAACGGCTCTAAATAAGACTGCAAACAATAAAGAGGAGAGGGAACACCTCTGCCTTGTGCCTCTCTACCTTAATTTTTGGAGTTATTTACCATTTTTTTTTTTTTTTTTTTTTTTTTTGCTCCCACGGTTGATCACTAGCTTCTCTCCACATTCACCAGGTCTACTGGTCCCACTGTTAGCCTCCCTCAGACTCTACACAATCATACATCCAGAGCATGTAAGGAGGTCAAGCATTACAATGCAGGTTAATACTGCTGCCAGAATTATTTTCTGTTAAATTCCCTACACCCCCCCTTGGCCTCCACACATACTCATATGTTTAGGAGCAGGCATGCAATGGGGGCATACTGGTGTATTCTTTCTCCACTGGAGCAGCTCAACCAACACCTCCTTGCCTATTCTACCATAGGACCATACCCCCAATCTCCAGCCTCCCATCATTTATTGACCATGGGCTACGTGCAAGTGTATGTCTGCCCCCTCCAGGACAAGCATGCAGATCTTTCCCTGCCAGCACCTCAGTCACCTGAGCGGCTAATCAAACCCAGGTAAACTGGGCCATTGTTAGGGCATTATCCCTCTATGCCATGGTGCTGGATTGCGTTTTTACCATTTACCTCAACTGCTGCTGTTGAACAGTGATGGATTTCTTTTAACAGAAGGACAACTTCCCATAAATAATCCGATTGTACCAGGTTAAACACTTTTTGCATCCAAGCAAAGGGTTTACCTGCTCTTTCAGCTTCTTGGAGTTTTTGTTATATCAAAGGACTGCCTGCTTTGTATAAACCCACAGTGATCCAAGTGAAGGATTTTAAGAAAAAAAATTAGCTAGTCTTTTGTCAAATACAGCTGCAAATATTTTGTAGTCACGAGTTAACAAGCAAATTAGGGATTTGACCCTGGGTTGACGGTGTCTGGATATTCTTTTAATATTACTGCTACTACCACTGTCTTCCATGAAAAAAGAATCTTCTGCTAACCCGTAGTATAACTGAAGTACCTTCCCCTATACTTCTCTAACTACACTGGTAATCCATCTAGTCCAGGAGATTTTCCTGTTTGGGCTTCACATTTCATTAATTTCACGTGTTATAGGCTTCATTAGTTGTCTCTCATCATTTATACTTAGCTTTAAGAGTTCTATTTCCTGTAGAAACCTAATTTCAGTAATCACCCCCCCCCCTTTGCAAGGTGTACAATTCCTTATAAAATATGTGAACAGTTACTACTTCAGGACCCTTAATGTCTTTCAATGTAGTTTTACTCCAGTCTACTTTTTACTGTTGCACCTCGCTGGCCCTCTTCAAGAGAAATCTTGACAAGTGGATGGGTAACAAAGTTCACTCCAGGGATCATTCCAGTTGCCCTACTGGATAGGGGCACTGTGAACTAACATCAGGTGGCATGGTGCCTGGGCAACTTTTTTGTGCTAAGCTTGTAAAGGCTCCAGGGCCATTAGCCTACTACACACCTATGAACAGTCTCTGCAAAATGGATGACCTGTGGAATGTTCTGGTCATTTTCTGGAATGGAATCAGGATTTTGAACACATTCTGGTATGGGAGCAGTGTCTGATTCACTTTTTGTCTGCACCACAGTAACAATGATGTGATGGTGATCCTGATACAGGATGAATGTGTCTACGATTCCTCCTATATTCCACAACTTCAGAGTTACCAGGTAAGATCTTGGTTTGGCACAAATGCCTCTGATCTGTCCTGTTCGATCAAAACCTTTTGTCATCTGAATTCTTACAGTCTCTCCTTCCTTCAACGGATGAAGTAATTTGCTTGATTGGCTGTAACTAGATTTCTGAATATTATGCTTCTTAAACTGACCCTTGATGGTTTTATTATGCTTAAATTTAGGCTTCAACAGAATGGAAGTGATAGGTAGCGTAGTTCTAGTTTGCCTGGAAAGTAGTCTGAGCAGGTAAGCCAAGAATATAGTCACTAGGTACGTTTCTGAGATTTAAGTAAATTTAAGAACACATCGGTATTATCACACTTTGACCTTTCAAGTAATTGCTTTGCACTTTGTACTGCATGTCCTGCTAGAACACTGCACTGAGGATATTCAGGACTGCTAGTGATATGTACAAAGTCCCATTCTCTTGCAAATTTCTGAAACAGTTGGCTAGTAAATTGAATACTATTGTCAGAAAGAACTTTGTGTTGACTACCATGAACTGAGAAATGACGTTTCAACTTAGTAATAACAGCATTGGAAGTTAGTTTAGGTAGTAGATCAATCTCAAACCAATTCGAACAAGAGGCTACCAATATCAAATAGTGTGGACTGTTCCACTCAGATATCAGTTGCAACAACTGACCAAGGTAGTTCAAGAAGTGGACTTAACTGAGTGCCTCCTTTTGCAAATGCGGTCTAGTAGTACTGCACACTGAAGAAGAAAGTACTTAGTCTTTCGGTAACGATGACCAAAACACCAATTCTCTTGCTCTTCTCTTGGTGGATATGGATCCTGGGTGCCCATGATGCAAAACATGGATATACTCTTGTTGTTAGGAAGCAGGAACAACAATTTTAGGACCTTTGAAAATAATGCCATCTTCCATCAACAATTCATCTCTGTAAGGAAAGTAGATTTGCACTTCAGGTGGTACCCTAGATTGCTTAGATGGCCATCCAAGCATTAATGTAGTGACTGAGCTTCTGTAAAATTGCATCAGTCAGAGTGTGATCTCTTAATTCATCAAGTCGACTGGAGGAATAATTACGCACTGACATCACAAAGTCAAAATACTCTGCATGTAGCTGTTCTGTGGTATTTCTGGATGATATGGATAAGTTAGCAGCCAGATAAAGCAATCTGCCTTTTATGTAGACCAATTTGAAGTTGTAGTTTTGCAATTTAAGTTTGCATAAAATGAGCGGGCAATGGATTCTTTCAACACTTTATTCACATAAGCGCTTTCACTGAGACCAGTGTATCAGCTTCTTCAGACTAAGTAAAACAACTTACTCGCAGTTTCCCAGTTTAAAACTTCCCCATAAAATTCAAAGCCAATGAACTAGTGGTCACAAAGATGATATCATGTAAATTCAAGATTAAAGCAACATTGCCTATTTTTAAGGTTTAAAATACTATCTGCTATGAAAGATCATTCCCATTAAAGAAAAGAAAAACCTTTGCAATCATTGTTTAAAATCAGAATTAAACATATACTTCTAAGTCATCAAATATGGCCACTAGTTCATTGGCTTTGAATTTTATGGAGAAGTTTTAAACTGGGAAACTCTGAATAAGTTGTTTTACTTGGTCTGAAGAAGCTGATACACTGGTGTCAGTGAAAGAGCTTACGTGAATAAAGTGTTGAAAGAATCCGTTGCCCGCTCTTTTTTTGGTTTACTTTGTTTGGCAGTACAAGGTTTGTTAAGTTAGTCTGCATGTCCTCCCCGTGGTTGGGTGGGCATTCGAAAGACATGCGTAAATGGGTGTGCCTTCATTGAAGGTTGAACGTTGAGCTGGCACCTCGGCATTCGTGAAAATCTACTGCCAATCATTAGCGGACCGGAGTTCCGCTGTGGCGACCCCTAACCGGGAAAAGTCGAAAGACAAATAAACTTTTGCAATTTAAGCATCATTCTCTGTAATCTCACTGCAGAAGAATGCATAGGCTTCTTCAAAACAGTAACTAGAGTTTGGTGGTCAGTTTCAATCTGTATAGCACGACCATAAACAATCATGAAACTGAACATACAAATACCATTGCCAAAAGCTCTCTCAATCTGAACATAATGACTATGTTTGGGTAAGTGCTCTAGATGCATAGGCTACTGGTCTGCCCTCTTAAAGGATTGCGCCAGGACCAAATTTTGAAGCATCACAGGAAAGAGTAACTGGTTTGTTCACATTATAGTATCTCTGCATCCAAGACAGAGAAAACAGTGCCAGTCGTTATTAAAGCTGCAACTTCTTTAACTGTATGCATTGGATGATGCAGTCTCTTCAATGCTTTGTTCAGATCTATTAGGTCAATACATATTCTGATTTTGTCTGAGCCTGTTTTGTAAGCTGCTACCATAGAAGATGCCCATTCGGTTGGTTCTGTGATTGGACAAATCACACCTTGCTGCACCATTTTATCCAACTGAGCTTTAACTTTATCCTGCATAGCTATCTGAACTCTTCTTGTTGGTCTGACTACTGGAGTGACCTCTGGGTCTAACTTCATGGAATGCACAGCTGGATGTTTGCCTAACTTGTCATCAAAAACATCAGCATATTCTGAGAAAATGGCTTCTGAAAAATTAGGACTTGGAAACGCACTTACATGATGAACTTCTTTAGCAAAAGAAAGTAGATTCACTCTCAAACTGCCTTTGAGACCCAGTAAAGATTGCACTGGCCTTTTCACTACGTAAAACAAGTTGTAGCAGTTCTTGGCCAAATGACATGAAAGCATCACTGAACCTTCAGTCTGAATTTCTTCACCTCCATAAGCAACAATCCTTGCACTACTGGCTACATTGAGTCGTTTGTTAGCTCACTTTAGCAAATGTGTCTGCTGTTATAACATTACACTTAGAACCAGTGTCTATTTTAAGCTCTGTGGATTTTCCATTAATCCAGACAGTACAAAATACTTCGCTCCTTGTTAATTCACTGATTCAACTCTTTCATCAAGCACAGATACTCCAACGTAGAAAGCTGACTGCTTCGACTCTACTTGATCAACTTGCTTCTTTGTGTGACCTCTCTAAAAATGTGTGAAGCTTATTTGATTTACAAAACATTTGGAAATGGTTCCATTTTTTACACTTATGACATTGCTGAACTGTCTGTGCACATCTAGAGAGTGCAGGATCCTTCCCCCCTTGTTCTGTGGGTAAATGAACGGATTGGTTGCGAGCCACACTGGACACCAATTCGGGCATGAAGGATGGGCTAGTCCTGAGGGAAACTTTCCAAGCCATGCAGTGATGCCCCCTGGTGCAAAACTTGCTGAGCTAATGGTTGGTGTGGGAGGCAAAGAGTTCAACCTTCGGGGTGCCCCATTTCCGAGTTAGTAGGGTGAAGGTTCTTTTGTCTAGCTGCCAACCATGTGGGTGCAGATGATTTCTGCTTAAGTGGTCTGCCAGACAGGTTAGAGAACCTGGGAGGAATTGTGATAAAAGGTAGAGTTGCATGGCAGAGGCTGTGTGCCAAAGGGTCATGGCCAGCCTGCACAGAGGGTAGGGGCGATTCCCTCCCTGCTTGATATACCACATCACAGTGGTGTTGTATGTTTTTATCAGGACAGCCCCTGGGGAGAGAAGGGGCCTGAAAGCTGTCAATGCGTGCTGGACAGCCAACATCTCTTTTAGGTTGATGTGCAGATGAATTTGCTGTGGGACCCATTGGCCCTGTATACACCTGCCATTCAGGTGTGCACCCCAGGCATATGTTTGAGTCTGTGGTGAGGGTCTGGGCGGCGAGGGATGGCATGCTGCTGCCCACCAAAGAAAATATTTCCTGAGGCAAGGTATCATGGGTATCGTGTGTATAAGAGTTTCCAGGTCTTGAGAGTGTTGACACCAAAGGCTTTTTAGGTACCACTGAAATTTCCTCATATGCACTCTGGCATATGGAATGAGTAGAATGCAAGATGCCATGAACCCCAAAGCTTGCAGGATTTTCCTTGCTAATAACTGGGGTCTGGTGGCTAGTTGAGAGAAGTAGGCTGTCAGGGAAGTTTGCTTTTCTGGAGTAAGGAATGCCATCTGGGATGCTGTATCCAGCCTTGATTCCAAGAATATAATCCTTTGGGTGGGTAGTAGTTTTTTTGTTGATCGTGTACCCTAGGGAGGTCAGTAGGGACTTTACAAAGGCCAGGTGCTTGAGCAGCTTTTCCTGACTGTTTGCCTGAATTAGGCAGTCATCTAAGTATGGGTAAATTTGGATATTCCTTTGTCTACAAAAGGCAATAGCCGGAGCCAGACATTTTGTGAAAACTCTGGGAGCAGTGGATAAGCCAAAGGGAAGCGCAGAGATCCTGCCCTGAAACTTAGGTATTTCCTGCATGATTCTCGGATAGGAATATGGAGGAAGTCTAGGGTGGCTAGCAAGGCATCCTTGGACAAAATGGGTAGTAGTTGCTGGAGGGTGAGCATTTTGAATTTTGGTATCACTAGGAAGGTATTTAGAATAGATAGAGGATGGGGCGCCAGGTGCTCTTTTCTGGGTACCAGAAAAAAAGTCTGAAGTAGATACCTTGGCCTTTCTGTTTTGCAGGAACGTGCTCTATTGCCCTCCCACTGGTCTGGAGGAAGATCTGGGAACCCTTTTGGGGTTGGCAGAGTGTGGAATAAAAATTTGTATCCCTGGGACACAGAGGACCCAGCGGTCGTAGGTAATGGTGGCCCAGGTGCTTGCATGAAAGGGGAGTTTTCCTCCTAGGGGTAAGTGAAGGTGGGCAGAGGGAGGTGGGGGGGTCATTGTGAGGTCTTACCATGAGGGGGTGGCTGAGAACTTCCTGTTTTTGAAGTGGAGAAAATCCACTGTTTTGATCTCTGCATTCCCTGTGGCTGCTGTCTGAGGAGGTCTGCTTCCACGGGGTCTGGCTGCAACTGACCTGGTGGAAGCAGGAAAGGACTAGTGCTTGGAGGAACAATGCCTCCTGAACCTGGGTGCCTGGACCTGTAAGAAATCCTTAACTGTCTGCACAGATTTAGATTTTTCTTCAATCTTTTTTTAAGACCTCCTCTGCTCTAGTGCCAAATAAGTTGTCTTTGTCCAAGGGTGCATCCAACAATTTAGATTTGACATGGTCTGGCAAGGGCTGTTCCTTAAGCCATGCATGCCTTCTAAGGACTGAACCGGTGACTGCTGCCCTGCAAGAAGCTTCTAGGACATCAAAACCACAGTGTAAGGTGTGCTTAGTTACGTGGCTAGCAGAATGCATCAACTCTTGTAACTCAGATTCTGCACGTGCAGGAAAGGAAGTAACTTTTTATTTGAGGAGTTCCATGGTATGTTGCTGAAATTTTAGCATATGGAACTGGCAATTTAGTGTTCTGACAGTAAGAGTAGCAGAGATGTATACTTTACCCTGTCAAGTGCCCGGGAATCCCTATCAGAGGGGGTGGGATTCTTAGCAGAGGTTGCTTTAATTCCTTTAGGTCCTTGAGAAATTACCTCAGGGTCAGCAGTAGTATTTTTGAAAAGAAATTTGTGAGTCAGGGACACTAATACCAGTCAGGTTTTCTGGGTGCAGGAGGGAGGGTATCAGGAGTCAAACTGGATTCCATGAAAACATCGTCCACAACATCCAGGGCTGGCGGAATGGCCAGGGGTCTGTGCTGTGGAAGATCTAAAAATTCCTAGAGTCTCTTTTTAGACTGAGGGTAAGTCCTGACATTCCTATTGGAAATGCTCCCTAAAGGTATGAAGGGGTTTCCCCAAAGGAAAAATCCTCGGGGGGGGGGGGTGGCAGAAGGAACAGAGTCCTCTGCATCAGAATCCTCATAAGCAGAGAGGAGTTGCATGTCTTCATATTCAGATGCATCAGAGTCAGACTCCTGTTCAGACAAAACTACTGGGGACAGATATCTTTTTCTTTTGAAAGGGGTAGCATGGCTTCCCCTGATCAGCATGAAAAGGTCTTCAGCCATTTTAAGCACTTGAAACCGAGGCAAGGAAGCAGGTGCCTGAGATTGGGTCATCTGTTTCTAGGGTGTGGTTCGTACCCTGGGCCTTAGAAAAGTACAGCTGTGTACCTACCACAAATGCACATGTTAGAGTGTATTCACTGTTGCAGTCATTACTCTTGGGTTATCCTGCTAGCAGGCAACCCTCAGTCGGCCAGAATTCCAAAGTCTAGGTCCGGCGTCGGTTGTTGTCGCCTCTTCCCTGACGTCAGTGAGTTAGAGGTATAAAAGATGCAGCAGACACCATTTTCTTCAGTTTTTCTTGCCCCAGATGTCAAGTGCCCCCAAATTGGTAGGCTGAAAAATAAGCCAATAAAAATGCATGCACAAAAATAACATTTCCTTCATCTACGAGCACTTACACCAAATAGGTTGTATAGGATAGAGAAGTGCAGATAAGTCCCAGCAAAGAAAAAGGGGGGTGGTGGGTGGGTAACCTGGACTGCAACAGTGAATACACTAACATCTACATTTATGGTAGGTACACAACTGTACTATGTTCATAGTGTTTCAATGTTGCAGTCATTACTCTTGGGTTGAATCCCAAAGCTGAGGATGGGTGGCTGGGCTAAATAGGATTAGGAGAGGCTATGAGGCCCTGCAGAACTGCAGTGGCAAAGCCTGCTCTGGACAGAGTAAAGAGGTAAGTGGTAGTGCTTTGTGAAAGTGTGCATTGAACACCAAGTTGCAGCCTCCAAGATATGTTTGGTTGGTACTCCTCTGAGGAAGGCTGCTGAAGGCTACTGCTCTGGTGGAATGAGGCCTAATGCCCTTAGGCACTGATTTGCCATGTTGAAAATAGCAGAAACGGATACAATGGCCTATCCATTTAGAAATAGTCTGTTTTGAGATGGCCTTTCCTTGTGATCCTGCAGCATATGACACTAAACGTTGCTCAGTTTTTCTGAAAGCTTTAGTTCTGTCCAAGTAGAAATGTAACTGCCTATGTCCAAAGAATGCAGAATTTTCTCACCCTTGTTCTGTGGATTTGGATAAAAGGTAGGCAAGTGAATGGTTTGGTTGAGGGCCACACTGGATACCACCTTGGGCATGAATGTAGGGTTTGTCCTCAGAGAAAACCTGTCTGGATGAAAAATGATGAAAGGTTCCACCGCCATGAGTGCTTGCAACTCCGAGACTCGCCTTGCAGAGGTTACTGCTAGGAGTAGAGCTGTTTTCCAGAATAAAAATTTTATATCTGCTGTTGATGCTGGCTCGAAAGGAGGCAGTGTGAGTTTTTCCAAAACATAATTTAGGTCCCAGGCCGGAATTGGTGCTCTCCTTGGAGGCCTAATGTTTTTGGCCCCTCTGAGGTACTGCCTTATTAAAGGATGAGAAAAAATAGGTGGTTCCGTATTGTAATGGGCTGAAATGGCAGAGGCATGAATCTTAATTGATGAGAAAGAAAGGCCTTTGTTCAGCATCTCAGTTAGGTATTGTAAAATCTGAGGAATATTTGGTACACACGTGTCAATGCCTTGTTCCTGGTTCCAAGCACAGAATCTCTTCCAT
The DNA here is from genome assembly GCF_019279795.1 of Protopterus annectens. Classification (NCBI taxonomy): domain Eukaryota; kingdom Metazoa; phylum Chordata; order Ceratodontiformes; family Protopteridae; genus Protopterus; species Protopterus annectens. The sequence continues at coordinate 406,946,436 of NC_056726.1, read as the reverse complement.
TTTTCTGCATAAGATTTTCTGGTACTGGGCCTCTGCATAAGATTTTCTGGTACTGGGCCTCCTTGCCTCCAAGATAACATCCATAACATCCATAACCGGTTTTGGAGTGCTCTGAATGGTTACATTATCCACCATGCTGCCAGATTTAAGGTCCTGATTTTGCTGTGCAGGATCTGATTGTTTTGTTGGGTCAGCAAGTGAGGAGTTTGAGGCAATATCCACGGTGGACCTTGAGACGAGCTCTTTACGACTGGGTACCAGTGCTGGCGTGGTCAGTCTGGTGCAATCAGTATCATTTTTGGCTTCTCTTGTCTGACCTTTAGGAGTACCCTGGGAAGGAGAGGCAGTGGAGGAAAGGCATATACTGTTAGATTTTTCCAGCTGAAAGATAGGGCATCCAGTTTCCATGCTTGCTTGTGATAAATCCTTGTGCAAAATCTCTGCAATTGGCAGTTGTGAGGGGAGGCAAATAGATCTATGTCTGGGCATCCCCATTTCCTTATCATCACGCTGAAGACTTGTGGATCCAGTTTCCGTTCGTGGGGATCCATGAGGTTTCTGCTTAGTTCATCTGCCAGAGTATTTGTTTTTCCTGGCAGGAATTGTGCTTTCAGGTGAATTTGAAAAGCCAATGCAGTGTCCCATAAGGTCATTGCTTGTCTGCAGAGAGGGTAAGAATGTGTACCTCCCTGTTTATGTACCACATGACTGTAGTATTGTCTGTCTTTATCAGTAGTTGTCCTGGATGAAGCAAGTTATGAAAGCTGTCAGGGCATTTTGAACAGCTAGTATCTCTTTTTGATGAAGATGCATCTGGTTTGCAGGCTGTGCGCCCTGAATAAATTTTCCTGCCATATGGGCCCCCCAGGCATAATCTGATGCATCCGTTGTCAGGGTCTTTTTGGCTGTGGGTAAACTGAATGGCAGACCATTGTGGTGACAGGCTTCTGCCCACCATCAAAACTCCTGTTGCAGGCAGGGAATGAGTGCAATTACTGTCTCCAGGCAGAGTGCAATTACTGTCTGCAGGCAGGCTGTGGCAAGGTTGAGTCCAAACATTTTTTTAGATACCATTGTAGTTTACTCATATGCAGTCTGCCATATGGAATTAGTAGAATGCAGGATGCCATGAAACCCAGGGCCTGCAGGATTTTCCTTGCAGATAAGTGGGTTTTTGTTGCCAATTTCTTGAAGTAAGAAGTCAGTTGCTTTTGTCTGGCATGAGATAAGCCATCTGAGCAGTTCTTTTTAAGCTTGCACCCAGGAATATTATCTCTTGAGAGGGCACTAGTTTTGATTTTTTTGTTCACTAACTGGCCTAGGGTACACAGTAATCTTTTTACAAAAGCCAGATGCTTTAGAAGAATGTTTTTGTTCTCTGCTTGAATTAGGCAGTCGTCCAAGTAGGGATATATTTGAATTCCTCTTTGTCTGCAGAATGCAATTACTGGTGCCAGGCACTTCGTGAAGACCCTGGGTGCAGTAGATAAGCCAAAGGGCAGTGCAGGGAATTGGTAATGCACTGAGCCAGCTATGAATCTGAGGTATCTTCTGCAAGATTATCTGATTGGGACATGCAGGTATGCCTCTTTTAGGTCCAAAGTTACGAGCCAAGCCTTCTTGCCCAGCATGGGCAGTAGCTGCTGTAGAGTCAACATCTTGAATTTTGGAACTTCCAGAAACATATTTAGTATAGACAGGTCCAGTATTGGCCTCCAGGTTCTGTCCTTCCTGGGTACTAGGAAAAGTCTGGAGTAAAATCCTTGCCCCTGCTCTTGTTGTGGTAATTGCTGAATGGCCCTCTTGCCATGAGGGCTTAATTAGTTTTTGCGCCTCTGCCCATTGATTGTGTGGCAGGTCTGGCATACCTTTTGACCTTGGTAAAGTGTGAAAATGGAACCTGTAGCCTTGGGACACTATGTTCAGGACCCATTTGTCTTGGGTAATCATTTGCCATTTGATGAAAAAAGTGCTAGTTTTCCCCCTAAGGGGGCTGCCAACAGAAAAGGGGTTGGGTCTGGCAGAGAAAAGTCATTGGGACCGTTCCCTGTAAGGTTGTGATTTGTCTTCTCCACTTTTGAAGGTAGGAGCACCCCATTGTTTAGGCCTGTATGAGCCTTGGGGCTGAGATCCGCCTCTGGGATGCCTGTATCTGCCTCTTTGTGGTCGGACACTGGAAAGGACCAATTTTTAGGAGGCCAGTTCCTGCTAAACCTGGGTGGCTGCACCTGTAAGAAATCCTTGACTGTCTGCACAGATTTTGCTTTATCCTCCATTTTTTTCAAAACCTCTTCTGCTTTAGTACCAAACAAAGTATCATGCAGCAATGGTGCATCTAATAATTTTGCTTTAACATGATCAGGCAGATTCTGTTCCTTTAACCAAGCATGCCTTCTAATAACAAAACCTGTGACAACGGCCCTGCACAAGGCCTCCAGTGAATCATAACCACATTGCAAAGTATGCTTTCCCACTTGTTCAGCTGCATGCAATAAATCCAGCAATTCCTTGTTCTAGGAACATTCAGCATTTGTCAACAATTTCTGTTTAAGCAGCGGCATTAAATATTGCTGATATTTAAGCATATGAAACTGACAATTTAAAGCCCTTACAGACAAGGTAGCAGAAGTGTATACTCCCCCCACCCCATCTGTCTAGAGCCCTAGAATCCCCATCAGAGGGGACAGGATTTTTTGCAGTGGAGGCTTTAACCCCTTTGGGAACTGAGATATAGCTTCTGGATCAGCAGCAGGGTTTTTATATAGGAATTTATGAGAATCCGGAACCCTGTAGTATCTGTCTGGCTTAGGTGCAGGGGGTAAAGATTCAGGGGACAGGCCGGACTCTGAAAATACATCTACAATGTCTAAAACAGGTGGAATAGCAAGGGGTCTGTGCTGAGGAAGTAGCAGAAAGTCTGAGCCTTTTCTTAGATTCAGAATAATCTTGGCTCTCCCAGTGGAAATGCTCCCTCATGGTATGCAGGGTTTCCCCAAAAGAATAATCCTCAGGAGGAGAGGCTGAAGGAATGGGTTCTTTAGCATCAGAATCCTCATAGGGAAGTATGGATTAATCCTGTTCAGAAGAGGAATCAGAGGAAACAGAAACCTGATCAGAAGAATAGTACTCTGTTTCTTGCCTAGGCCTCTTATCAGGTGGGGGATGGGAGCCACTGATCAAAGTAATTAGGTCTTCGGCCATTTTGAGCATCTGTTTTTTAGGCATGGTAGACTGAGTAGGAGAATGCTGTACTTGCTTCTTTGTCTTTAGAGCTGCTTTAGTCTTTGAAGCTGAAGATGGCTTGATATATAGTTGTGTAGGTCTGAAGACACCCTCAGAAGCCGAAGCCTGCTCAGCGGCTCCGGACCCATCTGAGGAAATGATTTCTAAGTGTCCAATACCTTGAGTATCCAGAGGCCCAGTTGGCTCCATGTGGGAGTCGGAAGCGGCTTGTGGCTCTGAGGTAGCGGGCACCAGGGGCTGCGAAAGCACCTCACTGAGAACCAGCGACTGGCCTAGCAGAGGCCTCGTCAGTTTTGGACCTCGGATGCCTATCCTTGTCCTTGCGTTTTTTGTCAACTCCTGTTGTCGGCTGGTCCGACGGCATTATATAATTAAATCTTCGGCCAAAGTAATGAAATGCAAAATCAAACCGACGCTTAATAATGCGTTGGTTAAATCTAGCACAAAACCGACAGCTAGCAACGTTGTGATCAGGGCCTAGGCAAGGGATACAGTAAGAGTGAAAATCCTTATGGAGGTATTTGCTTCCCACAAGAAATACAAATTGTTAAATTTTTCTGACATCGGTCTGGAGCAAGAAAAAAAAGTTTCCCCAACAGGGTACTTAGCTTTAATGAAGACTTCGGTTCTGAAATTCAGATTCGAAAATCTCAGGAGTCGGCCGACCGGCACTTGCCAACTGCTTTTGCTTCGGGCATTGCACAGCAAGAAAGACTGAAGAAAATGGTGTCGGCTGCATCTTTTATACCCCTGGCACACTGACGTCAGGGAAGAGGCGACAGCAACAGATGCCGGACCTAGACTTTGGAATTCTGGCCGACAGAGTAGCCTGCCAGCAGGATAACCCAAGAGTTATGACTGCAACAGTGAAACATGAACATCGCTAGTTTTCGAAAGAACGGTAGACACGAAAGAAGTCTGTTTGTGTCGAGAATCGGTAGTGCGAAGTAATTCCTCGGAAGCCGATGCCTGCTCAGAGCGTCTCCAGACCCATCCAAGGGAGAGACAACTGCAGGATCCTTAGTTGAACAGTTTTGTGGCATACTGGACTCCAAAAGGGTCTCAGTAGCAGCCTGCAAATCCACAGAAGCAGGCATCAGGGGCTGCGAAAGCACCTCACTGAGGACAGGAGAACTGACTACTAGCTTAACAGAAGCATCATCGGTAGATTTGGAATTGTGCGGTCTGTCCCCGTCTTTATCCTTACATTTGTTCAGAAGATCTGCTGTTGGATGGCTTACCGAAGCCATATCGGAATTGGAGGACTGTAAGCAAAAATATCTAGCTACAATAAGGGCCACACGACGTATAGTTCTGGTGTTGAACAAACCACAAAAGTGACAGCAGGGGACATCGTGGTCTGGGCCTAAGCAGGTGATGCAGTAAGAATGAAAGTCTCTGTGTGGTATTTGCTTTCGACAGGCGAGACAATTGTTGACTTTTTCTGACATCGGTTAATGCAAGAAAAAAGGATCCCCAACAGGGTACTTAGCTTTAGAAGACTTCAGCTTCAATTCGGAAGACGAAACTCAGGTAGCGGCCGACCAGCACTTGTGCAAACTGCATCTGCTTCAGACTCCGCAGCAAGAAAGAAAGACTGATGTAATGGCATTGGCTGCCTTACTTTATTCAACTGATGACCGGACGTCAGTCCTGAAGCAACAGCAACTGACAAATACTAAGCCTCTGGTATTCAGGCCAGCAGAGGGCTACCCTGTCAGGGATAACCAAAATGTGATGACTGCAACAGTGAAACACAAAGAAAGTACAGTTTTGTACCTACCATAAATGTAGATGTCCGAACAGGATAGCATCTGCAGTCCTTACAAATGGGTTGTCCTGTCGTCAGGCAGCCCTTCGGTCGGCCGGATTCCAAAGTCTGGGTCTGGCCTCGGCTGGTGTCGCACTTCACCTGACGTCATCTCTGCTGGTCTTCGGGTATAAAGGCATCAGCCGACGCCATTTTCCTCAGTGTTTCTTGCCCCAGATGCCAGTTGCCCTCTTGGATAGCTAAATTTTTGGGTAAATGCCAATGTTTCCAAAAAGGTAGAAGGCAAACACAAAACAATAAGCATGTATGTACATATATACAAACAAATACACCGTAAGAGACCCCCCCCCCCAGCTAGCTATTAGGTGGGCAAATACCCTAGGAGTACCACAGAGGGGAAGGAGGGTGGGTAATCCTGACTGCAGATGCTATCCTGTTTGGACATCTACATTTATGGTAGGTACAAAACTGTACTATGTCCTTCAAGGATGCATCTGCAGTCCTTACAAATGGGTAGAACACCATAGCCAAACTAGGGGAGGAGGAAGAAGAATTATGGTGTAGTTAGGATCCCTTGCAAAACAGCAGTGGCAAACCCTGCTCGGGATCTAGAGTATAGAGGTAAGTTATAATGCTTGGCAAATGTATGCACGGAGGTCCAAGTAGCAGCCTCAATAATGTCCTTGGTAGCCACTCCTCTTAAGAAAGCTGTGGTAGTGGCTGTAGCCCTTGTAGAATGAGGCCTTATGTTCTGTGGAATTTGCTTTCCATGGTAGGAGTAACAGAATCTTATGCAATTTCCTATCCACTTCGAGATTGTCTGTTTTGAAATTGCTTTTCCTTCCCTTCCTGTTGCATAAGCTACTAGAAGCTGGTCAGTTTTTCTATTGCCCTTGGTTCTGTCCAGGTAGTAGCATAACTGTCTATGTACATCCAAGGTATGCAGCAGTCTTTCCCCCCTGTTTTGTGGATTGGGAAAGAAGGTAGGTGGATTGCCTGGTTTAGAGACACTCTGGATACCACCTTAGGCATAAATGTAGGATTAGTTCTCATGGACACTATCTTGATGGAAGATTAGGAAGGGTTGTACTGCCATTAGAGCCTGTAGTTCCGAAACCCTTCTTGCTGAAGTAAATGCCAGTAGGAAAGCAGTTTTCCAGGATAGGTGTTGAAGATCTGCTGTTGCTGCTGGTTCGAATGGAGGGAGTGTCAATTTTTCTAGCACAAAGTTCAAGTCCCATGCTGGCAATGGTGGTTTCCTAGGAGGTTTTACAGAAGACAGGGGGATCGAAGCTGTATTCTGCAGAAATAGCTGATGCATGTATCTTGATGGAGGAATAGGACAGGCCTGTATGGAGAAGCTCTGCCAAATACTCCAGGATGTTGGCAATATCTACCTTTGACACATCTTTCCCTCTTTCAGTACTCCAAATGACAAATCTTTTCCATTTTCCTGCATAGTTCCTTCTTGTTGAAGGTCTGCGGGCCTCAAGGATAATGTCTTTAACCCTTTGGGATAAATCTGGGTTAGTTGCTCTTATGTAATGTTCCAGGCAGTCAGTTGCAGAGTTTTCAGGTTTGGGTGCAGGATGTTGTAGTTGCTCTGAGTTAACATCAAAGGAGTCAGGGGCAGTGTCCACGTTTCCCCTCGAGACATGCTCCTCAGCAATGGATACCAATGTTGTCTTGGCCAATTTGGAGCTATCAGGATTATCCTTGGACGCCTCTTTGATTTTCAGTAGTACCTTGTGCATCAAAGGAAGAGGTGGAAATGCATATGCTGTGAGGCCTTTCCAATTGAAGGATAGAGAGTCCACCTTCCAAGCTAGTGGGTGGTATGTCCTTGTGCAGAATTTCTTGAGCTGGTGATTGAGTGGGGATGCGAATAGGTCTATTTGTGGCATTCCCCATTTCTTTGTGATGGCCTTGAAGATGTCCGGGTGTAGCATCCATTCGTGAGCATCCGAGGTAGTTCTGCTTAACATGTCTGCTAGGATGTTTTCTTTTCCCGGTACAAATATTGCCTGTAACTGAATGTTGTAGCTCAGAGCCATATTCCATAGGTCCAGAGCCATTCGGCATAGGGGGTATGAATGAGTGCCTCCCTGTTTGTTGATGTACCACATGACTGTGGTGTTGTCTGTCCTTATCATCAAATGGCCTTCTTTGAGGAATGGACTGAAACTCTGCATTGCTAGTTTTACTGCCAGCATTTCTTTTTGATTTATGTGCAGGTGGAGCTGATCTGGAGTCCATAAGCCTTGAATGCACTTGTCCAGCATGTGGGCCCCCCAACCGAGGTCTGAGGCATCCGTTGTGATGGTTTGGCTTGTTTGAATGTTGTGGAAGGGCAAACCTGGGTTTGACTGGCATGCCTGAGCCCACCATAGGAACTCTTCTTTCAGGCATGGGATTAGTGGTATTTCGGTTTCTAAGCTGTGCTTGTGTTGAGACCAAAGATTCTTTAGGTACCACTGCAGTTTTCTCATATGCAGTCTGGCATGGGGGACCAAGATTATGCAGGATGCCATGAAGCCCAAGGCCTGCAGTACTTTCCTTGCTGTTAGTTTGTTCTGCTTTGTTAGTGCCAAGAAATAAGGAGGAAGTTGTTCTTGTTTTTCTGCAGTTAGGAATGCCATTTGTTTTACTGTGTCCAATTCTGCACCCAAGAATGTTCTTGTTTGGGATGGTATCAGTCTTGACTTTTTTAAATTGACTGTGTATCCCAGGGCTTGTAGTAAGCAAATGACTCTTTGTAAGTCTTGTGTCAGCTTGCTTTTGTTGTCCGCTTGTATCAGGCAGTCGTCCAGGTAAGGATAAATTTGGATTCCCTGAAGCCTGCAATGAGCGATTACTGATGCCAGGCATTTCGTGAATACTCTGGGCGCAGTAGATAAGCCAAAGGGCAATGCTGAGAATTGATAATGCTCTGATTCTGCAAGAAATCTGAGGTATCTTCTGCAAATTGGTCGTATGGGGACATGCAGGTATGCCTCCTTGAGATCTAGAGTTACCAGCCAATACTCCTTGCCCAGCATGGGAAGAAGTTGCTGTAGGGTCAGCATTTTGAATTTTGGAACAATGATGAATGTGTTTAAAGCGGACAGGTCGGGAATAGGTCTCCAACTTTTCTCTTTTCTTGGTACTAGGAAGAGTCTGGAGTAAAATCCCTTGCCCTGTTCTGTAGGTGGTACCCTTTCCACAGCTCTCATCTTTGTTAATTGAGCTATTTGTTTTAGGGCTTCTGTCTTTTGATTTGGTGGTAGGTTTGGCATTCCTCTTTTTACTGGTAAGGTGTGGAAATGAAACCTGTAGCCTTGGTCTATAGTTTGCAAAATCCACTTGTCTCTTGTGATATAGTGCCAGTTTTTTGAAAATAAGGCTAACTTTCCGCCTAAGGGTGCTGCTATTTGTTCCCTGGTAGGCGGTGTCAGAGCCAAGTCACTGTGATTGTCCTGTTGCAGTGGTAGTGGTTGTATCTGTGCCTCGTTGGTTATTACCCTGCCACTGGCGTCCCCTGTAGGCACCTCCTCTGGATTGATTTCTGCCTCTGAGCCGCCTATTCCTGCCTCTCTGATTTTTAGAGGAGTCTGGAAAGGACCAATTTTTGGAAGGCCAGTTCCTGCTGAACCTTGGGGGCTGAACCTGTAAGAAATCTTTAACTGTTTGTACAGATTTTGCCTTCTCTTCCATTTTCTTCATTACTTGTTGGGCAGGAGAACCAAATAGACTGACCTTATCCATAGGAGCATCTAATAGCTTTGCTTTAACATGATCCGCAAGACCTGTTCTTTCAACCATGCATGCCTTCTTATAACTGTGCCAGTCATGGCTGATCTAAATGAAGCCTCCAGTGCATCATAGCCACATTTTAAAGAATGGTTACTAACCTGCTGAATGTTATTCACCATTTCTAGAACATATTTCTTATCTAAGGAGTCATCAGAGGACAGTTTCTTAGTTAACTGATCAAGCATAAACTCTTGGTATTGGATCATATGAAACTGACAGTTCAAAGCTCTAGCTGAGAGAGTAGCAGAGGTGTATACTTTTTTACCCCATCTCTAAGGACCTGGATTCCCTATCAGAAGGAGAGGGTTTTTGCTGAGGTCGAAGCTACTGCCTTAGGGCCCTGGGAGATAGTCTCAGGATCTGCAAAAGGAGCCTTGTATAAGTGGTGATGAGTGTCCGGTACCCTGTAAAACCTCTCAGGATCTGCAAAAGGAGCCTTGTATAAGTGGTGATGAGTGTCCGGTACCCTGTAAAACCTATCGGGCTTAGCAGGGGCTGGAGGTAAAGTATCAGGAGCAGTGCAAACATCATTAAATGCATCATCCACAACAGGAAGGACTGGAGGTATAGCTAAGGGCCTGTGTTGCGGTAAGTGTAAAAAGGTCCTAAGCCTTTTTCTTGAATCTGAGAAATCTTGTCCTTGCCATTGGAATTGCTCTCTCATGGCATGTAAGGTTTCCCCAAAGGAAAATTCCACTGGTGGAGAGGCAGAAGGAATAGATTCTTCAGCAGCGGAATCTTCATAAGTAGAAAAGGGAGCCTCTGAATGGTCTGTATTGTCTGAATCATCAGAAGAGTCATCTGAGGACACTGGCTCGGGGGGCTCTGCTCTAGGCCTCTTTTCTGGAGGTTGAGAGGCCCTGTCTGGGTGAGATTGGGATCCCCTTATTAAAGAGATGAGATCCTCTGCCAGTGTAAGCATTTGGGAACTAGGGCTGGGCCTGTGAGAGGGGGGCTTAACAGGCACAGACTTAGCAGTTTTGGCTGCTTTAGCCCTGGCAAAGGCCTTTATAGACATGGCTGCAGGAGGCCTAGCAGCACCACGTGCTGGTGTAGAGACATCCAAAGGGATGGTGTCCGATAATTCTAGAGAAACCACATTAGTAGGCAAAACTTCAGAGGCCGATTCAACTAGGGTAGTAGGGCCTCGGTAGTCATGGATTCGCTGAAGATTGACCGCTTGCTCGGTTTCAGCCGAAACCGAGACACTCGCGTTTGCTTAACCGTGGTTTCGCCGAAACCGGACCGCGAAAGTGTCGGTCCTTTCTTTCGTTTTAACAATTTGAGTAGTCTGAGGATCCGACGGCATAATGTACGCAAAATCGGAGCCGAAAAACTGTTCTGCAAACTCCGACCGACGCCTAAGCGTTCGTCGGTTGAAGGAAGCACAGGCTAAACAAGCTGCTACGTCGTGGTCTGGGCCTAAACAAGGTAAGCAGTAAGAGTGGAAATCTTTATGAGGTATTTGTTTCCCACAAGTTAAACAGTTATTCACTTTTTCTGACATCGGCTGTGGCAAGAAAGAGTCCCCAACGGGGTACTTAGCTTTTAGAAGTCTTCAAAGTAGTATTCGGTAGTAGTAATCTCTGGATCTGACCGACCGTCACTTGCGAACAGCTTCTGCTTCGGGCGCCACGCGGCAAGAAAGACGGAGGAAAATGGCGTCGGCTGATGCCTTTATACCTGAAGACCAGCAGAGATGACATCGGGTGAAGTGCGACACCAGCCGAGGCCAGACCCAGACTTTGGAATCCGGCCGACCGAAGGGCTGCCTGACGACAGGACAACCCATTTGTAAGGACTGCAGATGCATCCTTGAAGGACATCATCTACACCTGGTGAAGCCAGAAAGGAGTTATGAGGATGACAGAGCTCTTCAACCAAATTGCTTTCTGTATAAATTTTGAATCAAAGAAAGTGGGAGATGAGCATAAAGGATAACAGATGAACAAATGTGGACTAGAGCATCTCTGGGTGACTCACCTGGGGGTGGGAATCTGGGGGAAAATGTACGCTGCAGTTGTTGTGGAGGGATGAAAAAGTAGCTGCAGCACGGGTAGTCCCAACAGAAAAATCTACACCACTGACAGAGACCACTTACGAGGCATCAGAAAGTACAGTTGTGTACACTTACCATAAATATAGATGTTAGAGTGTATTCACTGTTGCAGCCATTACATTTGGGTTATCTGCTTGCAGATAGCCCTCAGTCAGCATGATTAACAAAGTCTTGAGTCCTGCATCTGTTGCTGTCCCTTCTTCCATGACGTCAGGTCGTCAGGGGTATAAAACATGCAGCAGACACCATTACATCAGTTTTTCATGCCCCAGATGTCAGGTGCCCCCTTAATGGGAAGCAATTAAATATAAAAGTACAATGACATACCTCCAACAAAAAAGCAAATACACCAAAAAGGCTTTTAAGCATAGTAAAGGAAAGTAGAAATATAGCCAAACGTTAGGGGGCTGGAGGGAGGGTAACCAGGACTGCAACAGTGAATACACTCTAACATCTACATTTATGGTAAGTGTACACAACTGTACTATGTTCTTCGTGTTTCACTGTTGCAGTCATTACATTTGGGTAGATTCCGAAAGCTATGGTTGGGAGGAGGAATGTAGATAGCATTAGGGCTAGCTATAAGGCCCTGCAAGACTGCAGTGGCAAAGCCAGCTCTGGATTTAGAGAAAATTGGCAAATGATAATGCTTGGTGAAAGTATGTACAGAACTCCAGGTAGCAGCTTCTAGATGTCCCTGGTAGGGACGCCTCTGAGAAAGGCTGTAGTGGTAGATGCAGCCCTGGTGGAGTGAGGACTGATCCCCTGGGGGCTAGGTTTTCCATAGTGCTTACAGCAGAAATTAATGCAATGGCTTATCCATTTAGAAATGGTTTGCTTTGAAATAGCCTTCCCCTCTGCCCCTACAGCAAATGCCACCAGCAGTTGTTCAAATTTCCTTTGAGGTTTAGTCCTGTCCAAGTAGAAGTTGTCTGTGCACATCTAAGGAATGTAGTATCCGTTCCCCTTTATTCTGTGGATTGCAAAAGGTTGGCAAACGAATGGACTGATTAAGAGTCACACTGGATACTACCTTGAGCATGAAGGATGGATTAGTTCTGAGGGACACCCTGACCACATGAAAGAATATGAAAGGCTCCACTGCCATAGGGTCCTGTAATTCAGATACCGTTCTAGCTGAAGTAATGGCTAAAAGGAAAGCGGTTTTCCAAGAAAGAAATTTTAAGTCTGCAGTAGCAGCTGGCTCGAAAGGAGGTAGAGTGAGTTTCTCTAAGACAAAGAGAAGGTCCCAGGCTGGAGTTGGAGCTCTCCTGGGTGGTCTCAAATTTTTGGCCCCTCTGAGGAACTGCTTGAGCAGTGGATGAGAGAAGAGGGGAGGTTCTTATTATAATGAGCTGAAATGGCTGAGACGTGGATTTTAATTTAGGAAAAAGACAGGCCCTTGTGAAGTATCTCAGTTAAGTATAGTAAAATCTGAGGTAAATTGGGCGCTGCTGTGCTCATCTCTAGAGACTGGTTCCAGGCACAGAATCTTTTCCATTTTTCAGCATAAGATTTTCTAGTACTAGGCCTCCTTGCCTCTAAAAATGATATCCATCACAGGTTTACTGAGGGATGGTAAAGGAGAGATTATGTAATTAGCCAGGCTGCAAGGTTCAGTGTTAGAAGTTGAGGGTGCAGGATCTGGTTCTCCTGCTGAAAAGTACAGTTTTGTACCTACCATAAATGTAGATGTTAGTGCTAATACGGCTGCAGTCATAACAGATGGGTTCTCCTGCCGTCAGGCGGGTCCTCGGTCGGCCGAATTCCAAAGTCTAGGTCCGGCGTCGGTTGTAGTCGCTTCTTCCCTGACGTCAGTGAGACAGGGGTATAAAGGAACCAGCAGACGCCATTTTCTTCAGTTTTTCTTGCCCCAGATGTCAGGTGCCCCCAGAAGGAAGGCAATACATAAATTTGTGTAATAATGCAGTGTAATATAATCAAAATACAGTAGTTGCAAGCAAATACATCATAAATGAATACCCTAATCAGGTTGTATGAGGATGTGCTAGCCTATAGGCCTCTCCCAAGAGGGGAAGGAGGGAGGGAAACCTGGACTGCAGCTGTATTAGCACTCTAACATCTACATTTATGGTAGGTACAAAACTGTACTATGTTCATCGTGCATACAGCTGCAGTCATAACAGATGGGTAGAATCCCAAAGCTAAGAAAGGGGTGGTAGGCACTAGGTGGAACTAGGAGGAGCCAAAATGCCCTGCAAGACTGCAGTGGCAAAGCCTGCTCTAGATTTGGAGTATAATGGTAGGTTGTAGTGCTTGGAGAAGGTATGCACAGAACTCCAAGTGGCTGCTTACAAAATATCCTTGGTAGGCACTCCTCTGAGGAAGGCTGCAGAGGTGGCTGTGGCCCTGGTGGAATGAGTTCTAATGCCTGTAGGTACAGTTTTGCCATGAAAGGAATAGCAAAAGCGTATGCAGTGGGCTATCCATTTTGAGATTGTCTGTTTGGAAATTGGCTTTCCTTGAGCTCCTGCCGCATAGGCCACAAAGAGCTGTTCTGATTTTCTGAAAGGCTTTGTTCTGTCCAAATAATAACGCAGTTGTCTGTGGATGTCCAAGGAATGTAGTAATCCCTCCCCTTTGTTTTGAGGATTAGGATAAAAAGTAGGTAAATGTATGGCCTGATTTAAAGCTACCCTGGATACCACTTTAGGCATAAAGGACGGGTTGGTTCATAAGGAAACTCTTTCCTGATGGAAGATAAAAGGCTGGACAGCCATGAGAGCCTGTAGTTCTGAAACTCTACGAGCTGAGGTGATAGCCAGAAGGAAAGCTGTTTTCCAGGACAAATATTGCAAATCTGATGAGACAGCTGGCTCAAAGGGAGGCAAGGTCAGTTTTTCCAGAATGAAATTAAGATCAAGCGGTATTGGTAGTTTCCTTGGAGGTCTTAAATTCTTAGCCCCTCTGAGGAACCGTCTTAAGAGAGGATGAGAGAATAAAGGTGGATAAGTGTTGTATTCTGCAGAAATGGCTGAGGCATGGATTTTGATGGAGGAGAAAGTCCACTGCTTAGCAGTTCAGCCAAATATTGTAGTATTTGAGGTAAATTCAGTTTTCCAGGGTCCTGGCCCTTTTTCTCATTCCAGACACAAAAACGTTTCCATTTTGCGGAGTAAGCCTTTCTAGCTGATGGCCTTCTGGCCTCCAAAATGACATCCTGTACCTCCTTGGAGAATAGGGCCTGCTGTGATGCTAAGGAATCTTCCATGCGGCTAGATTGGGTGTTTTTAGCTGACTGTGAAGAGTTCTGAAGCTGTGCTGAATCAGAAGAAGAGGCATTAGAGTCAGGGTCCATGGTGGGGAATGCGTCAGGCTCCTCAGGAGTGGGTAAGAGTGTTGCCTTGGCCAGTCCGGAGCAATGAGGATCATCTTGGGTCTGTCTGCTCTTCAATAGAACTTTGAGCAGCAGAGGAAGAGGTGGGAAGGCATAAACTGTCATTGATGTCCAACTGAGAGAGCGTCCACTCTCCGGGCCTTTGGATGGAAGATCCTTGAGCAGAATTTTGTCACTTGATTTTTGTGGGAGGCAAAGAGATCTATGTCTGGCCATCCCCATTCTTGGATTATTTCTGTAAAAACTTTTGGATGCAACTTCCATTCGTGTGGATCTGTCATATTCCTGCTTAGGTCGTCTGCCAGCGTGTTTTCCTTGCCTGGCAAGTACTGTGCTTGTAGTTCCATTTGTAAGTCCATGGCCATGTTCCAAAGTGACATGGCCAGTCTGCATAGGGGGTAAGAATGTGTTCCTCCCTGCTTGTTTATGTACCACATAACTGTGGTGTTGTCCGTTCTTATCAATAGTTGACCTGGTTGTAGAAGGTCCTTGAAAGCTATAATAGCATTTATTACTGCTAGCATTTCTTTTTGATTGATGTGAAGGTGCTTTTCTTTTGGGACCATTTGCCCTGAATGCACAGATCTGTCATGTGCACCCCCCAGGTGTAGTCCGAGGAGTCTTTTGTGATGACTTGATTTGCTTGAGGCTTGCTGAATGGAAGACCTGTGTTTGTTTGACATGCTTGAGCCCACCACAGAAATTCCTTTTGCAGACATGGAATTAGTGGTATTATTGTTTCCAAACTGTGGCTGTGTTGAGACCATATGTTTTTCAGGTACCATTGTAGTTTCCTCATATGCAGCTTTGCACATGGGATTAGTAAGATGCAAGATGCCATGAATCCCAGAGCCTGCAGGATTTTCCTTGCAGTCAGCCTGGTGCAATTTGCTAGTGTTCTGAAGTACTGAATTAGTTGCCCCTGCTTCTCTGGCGTGAGGTAGGCCATCTGGGTGTTTGTGTCCAAATTGGTACCCAGGAAAATTATCTTCCGAGAGGGTATTAGCCTTGATTTCTTTTTGTTGACTGTGTATCCCAGAGAGTTCAATAACATCATTACATAAGCCAGATGTTTCAGAAGAATGTGCTTGCTGTCTGCTTGGATCAGGCAGTCGTCCAAATAGGGATATATTTGTATCCTTTGAAGACTGCAGTAGGCAATTACTGATGCCAGGCATTTCGTGAATACTCTGGGCGCAGTAGATAAGCCAAAGGACAATGCAGAGAATTGATAATGGGTTGAACCTGCAAGAAATCTGAGGTACCTTCTGCAATTTTGTCTGATTGGGACATGCAGGTATGCCTCCTTGAGGTCCAATGTTACCAGCCAAGACTCCTTGCCCAGCATGGGAAGAAGTTGCTGTAGAGTGAGCATCTTGAATTTTGGTACGAGTAGAAATGTGTTTAGGATGGATAGATCCAAAATAGGTCTCCAATCTTTTCCCTTCCTTGGCACCAGAAATAGCCTGGAATAAAAACCTTGACCTTGTTCGTATGTAGGTACCTCTTGAATAGCTTTCATGTTTATGAGATCTGTAATTTGCCTTTGTGCCTCTGCCCTTTGATTGTGTGGCAGGTTTGGCATGCCTCATTTTTGGAAGGGTGTGAAAATGGAATTTGTAGCCTCTGTTTATAATGTCCAGGATCCATTTGTCCTTTGTGACAATATGCCAATTTTTTGGAAATAATGCCAGCTTTCCTCCTAAGGGGGCTGCCATTTGAGACCTGGTTGGCATGCAAAGGGGAATGTCATTGGGTTTGCTTTCTGAAAGATTGCGAGTTGTCCTCACCACCTCTTTGTGAGCTTGCCATTGTTTGCCTCTATACGATCCTTGAGATTGTCCTCTGCCCCTCGGGCGCCTGTATCTGCCTCTTTGGGGTCTGTCTGTGGCAGGAAAGAACCAGTTTTTGGAAGGCCAATTTCTACTAAAACGTGGGGGTTGAACCTGTAGAAATGCTTTCACAGTTTGCATTGATTTAGCATTTTCCTTATTACCTCCTCAGCATTAGCACCAAATAGTACAACCTTTTGAAGAGGGGCGTCTAGTAATTTAGCTTTGACATGATCAGGCAAGGCTTGTTCCTTGAGCCAGGCATGCCTACGTATGACTGAACCTGTAACAGCAGCTCTACATGAGGCTTCTAGAGCATCAAAACCACATTGTAAGGTATGCTTACCCACTTGTTCTGCACTATGCATCAAATCCTGCAACTCATTCAAGTCTGGTTGTTCAGGTTGTGACATTTTACTTTTCAATTGTGATAACAAAAACTGTTGGTATTTTAGCATATGAAACTGACAGTTTAAGGCCCTCATGGATAAAGTAGCCGAGGTATATACCTTTTTTCCCCACGTTTCTAAGGATCTGGAATCTCTCTCGGAAGGCAATGGATTTTTAGCAATGGAGGCCTTGGGGCCCTGTGAGATGGTTTCTGGGTGATCAGCATGACTTTTGTATAGAAATTGGTGCGAGTCAGGGACCCTGTATTACCTGTCAGGCTTAACTGGAGCTTGAGGTAGAGAGTCCGGGTTAAGGCAGGCCTCCGAGTAAACATCATCTAGGATGTCCAAGACAGGAGGTATAGCCAGAGGCCTGTGTTGAGGAAGCAAGAGAAATTCCCTGAGCCTTTTCTTGGAATCCGAATAATCCTGGCCTTCCCAGTGGAAGTGTTCCCTTAAGGTATGCAAAGTTTCCCCAAATGAGTAATCCTCAGGGGGGGGATACAGAAGGGATGGACTCCTCCGCATCAGAGTCTTCAAAAGGGGAGTAAGAATGTTCCTGATCAGAGTGCTCTGAAATAATGGAGCCCTGATCAGAGGAGGGGGAATCTTCCTCCACTCTAGGCCTTTTGTCCGGAGGAGGCTGAGAACCTCTGATAAGAGTAATTAAATCTTCAGCCATTTTAAGCATCTGTTTCTTAGGCATGGGGCCTGGAGATGGACCCTGAGTAGCTGGTCTCTTAGAGTGCATGGTTGCTTTGGACTTAGTGAAAGCCTTGATGGAGAAAGAAGAGGAAGGTCTGAAGACACCTTGAGTGGAGGTGGACCTGTCCACATTCTGAAACGCCAAGAGTGGCTTCGGTATCTGTAGTCGGGGTGTGGGCCGAGGAGCCCACTGGCACAGGAGACACCGCCAAAGACAGGTCGCCGGTAGTCAGGGGCTGCGAGGTGCCTTGCTGAGAACCGGACCACGGTAGTCTGCTTTGGCGTGGTGTCGGTAGAGGCCGGACCTAGTGTGTCGGTCCTTGTCTTTGCTTTTTAGTCAAAACCGGAGTCGGAGTATCCGACGACATAGTATAGTTAAATGCTTTCCCAAAATAATGCTGGGCGAACTCCGCCCAACGCTTAATAGTGCGCTTGTTGAATGTAGCACAAAAGCGACAGACCGAGACGTCGTGGTCTGGGCCTAAACAAGGTATACAGCGGGAATGGAAATCCTTATGCGGTATTTGCTTCCCACAAGAAATACAATTATTAACTTTGTCCGACATCGTTCTGAGGCAAGAAAAGTTTCCCCAACAGGGTACTTAGCTTTTAAGAAGACTTCAGTTTCCAAATTTTTGTAATCTCAGGAGCTGGACGACCGGCACTTGCGAACTGCTTCTGCTTCGGGCACCACGCGGCAAGAAAGACTGAAGAAAATGGCGTTGGCTCGTTCCTTTATACCCCTGTCGCACTGACGTCAGGGAAGAAGCGACGACAACTGATGCCGGACCTAGACTTTGGAATTCGGCCGACCAAGGACCCGCCTGACGGCAAGAGAACCCATCTGTTACGACTGCAGCTGTATGCACAATGAACATCAACAGGGAAGGAGTCTGAGGCAGGTGCCATGGAGGTAACAGTGACATACTGCTCAGGAGGGGGTACCAGGGTTGGTGTGGCCAGTCTGGAGCAATCAAAATCATCCTTGGTTTGTCCTGTTTGATTTTTAGTAGTACTTTGGAGAGCAGAGGCGGGGGGGGGGGGGGCATAGACTGAAGGACAGCTGAAGGACAGAGCATCCACTTTCCAGGCTTGTTTGTGGGGAGTCCTTGTGCAAAATTTGTCCAATTGGTAGTTCTGGGAAGAGGCATACAGGTCTATATTTGGGCTCCCCCATTTGCTTGTCAACATGTTGAAAATCCTTTGTTCCAGTTTCCACTCATGTGGGTCCATGAGATTTCTGCTTAGTCCATCTGCCAGTGTATTTAATTTTCCTGGCAGGAATTGAGCTTGTAGGTGCAACTGGTAGTTCAAGGTTGTGTTCCACAATGCTATGGCTAGTCTGCAGAGGGGGTAAGAAAGTGTACCCCCCCCTGCTTTATGTACCACATAACAGTGGTGTTAGTCTTTACCATTAGTTGTCCTGGAAGAATGTGGCCCTTGAAGGCTGTCAGAGCATTCTGTACAGCTAACATTTCTTTTTGATTGATATGCAGGTGCATTTGACTTGGGTTCCATTTGCCCTGAATGCACTTCCCTGCCAGGTGAGCCCCCCATGTATAGTCTGATGCGTCTGTTAGGGTTTGGGTGGCAGGGGGTGGTGTGAAAGGTAGTCCCTTATTTTGGTGGCAGGCCTCTGCCCACCAAAGGAACTCTAGGCGTAGGCAAGGTATGATAGGAATCATTGTTTCTAGATCCTGAGAATGTTGACACCATAGGCTTTTTAGATACCACTGTAGTTTCCTCATATGCAGTCTTGCATATGGAATTAGAAGAATGCAGGAGGTCATGAACCCCAAGGCTTGCAATATTTGTCTTGCAGATAGCAGGGTTTCTGTGGCCACTTGTGTGAAGTAGATTGTCAAATGAATTTGTTTCTCTGGCGTGAGGTAAGCCATTTGGGAAGTTGTATTCAAGCTTGCTCCCAGGAATATAATTTGTTGACAGGGTACCAGGCATGATTTCTTTTCATTTAGGTGTACCCCAGACAAGTTAGAACCCTTTGTACAAAGGCCAGATGATTCAAAAGTATGTCCTGGCTTTCTGCCTGAATTAGACAATCGTCCAGGTATGGGTATATTTGAAAACTTCCTTTGCCTGCAAAATGCAATAACTGGAGCTAGGCACTTTGTGAATACCCTGGGTGCAGTAGATAAGCCAAAGGGCAGCGCAGAGAAAGCACAGTTGTGTACACTTACCATAAATGTAGATGTTGGAGTGTATTCACTGTTGCAGTCATTACATTTGGGTAATCTACTGGCAGGTTGCCCTCAGTCGGCCTGAATTCCAAAATCCTGGGTCCTGCGTCGGTTGCCGTCTTCTCTTCCATGACGTCAGGTCGTCAGGGGTATAAAACATGCAACAGATGCCATTTTTTCTTGCCCTCGATGTCAGGTGCCCCCAAAAAGATAGCTATATATATATATATATATATATATATATATATATATATATATATATATATATATATATATATACATATATATATATATATATATATATATATATATATATATATATATATATACACATATACACATACACATATATATATATACACATATATATACACATATATATATATACACACATATATATATATATATATATATATATATATATATATATATATATATATATATATACACACACACATATATATATATATATATATATATATATATATATATATATATATATATATATATATACATACACACACATACATATACACATACATGCATCCATATAAACTTTACCTTCACCTACAAGCAAATACACCACATATGTTGTAGAAGATAGAGAAGGAAAGATAAACTGTAGAATGACAGGGGCATGGCGGGAGGGTAACCTGGACTGCAACAGTGAATACACTTGAACACCTACATTTATGGTAAGTGTACACAACTGTACTATGTTCTTCATATTTCACTGTTGCAGTCATTACATTTGGGTAGAATCCCAAAGCTATGGTTGGGAGGCTGGAGCTAAACAGCATTAGGTGCGGCTATAAGGCCCTGCAGCACTGCAGTGACAAAGCCTGCCCTGGACTTACAGTAGAGAGGCAAATGGTAATGTTTTGTAAAGGTGTGAACAGAACTCCAAGTAGCAGCCTCTAGAATGTCTTTGGTTGGTACTCCTCTGGGAAAGGCTGCCAAAGTAGCTGTAGCTCTGGTGGAATGAGACCCAATGCCCTTGGGCACAGGTTTACCAATGGTGTAAGTAGCAGAAACGGATGCAGTGACTTATCCACTTTGAAATGGTCTGCTTTGAGATAGCCTTTTTCCTTCTGATCCTGCAGCATATGACACTAGTAATTGCTCAGTTTTTCTTAGAGATTTTGTCCTGCTCAAGTAGAATCTTCGCTGTGTACGTCCAAGGAATGCAGAATTCTCTCCCCTTTGTTCTGCGGATTTGGATAAAAAGTTGGCAGATTAATTCTTTGGTTAAGAGCCACACTGGAAACCACCTTAGGCATAAAAGTGGGATTTGTCCTCAGACACCCTGTCTGGGTAAAATAGGATAAAAGGCTCTACAGCCATGAGGGCCTGTAGCTCAAACTCTTCTTGCTGAAGTAATTGCTAGTAGCAGAGCTGTCTACCGTAAGAACTTTATATCAGCGGTAGCGGCTGGTTCAAATGGAGGCAGGGTGAGCTTTTCCATAACATAACTGAGGTCCCATGCAGGTAATGGTGATCTTCTAGGCCTTAGGTTTTTGGCTCCTCTAAGATACTGCTTCAGTAAAGGATGAGAAAAGATTGGTGGCTCTGTACTGTAATGAGTCGAAATGGCAGAAGCATGGATTTTGATTGATGAGAAAGATACTCAAGCATCTCAGTTAAGTATTGCAATATCTGAGGAATATTTGGTTCTGCTGTATCAGTTCCTTGTGCTGGATTCCAAGCACAGAATCTCTTCCATTTGTCAGCATAAGATTTTCTAGTACTAGGCCTTCTGGCTTCCAAAATGACATCCAACACAGCTTTACTGAAAGGTGTCGTTTATATGATTACATGATTAACCATGCTGCCAGGTTCAGCGTCTGTAGTTGATTGTGCAGGATCAGATTTTTTTTTTGCTGGGGCAGTAGTTGTGGTCTTTGAGGC
Source organism: Protopterus annectens (assembly GCF_019279795.1). Taxonomy (NCBI): domain Eukaryota; kingdom Metazoa; phylum Chordata; order Ceratodontiformes; family Protopteridae; genus Protopterus; species Protopterus annectens. The sequence goes on along the minus strand of NC_056726.1, from coordinate 406,925,181 downwards.
AAGGTCCAAGCTGGGTATTGAGACAAGTTCCTTAGGATTGGGTACCAGTATTGGCAGGGTAGTCCGGGGCAATTAATATCATATTTGGCTGCTCTTGTCTGACTTTTAGGAGGACCTTGGGTAGAAGAGGCAGAGGAGGAAAGGTGTAAACTGACAGGTTTTTCCAACTGAAGGATAGGGCGTCCACTTTCCATGCTTGTCTGTGATAAGTCCTTGTGCAGAATCTTTTCAATTGATAATTCTGAGGAGAGGTAAATAGATCTATGTCTGGGCTCCCCAATTTCCCTGTTATCATGCTGAATACTTGTGGATTTAGTTTCCATTTGTGAGGATCCATAAGGTTTTGCTTAAATTGCCTGCCAGAGTGTTCTGTTTTCCTGGCAGGAATTGAGCTTGAAGATTTATTTGGTAGGTCAAAGCTGTGTCCCACAGTGCCATGGCTAATCTGCAAAAGGGGGTATGAGTGTGTGCCCCCTTGCTTATATACTACATGACTGTGGTGTTGTCGGTCTACCAGTAGTTGCTCTGGATGAAGTAAGTCCTTGAAGGCTGTTAGGGCATTTTGAACAGCTAGCATCTCTTTCTGGTTGATATGTAGATGCATTTGATTTGGTGCCCATATGCCCTGAATGCATCTTCCTGCCATGTGGGCCCCCCAGGCATAATCTCATGCATCTCTTAAGGTTTGGCTGGCAGGGGGTAGAGTGAAGGTCCATCCCATGTTTTGGAGACAGGCCTTTGCCCACCATAGAAACTCCTGTTGCAGGCAGGGGATGAGAGGAATCATTGTTTCCAGTCTGTGTGAATGTTGACTCCATAAACTTTTTAGGTACCACTGAAGTCTTCTTATATGCAGTCTTGCATATGGAATTAGTAGGATGCAGGATGCCATGAAGCCCAGAGCCTGCAGAATTTGTCTTGCAGAAGACTGGGTTTTTGTTGACATCAGTTTTGAAGTAGTCAGTTGCCTTTGTTTGTCTGGTGCGAGGTAAAAGGCATCTGGGCAGATGTATGTAAGCGTGCACCCAGGAATGTTATCTTTTGAGAGGGTACCAGTTGTGATTTCTTTTTGTTTATTGTGTACCCTAGGCATGCTAGAAGCCTTTTCACAAAAGCCAGCTGTTGTAGAAGAGTGTCCTTGTTCTCTGCTTGAATGAGACAGTCGTCCAAGTAAGGATATATTTGAATACTTTGTCTGCAAAATGCAATTACTGGTGCCAGGCACTTTGTAAAGACCCCGGGTGCAGTAGATAAGCCAAAGGGCAGTGCAGAGAATTGGTAATGCATTAACCTGCCTTGAATTGGAGGCATCTTCTGCAGTACTGTCTTACTGGGACAAGCAGGTATGCCTCAAGTCTAAAGTCACCAGCCAAGCATTCTTGTCCAGCATGGGCATAAGCTGTTGCAAAGTGAACATTCTGAATTTTGGAATGTCCAGGTATGTGTTCAAAATCGATAAATCCAGTATTGGCCGCCAAGCCTTGTCCTTTCTGGGCATCAAGAACAGTCTTGAGTAAAAGCCTTGTCCTTTTTCCTGTTCTGGTACTGTCTGAATGGCCCCCATATCCATGAGGGACGTAACCTGTTTCTGTGCCTCTGCCCATTGTTTTTTTGGCAGGTCTGGCCAACCATTTGTCATTGGCAGAATGTGGAAATGGAATATGCATCCCTGTGATACGATGTTCAGTACCCATTTGTCCTGGGTTATTAACTGCCAATTTTGAGCAAAACGTGCTAATTTCCCCCCTATGGGTGCTGCCAAAAGATAAGTGCTTGGTGTCGGCAGAGGGAAGTCATTGGGATTGCTTTCTGTAGGTTTGCGCTTTATCTCATCCAGATTTGGAGGTGGATGCACCCCATTGCTTTGACCTGTAGGAGTCTTGAGCCTGGTACCCTTAGGGCATCTGGATTTGCCCCTTTGAGCACAGTCGACACAGGAAAGGACCAGTTTTTGGTAGGCCAGTGTCTACTGAATCTAGGTGGCTGCACTTGTAAGAAATCTTTAACAGTTTGCATAGACTTAGCTTTGTCTTCCATTTTCTTTAAAACCTCTTCTGCCTTAATACCAAACAGAGAATCATGCCGTAAAGGTGCATCTAGCAATTTAGCTTTAGCATGATCAGGCAAATTGTTCCTTTAACCAGGCATGGCTCCTAATCACAGATCCAGTAACTGCGGCCCTGCAGAAGGCCTCTAAAGAATCAAAACCACATTGCAAAGTATGCTTTCCAACTTCTTCAGCTGCATGCAATTCCTTATTTTCTGCACATTCTGAAATCAACATAATTTTCTGTTTCAGCAATCCCATAACATGTTGTTGGTACTTAAGCATATAAAATTGACAGTTTAAGGCCCTGATTGCCAAGGTTGCAGATGTATAAATCGTTTTTCCCCATCTGTCCAGCGCCCTTGAATCTGTCGGAGGGGGTAGGGTTTTTTGCTGTTGATGCCTTAACTCCCTTTGAACCCTGTGAAATAGTTTCAGGATCAGCAGCAGGGTTTCCAAATAAAAATTTATGACTCAGGGACTCTGTAATACCGGTCAGGTTTACTGGGAGCTGGAGGTAAAGAGTCAGGGGTCAGGGTTAGACTCCGAAAAAACATCATCCACAATGTCTTAACACAGGGGGAATGGCTAAAGGCTTGTGCAGAGGGAGAAGGAGGAAATCCCTGAGCCTCTTTTTTTGATTCTGAGAAGTCTTGACTCTCCCATTGAAAATGTTCCCTCAAAGTATGCACGGTTTCTCCAAATGAATAATCCTCAGGAGGAGATGCAGATGGAATAGATTCCTCAGCATCAGAATCCTCATAGGGAGGTAAAGATAATTCCTGATCAGAAGAGGAATCAGAAGAAATAGAAACCTGATCTGAAGATTCATAGTCAGTGTCTTCCCTAGGCCTCTTATCTTGAGTGGGATGGGTACCCCTGATCAAGGTAACAAGGTACTCAGCCAATTTGATCATCTGTTTTTTAGACATAGAGGCCTGTGCACGTGGCTCAGGCATCAGTTTTTTAGGTTTAGAAGGTGGCTTTGCCTTTGCAGCTTTTGTCAGTTTGATATAAAAATGTTGAGGTCTGAATACACCCTCAGAAGCCAGTGCCTGCTCAGCGGCTCCGGATCCATCAGAGGGAGATGCATCCATCGGTCCAATACCTTGAGTGCCATGCAGCATGCCAGACTCCACATGGGTGTCGGTAGAGGCCTGCGACTCAAACGTAGCAGTTATCAGGGGCTGGGAAAGCGCCTCACTGAGTACCGGCGAACCGGAGACTGGCTTAGGAGAAGCTTCATCTGTTTTGGATCTCGACTGCCTTTCTCTGTCCTTTTCTTTGCGTTTTTTATGTACTCCGGTAGTCAGATTGCTATCAGACGACATCTCTGGGTAGTTAAATCTGTTTCCAAAAAAAAAAACAGAGATGCAAAAATACACCGACGCTTAATAGTGCATTGGTTAAATCTAGTACAAAACTGACAGCTAGGCACATTGTGATCAGGGCCTAGGCAAGGAATACAGTATAAATGGAAATCCTTATGAGGTATTTGCTTCCCACAAGTAATACAATTAACTTTTTCTGACATCAGTAAAAAGCAAGAAAAAAAGTTTCCCCAACGGGGTACTTAGCTTTACTGAAGACTTCTGATCTGAAACATTTCAGTAGTCGGCTGACCGGCACTTGCAAAATGCTTCTGCTTCGGCACCGCGCAGCAAGAAAGACTAAAGAGAATGGCGTCGGCTGCATGTTTTATACCCCTGACGACCTGATGTCATGGAAGAGAAGACCGCAACCGACGCAGGACCCATGACTTTGGAATTCAGGCCAACTGAGGGCAAACTGCCAGAAGATTACCCAAATGTAATGACTGCAACAGTGAAACAAGAACGTCCGATAGTGCGTGTAGCCTGCTTTGAAGCGTAGGTATCTTCTGCAAAATTCCCTGATTGGGATGTGCAGGTATGCTTCTTTTAAATCTAGTGTTGTCAACCAGGCATCTTTGCCTAGCATAGGAAGCAATTGGTGAAGAGTGAGCATCTTGAATTTTGGAATCTCCAAAAAGGTGTTTAGAGTAGACAGGTCCAGGATAGGACACCATGAATAGTCTTTTCTGTGAACCAGGAAAAGTCTCGAGTAGAAACCTTGTCCCTTTTCCCCTTCTGTTACCAGTTGAATAGCCCCTATGCTTAAGAGAGAAAGTACTTGTTTTTGGGCCTCTGCCCAATGATTTGGGGGTAGGTCCGGCCACCCGCTTGGTGTTAGCAATGAGTGGAAGTGAAATCTGTATCCCTGGAACACTATATTTAAAACCCATTTGTCCTGGGTAATGAGTTCCCAATTCTTTGCATGAAGAGCCACCCCCCCCCCCCCAAAGGGGCAGTCAGTTGATAAGTGCTTGGAAATTTTAAAAGGAAGTCATTGAGACAGTTTACCATGGGGAGGGGGGGGTCTTACTATTCCCAGATTTGGAAGTGGAGGTTTAGTTCTGTGTGCCCTCTGGGACTGAAACCTGTTTTTTTTGCTGTGTCTGGGTTTGGCTTGAAAAGACCTGAAAGGGGGCTGGAAAGGACCAATTCTTAGATGGCCAGTGCCTACTAAATTCCAGGAGGCTGAACTTGTAAAAAATCTTTAACAGTTTGCATAGATTTAAACGTTATATTCCATCTTTTTAAGAACTTCCTCAGCCTTGTTGCCAAACAGGCAGTCCTGATTTAAAGGAGCATCCAACAATTTAGCTTTAACATGATCAGGCAAAGATTGCTCCTTAAGCCAAGCATGCCTTCTGAGCACAGACCCAGTGACAGCAGCCCTGCAAGAGATCTCTAATGAATCAAAACACTGCAAAGTATGCTTTCTAACTTGTTCAGCAGAATGCATTAAATCCTGTAAATCTTTATTTTCCACACAGTCAAGGATCAACATCATTTTCTGTTTAAGCAGTCCAATAACATGTTGCTGATACTTTAACACATATGAAATTGGCAGTTGCCCTAATGGCCAAGGTTGCAGAAGTGTAAACCTTCTTACCCCATCTATCCAGCGCCCTGGAGTCTCTAACAGAAGGGGTAGGATTTTTAGCAGTAGAAGCCTTAGTGCCCTTGGGTCCCTGTGAAATAGTCTCTGGATCTGGAATAGGATTTTTACAAACAAACTTGTGGGACTCGGGGACCCTGTAGTATCCGACAGGTTTTCTGGGAGCAGGAGCCAGGGAATCCGAGGCCAAACTAGATTCCGAAAAAGCATCATCAACAATGTCTAATACAGGAGGAATAGCTAAAGGCCTATGCTGAGGTAGGAGAAGGAAATCCCTAAGCCTCTTTTTTGAATCAGAAAAATCCTGGCTTTCCCAGTGGAAATGCTCCCTTAGAGTATGCAAGGTTTCCCCAAAAGAAAACCCCTCAGGAGGGGAAGCAAAAGGAATGGAGTCATCTGCATCAGAATCTTCATAAGTTGATAAGGGCAAATCCAGATATCAGAAGAATCAAAAAAACAGAATCCTGATCAGAAGATTCATAATCAACTTCAATCCTAGGCCTCTTGGAAGGGGGGGGGGTTGGCTACCCCCGATTAGAGTTATTAGATCTTCAGCCATTCTTTTCATTTGTTTTTTTAGGTATAAAGGCCTGAGCATGTGGCCTGGGCATTGGTTTTTTAGGCACGGATCGAGATTTAGGGCCAAGTAAAGAAGGAGGCATCTGTTTAATATGCAAATCCGTAGGCCTGAATAAACCCTCAGTAGCCAGTGCCTGCACAGCGGCTCCGGACCCATCCAAGGTAGAGACATCCACGGGTTCCATAGTTGAAGCATCTCGTGGCATACTGGACTCTGAATAGGTCTCAGCAGAGGCCTGCGAATCAGAAGTAGTGGGTATCAGGGGCTGCAAAAGCACCTCACTGAGTACCGGCAAACTGGCGACTGGCTTCGGAGAAGCGTTGTCGGCAGTTTTGGACCTCGGCAGCCTGTCTGTCTTTATCTTTGCGTTTTTTCAGAATCCCAGTAATCGGATGGCTAACTGACGACATTTCTGGATAATTAAACCGAGAACCGAAATATTTAGAGGCAAAAATATACAGACAACGGATAGTGCGCCGATTTAATAAAGCACAACACCAACAGCAAGGTACATAGTGGTCAAGGCCTAGGCAAGAAATACAGTACGAATGAAAATCTTTGAGGTATTTGCGTTTCACAAGTAATGCAATTATTAACTTTTACTGACATTGGTAAGTAGCAAGAAAAAGTTCCCCCGACGTGGTACTTGGCTTTAGTTGAAGACTTTGGTTCTGAAACTCGAAAACAAAATTTCAGGAGTCGGCCGACCGGCACTAGCGAACTGCTTCTGCTTTGGGCACCGCACAGCAAGAAAGACTGATGTAATGGCGTCGGCTGCATGTTTTATACTCCTGACGACCTGACGTCATAGAAGATGTGACAGCAACTGACGCAGGACCCAAGACTTTGTTAATCAGGTCGACTGAGGGCTACCTGCAAGCAGATAACCCAAATGTTATGACTGCAACAAAGAAACACGAATATCAGACCTGCTTAGTTTGTCACCCAATATGCTGGTTTTCCCTAGGATGTGCACGACTACTAGAAAGCAGTTGGAGGAAATTGCCACATCCTCACAGCCTCCTGGCAGAGGGGGTAAGAACGGGTTCCCCCTTGTTTGTTGATGTAGCACACTACAGACATGCTTTCAGTTTGAAATGCAATAGTCCCTAGAGGAAGAGCATCTTGAAAAGCCTGCACTGCCAAAAGGACTGCTCTCATCCCCAGGATGTTGCTATGTGAAATGGTCATCTAGATATGGAAACATTCGAAATCCCTTTAGTCTCAAGTGTGCTATCACCCCCATACATTTAGTGAACACCATGGGGGCTGTGAACAGTCCAAAGGGTAGGCTCCGAATTGGTAGTGACTGGCTTCCAGCCAAGTGTCTTTGGGAGCGCCCGTCTATTTTGATGCGATAGTATGCATCCTGAAGATGCATGGATCACATGCCATAGTCCTTGCACAGAAACAGCAGAAAGGACTGAACCTTGACCATCTGGAACTTTGACATTGGTTTAACTTGCTTAGGTCCAAGATTGGTCTCAGGTTCCCTGTCTTTTTGGCAATAAAAAAATGTAAGTTTCAAATCCTGTTTGGTCTGGTGGAACCTCCTGGATGACTCTTGTCTGGCAGCTTTTGAATTTCTTGTGCAGCAGCTTTCCACTGACTGGGTGGAATGTTGGAAGTCTTTCTTCTTTTGGAATTTGGGGGCTGGGAATATGGTATGAAATAACCTCTGCATATTATTTTTAGCAGCCAGAAATCTTTTGTTATGGCAGCCCAGGTGTCTGTGTGCAAGAACAACCGTCCTCCGACTGCCTCAACAGGTGAGCAGTCTATCCGGGAAGGAATCTCAGGAACTCAGATTTTACTGTCTTTGCCTGCCTTGTGGGACAAGTCTACCATTAGAACTACCACTGCCTCTGAAGGAGTTCTCACTGCAGATCCTGGAAAGGTTCCAGAAATTTGAAGTACAGTTGTGTGCACTTACCATAAATGTAGATGTTAGAGTGTATTCACTGTTGCATTAATTTCATTTGGGTAATCTGCTGGCAGGGTGCCCTCAGTCGGCCTGATTAACAAAGTCTTGTCTCCTGCATCGGTTGCTGTCCCTTCTTCCATGACGTCAGGGGTATAAAACATGCAGCAGACGCCATTACATCAGTTTTTCTTGCCCCAGATGTCAGGTGCCCATTAAATGGGGAGCAAAATATATAACTAATTAACACAAAAAATATACCTCCAAACAAAAGCAAATAAATCAAAAAGGCGTTTAAGCATAGTAAAAAAAAGTAGAGATATAGTAAGAGAAAAACAGGGGGCTGGAGGGAGGGTAACCAGGACTGCAACAGTGAATACACTTGAACATCTACATTTATGGTAAGTGTACACAACTGTACTATGTTCTTCATGTTTCACTGTTGCAGTCATTACATTTGGGTAGATTCCCAAAGCTATAGTTGTGAGGATGGATTTATACAGCATTAGGACCAGCTATAAGGCCCTGCAAAACAGCAGTGGCAAAGCCAGCTCTGGATTTAGAGAAAATTGGTAAGCGTTCATGCTCGGTGAAAGTATGAACTGAACTCCAGGTAGCAGCTTCTAGAATATCCCTGGTAGGAACACCTCTGAGAAAGGCTGTAGAAGTAGATGCAGCCCTGGTGGAATGACATCTGATCCCCTGGGTGATAGGTTTTCCATGGTGCTTATAACAGAAATGAATACAATGGCTTATCCATTTAGAAATGGTTTGTTTTGAAATAGCCTTCCCCTCTGCCCCTGCAGCAAATGCTACCAGCAGTTCAGATTTTCTTCGAGATTTAGTCCTGTCCAAGTAGAATCTAAGTTGTCTGTGTACATCCAAAGAATGCAGAATCCACTCCCCCTTGTTCTGTGGATTGGAAAAAAAGGTGGCAAATGAATGGACTGATTAAGAGCCACACTGGATAACCACCTTGAGCATGAAGGATGGATTGGTCCTGAGTGACACCCTGTCCGCATGAGACGATGAAAGGCTCCACTGCCATAAGGGCCTGTAGTTAGGATATCCTTCTAGCTGAAGTGACTGCTAAAAGGAAGGCTGTTTTCCAGGAAAGAAATTTTAAGTCTGCAGTAGCAGCTGGCTCAAAAGGAGGTAGAGTGAGTTTCTCCACTATAAAGTTAAGGTCCCAGGCAGGGGTTGGAGCTCTCCTGCGTGGTCCCAAGTTTTTGGCCCCTCTGAGATACTGCTTTAACAGAGAATGAGAGAAGAGGGGGGGGGGGGGTTCTGTGTTGTAATGAGCTGAAACGGCTGAGGCATGGATTTTAATGAAGGAAAAAGACAGGCCCTCGTGAAGCATCTCAGTTAAGTATTGCAAAATCTGAGGTAAATTGGGTGCTGCTGTGCTCATCCCTTGAGATCGATTCCAGGCACAGAAAATTTTCCATTTGTCAGCATAAGATTTTCTAGTAATAGGTCTTCTCGCCTTCAAAATGACATCCATCACCGGTTTGCTGAGGGATGCTAAGGGGGAATTTAAATGATTAGCCAAGCTGCAAGATTCAATATTTGGAGCCGAGGGTGCAGAATTTGGCTCTCCTGCTCAGACAGTAAGGAAGGTGTCTGAGGCAGGTGCCATGGAGAAATTTGTGACTACGCAGGAGTGGGTACCAGTGTTGGCGTGGCCAGTCTAGAGCAATCAAAATCATTTTTGGTTTGTCCTGTTTGACTTTTAGTAGAACTTTGGAGAGCTAAGGCAGAGGGGGAAAGGCATAGACCGATAGGATTTTCCAGCTGAAGGACAGAGCATCCACTTTCCAGGCTTTTTTGTGAAGAGTTCTTGTGCAAAATTTGTCCAACTGGTAGTTCTGGGGTGAGGCAAAAAGATCTATGTCTGGGCTCCCCCATTTGCGTGTCAACATGTTGAAAATCCGTGGTTCCAGTTTCCATTTGTGTGGGTCCATGAGATTTCTGCTTAGTTCGTCTGCCAGAATATTCTGCTTTCCTGGCAGGAATTGAGTTTGTAGTTTCACTTGGTAGCTCAAGGCAGTGTTCCACAATGCTGTGGCTAGTCTGCAGAGGGGGTAGGAATGTGTACCCCCCCCCGCTTGTTTATGTACCACATAACCGTGGTGTTGTCCGTCTTTACCAGTAGTTGTCCTGGATGAAGGTAGTCTTTGAAGGCTGTCAGAGCATTCTGTACAGCTAGCATTTTTTTGATCAATATGAAGGTGCATTTGATTTGGGCGCCATTTGCCCTGAATGCACTTCCCTGCCAAATGAGCCCCCCATGCATAGTCTGAGTATGTAGTTAGGGTTTGGGCAGCAGGGGGTGGTGTGAATGGCAGTCCCTCGTTTTGGTGGCAGGCCTCTGCCCACCATAGGAACTCTAGGTGCAGGCAAGGTATGATAGGAATCATTGTTTCCAGGCTGTGACAATGTTGACTCCATAAACTTTTTAAGTACCACTGAAGCTTCCTCATATGCAGTCTTGCATATGAAATTAGAAGAATGCAGGAGGCCATGAACCCCAAGGCTTGCAGTATTTGTCTTGCAGATAGCAGTGTTTTTGTGGCTACCTGTTTGAAGTAACCAAATGAATTTGCTTTTCTGGCATAAGGAAAGCCATCTGGGCAGTTGTATTCAAGCTTGCACCCAAGATTGTATTTTTTTGAGAGGGTACCAGTTGTGATTTCTTTTCGTTTATGGTGTACCCTAGACAAGTTAGAACCCTTTTTACAAACGCCAGATGTTTTAGAAGAGTAAGGCTGGTTTTCTGCCTGAATTAGAGAATCGTCCAGGTATGGATACATTTCAATATTTCATTGCCTGCAAAATGCAATTACTGGAGCCAGGCACTTTGTGAATACCCTGGGCACAGTAGACAAGCCAAAGGGCAGTGCAGAGAACTGATTATGCAAGCAGCCTGCTTTGAAGTGAAGGTATCTTCTGCAAGATTCCCAGATTGGGATATGCAGGTAAGCCTCTTAAATCTAGAGTTGCCAACCAGACATCCTTGCCTAGCATAGGAAGTAACTGGTGAAGAGTCAGCATCTTGAATTTTGGAATGTCCAGAAAGGTGTTTAGAGTGGACAGGTCCAGAATTGGACACCATGATTTGTCTTTTCTGGGTACCAAGAAGAGTCTGGAATAGAAACCTTGTCCCTTTTCCTCTTATGGTACTAGTTGAATAGCCCCAATGCTTAAGAGGGAAAGTACTTGTTTTTGAGCCTCTGCCCACTGATTTGGGGGCAGATCTGGCCACTCGTTTGGAGTTGGCAACATGTGGAAATGAAATCTGTATCCCTGGGACACTATATTTAAAGCCCATTTGTCCTTGGTTATAAGTTGCCAGTTTTTTGCATGAAGAGCCAGTCCCCCCCCCCCCAAAGGGGCGGCTAAGAGGTAAGTGCTTGGTAATTTTAAAGGAAAGTCATTGAGACTGTGTACCATAGGGTGGTGTCTTGATATTTCCAGATTTGGAAGTAGAAGCAACCCATTGCTTAGTTCTGAGAGTCCCTTGGGACTGAAACCTGGTGCCTTTTGAGTGTCTGGGTTTGGCTTGAATGGCTCTGGAAGGAGCTGGAAAGGACCAGTTCTTAGTAGGCCAGTGCCTACTAAATCTTGGAGGCTATACTTGTAAGAAATCTTTCACAGTTTGCATAGATTTAGCTTTATCTTCCACTTTTTTAGAACTTTTTCAGCCTTATTGCCAAACAGGCGGTCCTGCTGTAAAGGAGCATTCTACAGTTTTGCTTTAACATGATCAGGCAGAGATTGCTCCTCAAGCCAAACATGCCTTATAAGCACAGACCCAGTAACAGCAGCCCTGGAAGAGGCCTCTAAAGAATCAAAACCACATTGCAAAGAATGTTTTCCAACTTGTTCAGCTGAATGCAATTGTGTCTTTTGGCTTTTCCCGGTTAGGGGTCGCCACAGTGGAACACCGGTCAGCTAATCATTGGCAGTAGATTTTTATGTGCTGGCTTGTTGGGCCCAATGCACAACCTTCAACGAAGGAACGCCCATTCATGCATGTCACCACACAGAAGATGCTCTGAGAATCTAATGGGCAACGTCTGTGAGGCGACAACAAATCTTTACTTCCCACACAGTCAGAAATCATCATTTTCTGTTTAAGCAGTCCCATGATATGCTGTTGATATTTTAGCAAATGGAATTGACAGTTTAAAGCCCCGATTGCCAAGGCTGCAGAAGTATAAACCTTTTGACACAATCTATCTAGCACCCTGGAGTCTCTATCAGAAGGGGTAGGATTTTTAGCAGTAGAAGCCTTAATGCCCTTGAGCCCCTGAGAAATGGTTTCTGGATCCGCAACAGAATTTTTGAAAAGAAATTTGTGGGACTCAGGAACCCTGTAGTATCGGTCTGGTTTACTAGAGGCCAGAGGCAGGGAATCAGGGCCATACTGGATTCTGAAAACACAAACAATGTCTAAAACAGGAGGTATAGCCAAAGGCCTATGCTGAGGAAGGAGGAAATCCTTAAGCCTCTTTTTGGATTCAGAAAATTCCTGACTTTCCCAGTGGAAATGCTCCCCTTAAGGTATGCAAAGTTTCCCCAAAAGAAAAATTCTCAGGGGGAGAAGCAGAGGGAATGGAAGCCTCTGCATCAGAATCCTCATAAATCCAGGTCATTAGAAGAGACAGAAGAAACAGAGTCCTCTTCAGAAGAGTCATAATCAAGTTCAGCCCTAGACCTCTTCGGTGTGAGGGGGGGGGTTGACTTCCCCTGATCAGAGTAATTAAATCTTCAGCCATTTTGATCATATGCTTTTTAGGCATAGGGACCTGTACATGTGGCCTGGGCATCGTTTTTTTATACACAGATTGAGATTTAGGCCTTAATATTGAAGGTGGAGACTGTTTAATATGCAAGTCTGTAGGCCTGAATACACCCTCAGAAGCCGGTGCCTGAACAGTGGCTCCGGACCATTCCAAGATACAGAAATACACAGGTTCCATAAGTGAAGCATCTCGCGGCATACCAGACTCTGAATGGGTCTCAGTAGAGGTCTACGAATCAGAAGTAGCGGGTATCAGGGGCTGCGAAAGCGCCTGAGTACCTGTGAACTGGCAACTAGCTTAGGAGAAGCGCCGTCTGCAGTTTTGGACCTCAACGGCCTGTCTTTCTTTGCATTTTTTCGGTATTCCTGTAGTCGGATGGCTAACTGACGTCATTTCTGGATAATTAAACAGAGAACCAAAATATTTAGAAGCAAAAATGTACTGACGACGGATAGTGCGCTGATTAAATAAAGCACAAAACTGACAGCAAGATACGTCGTGGTCAGGGCCTAGGCAAGGAATACAGTACAGATGAAAACCCTTATGAGGTATTTGCTACCCACAAGTAATGCAGTTATTAACTTTTACTGACATTGGTAAGGAGAAAGAAAAAGTTTCCCCAACGGGGTACTTAGCTTTTAGTTGAAGACTTCGGTTCTGAAACTCGAAAACGAAAATTTCAGGAGTCGAGCGACCAGCACTTGCAGTGCAGTGTCCGAAGCAGAAGCAGTTCGCAAGAAGACTGATGTAATGGCATCTGCTGCATGTTTTACACCGCTGACTACCTGACATCAAGGAAGAAGGGACAGCAACCAACGCAGAACCCAAGACTTTGTTAATCAGGCCGACTGAGGGCAACCTGCCAGCAGATTACTCAAATGAAATGACTGCAACAGTGAAACATGAAGAACATCCACATTTTCTTACCACCTCTCCAATTTCTAGAAGAAGTTAGTCAAGGGGTTGATTTGATTCCCATGGTAGACATGTTTTTCCTTCTTATCTGCAGGTAAGAGTTTCTTTCACAGAAGGACCAACAACGATGTTCCATCAAAGGGAGCACTGACAAAAGACGCCTGAAAGGCTCCTCAAAGTTGCAGAGATGCATTCAGGCACATCTCCTTATGGCAATCCCCATGAAGCACCTTCTGTTGCATGACAGATTAACCTCATGGACAAGTGGGAAATCAACAAGACAGTTGTCGGCTGAGAAGATGACCTTTTGAAATCCTCTGCAGACATGCACTCAGAGAAAGTTTGATAGTTCTTTTGTTAAATCTCTCTGTAGCCTTGTAAAGTGTGTCAAGTAATTCAGGGACCTCAGCGCAAAGGTCGCTGAAGGAAATACATGCTTTCCAAATCTGTCCAGCTCCCTAGACTGGACGTTGGGGGGGGGGTGGAGAGAGGAGCTTTGCTGTGCTAGCTCCTTTTTAGTAGCTGCTGCCACAACCATTGCATCTACAGGGACTTTGCTCCAGTGGGGGGTTATCTTTCGGAGGAGCTAAAAGCTTGTCTGGGCAACGAAGTATTGTCTCAACAGAATTCAGTTCCTTCCATGCCTGGCAAGAGACCAGATCAATAAGCTCATCCACCGGGGGGTGGGGGTCACCCAATACATAGATGGGCCAGAACCAAAAGCCTCCACAAATACTGATTCCGCTGGAGAAGGATTAATTGGAAGACCAACCATGTTTTTCGGTAAGGCTCTCCAATAGGTTTCCAAAGGAGGCATCAAAGCTGGTGATCTTGGGGGGCTTCCTCAAAATCAGTCCAAAAGGGAATTTAATGTGCCTCCTCTTGTACGTTCTCTTCTGATAAACCTCCTCGGGTGGGGTCAGAAGAGACTGAGTTCCTCCATGGGGACTGACTAGAAGTTAGGTGGAACTGGGTGTCACTGTGGAACAGGCCTGATGGACTTGGAACCGAACAGAGACTTGGAGTGGCTCCGAGGGATGAGAAATCAGATCTCTAGAAAGAGAAAAAGCCCTTTCCACAGCAACAGGAGACAAACCAAGAGAAGCTGTGGCCACCCGCATCAGAGCAGAGTGTTCCAGTATGGGTAGATCATGACTCCAATCTAATCCATACCTGGAGGAGAAAACCGCACCATAGCTGCCCAGCATTGATGCTCCAATGGGGAGGGATGCATATCCAACAATATCAGAGTAGATCCCAGCCCCACAGATCCAATGCAGATGCTTCAGCTCTGGGACCCATTCCAATACAAAGGTAAAGGGAACAGAACTGGCCAGAGAATCTGTCAGAGTCAAGAAGTAATAATCTTCAGATCAGACCCCAGAATTCAGAGCTGATGGATCCTGGGGCTCCAAACCCGAAGGTCAGATAAGACTGAGCAGCAGCCAGAAGACTCACAGATCCAATAGGGGAGAGAGCCATAACCCCTATCTGAATCTGGATTTGAGCACTGAGGAACTTCTGCATCATCCTATCTATGTCTATTCTGGATAGACTTCTGGAGGGCCTGATGGATGATGTGGTTGACTGGAGGTCTAGAGTGCTTTTGTGGAGTCTGCATGAACACAGAATGGAGCCTAGGGGAAATGGGATGAATGAGGAACTCAGGGGAATGAGTCCTCAGAGTATATGAAGTACTAGGCTTTGGATCCATAACTTGAGTGTTCAGACTAGCAGAAATCATGACTGGATCCAACAGTTTTGGATCCTAGATGTTAGGATCCACAATGTCATTTTGGATCTGATGGAATCAGATCCAATAATTCAGTTACTTTGGAGGGTGGCTCTACTTAGTGACTGCGTCCTATGCTCATCAAGAGCTTTTGATGACTTACTGGGGGTTTCAGATGAGACTCAGTTTTCACCCTGAAGATGAGGGAGAATTACTCAGTGCAGACTGAGCAGCTTGTATTTAAGTGAGTGGGCCACAAGCAGTAAGTGCACTCCTTGTAACCATCTGAGTTAGGGATTTTTTTGCCTGCAAGAAGTGTATTTTTTAAAACTTGTCGGCTTATCAGCCATAACAGCAAAGAAGAAACTGCAGAAAAGTAGAGAATATACCAATAGCAAACTTTTTTTTTAGGAAAAGGAGAATACCAGAAATGGTATAAAATAATTACCCTATTGAATAGGATAAGAAAAAATAAAGGCGAAAGAGAAAACCTGGCACAAGAACAATGAGGTAGGTATAACAAGGAGTAGAAAGAAATTAAAAAAGAATTAAACTTTTCTTACTTTAGAAATACCAGCAATCATAAATGCTACAGGAGAAGAATCCATCTGTGCGCAGTGGCGGCAAATGAGATCTGAGGTACTAGAGATGAACTAGGGCATTATGGGTACAGGGAAGATCTCAAGAGTTGGATACCAAGTCTGAAGTATGGGACTGAGTCAAATTCAAGGATCTGTAATCCATTTGAAGATTGAAAAGGACATCATCAGATCACATATTTAGAAAGTACAGTTGTGTACCTACCATAAATATAGAGGTTTGAGTGTATTCACTGTTGCAGTCATTACACTTGGGTTATCCTGCTGGCAGGCGACCTGCAGTCGGCCCGAGTTCCAAAGTCTTGGTCTGGCATCGGTTGCTGTTGCCTCTTCCCTGACGTCAGTGGGCCAGGGGTATAAAAGTTGCAACAGACGTCATTTTCTTCAGTTTTACTTGCCCCAGATGTCAGGTGCCCCCAGATAGGAAGGCTGAAAAGATAAAATTATGCCAAAAAACATGCACATATTACTATAAACATTTCCTTCATCTACAAGCAAATACACCACATAGGTAGTATAGAGATGAGAAGTACAGAAAAGTCCCAGCAATGAAAAATAAAAGGGGGATGGTGGATGGGTAACCTGGACTGCAACAGTGAATACTCTCGAACATCTACATTTATGGCAGGTACACAAATGTACTATGTTCGTGTTTCACTGTTGTAGTCATTACACTTGGGTAGAATTCCAAAGCTGAGGTTGGGTGGCTGGGTCAAAATTGAATTTGGAGAAGCTACCAAGCCCTGCAGAACTGCAGTGGCAAAGCTCACTCTGGATTTAGAGTAGAGAGGTAAGTGGTAGTGCTTGGTGAAAGTGTGCACTGAGCTCCAGGTTGCAGCTTCTAAAATGTCTTTGGTTGGCACTCCTCTGAGGAAAGCTGCTGAAGTGGCTGCTGCTCTGGCAGAATGAGGCCTAATGCCCTTAGGCACTGATTTGCCAGGTTGTGCATAACAGAAGCGGATGCAGTGTCCTATCCATTTCAAGATTGTCTGCTTTCTAATAGGCTTTCCTTGTGATCCTGCAGCATATGCTACAACAGTTGCTTAGTTTTTCTGAAAGCTTTTGTTTTGTCCAAGTAGAATCATAGCGGTCTGTGTATATCCAAAGCGTGCAGAAGTCTCGCCTCTTTATTCTGGGGATTTGGGTATAAAGTAGGTAAATGAATGGTTTGGTTTAAGGCCACATTGGAGACCACTTTTGGCATGACTGTTGGGTTTGCCCCAAGAGAAACCCTGTCCTGATGTAAAATGAGGAAAGGTTCCACAGCCATTAATGCCTGTAACTAGAGACTCTTCTTGCTGAAGTTATTGCTAGGAGCAGAGCAGTTTTCCATGACAAGAATTTTAGATCAGCTGTGCTGGCTGGTTCAAAAGGAGGCAGTGTGAGTTTTTCTAAAACAAAATTGAGGTCCCAAGTAGGTACTGGTGCTCTCCTTGTGGGTCTTATATTTTTTGCCCTTCTGAGGTACTGTTGTAGTAGAGGATGTGAAAAAATAGGAGGTTCCGTATTATAATGAGCTGAAATGGCAGAGGCATGGATTTTAATAGATGAGAAAGATAAGCCTATGTCCAGCATCTCAGTTAGGTATTGTAAAATCTGAGGTATATTGGGGACAATTGGTTCGAGCCCTTGGCCTGGTTCCAAGCACATAATCTCTTCCATTTTTCTGCACAAGATTTCCTAGTGCTGGGCCTCCTGGCTTCTAAAATGACATCCATAACAGCTTTAGAGAGAGGTGCAGTCTGAGTGGCTACATTATCTACCATGCTGTCAGGTTTAAGGTTCTGAGTTGCCTGTGCAGAATCGGATTGTTTTGTTGTGTCAGAAGATGAGGAATTTGAGGTAGAAGCCAAGCTGGGCCTTGAGACAAACTCTTTGGGATTGGGTACCATTGCTGGCATGGCCAGCCTGGGGCAATCAGGATAATTTTTGGCCTTTGTCTGACTTTTAGTAGCACCTTGGTAAGAAGATGCATTGGAGGGAAGGCATAGACGGTCCGGCCTTTCCAGCTTAATGATAGAGCATCCACTTTCCATGCTTGAGAGTGATAAGTACTTGTGCAAAATTTCTGTATTTGGTAACTGTGAGGGGAGGCAAAAAGATCTGTCTGGGCGTCCCCATTTCCTCGTTATGCTGAACACTTGTGGATTTAGCTTCCATTCGTGAGGATCCATGAGATTTCTGCTTAGTTCGTCTGCCAGTGTATTTTTTGTTCCTGGCAGGAATTGTGCCTGCAGATGTACTTGACAGGTCAGTGCTGTGTTCCACAAAGTCATGGATTGTCTGCATAGGGGGTAGGAATGTGTGCCCCCCTGCTTGTTTATGTACCACATAACTGTGGTATTGTCCCATCTTTATTAATAGTTGTCCTGGATGTATTAGGTCCTTGAAAGCTGCAAGGGCATTCTGCACAGCTAGCATCTCTTTTTGATTGATGTGAAGATGCATTTGTTCCTTGGGCCACGTGCCCTGAATACATATCCCTGCCATATTTGCCCCCCAGGCATAATCTGAAGCATCCATTATTGTCTGCCTGGCAGTGGGTAAGGTGAAAGGCTGTCCCTTGTTGTGGTGACAGGCTTGGGACCACCATCAAAACTCCTGTTGTAGGCAGGGAATTAAAGTGATGATAGTCTCCAGGCTGTGACAATGCTGAGTCCAAACACTTTTTAGATACCATTGTAGTTTCCTCATATGCAGTTTTGCATATGGAATTAGTAGAATACAGGATGCCATGAAGCCCAGGGCCTGCAGAATTTTTCTTGCACGGAGCTGGGTTTTTGTTGCCATCATTTGAAAGTAATGAGTCAGTTGCCTTTGTTTGTCTGGTATGAGATAAGCCATCTGGGCAGTTGTATTTAAGCTGGCACCCAGGAATATTATCTCGAGAGGGCACTAGTTTTGATTTCTTTTCGTTTACAGTGTACCCTAGGCAAATTAGCAATCTTTTTACAAACGCCAGATGCTTTAGAAGAACATCCTTGCTCTCTGCTTGAATAAGGCAGTTGTCCAAGTAGGGATATATTTGAATTCCTTTTTGTCTGCAAAATGCAATTACTGGTGCCAAGCATTTTGTGAAGGCCCTGGGCGCAGTAGATAAGCCAAAGGGCAGTGCAGAGAATTGGTAATGCATTGAGCCTGCTATGAATCTGAGGTATCTTCTGCAAGACTGCCTGATTGGGACATGTAGGTATGTCTCCTTGAGGTCCAAAGTAACTAGCCAAGCCTTCCTGCCCAGCATGGGCAGAAGTTGCTGTAGTGTTAACATTTTGAATTTTGGAACATCCAGGAAAGTATTTAGGATTGACACGTCCAGTATTGGTCTCCAGGCTTTGTCTTTTCTGGGTACTAAGAAAAGTCTTGAGTAAAATCCTTGTCCCTGTTCTTGCTGTGGAACTTTCTGAATAGCTCCCATGTCCATAACAGCAGCAAATGGATTTTGTGCCTCTGCCCATTGGTTTTGTGGCAGGTCTGGCATACCTTTTGGTTTTGGAAGCGTGTGGAAGTGGAACCTGTAACCCAGAAAAACAATATTCAGTACCAATGGATCCTGGGTGATCATGTGCCAATTTGAGAAAAGTGTTACCTTTTGACAGCACCCCTGGGGGGAAAGCGTAGAGGGAAGTCATTGGGACTGTTTCCTCTAAGGCTGTGATTGGTCTTCCCCTCCCTTTGGGGGCTGAAGCACCCCATTGTTTAGGTCTGTAGGAGCCTTGGGGCTGAGATCTGCCTCTTTGTGGCCTGACACTGGAAAGGACCAATTTTTTGAAGGCCAGTTTCTGCTAAATCTAGGTGGTTGAACCTGTAGGAAAATTTCACTGTCTGCATTGACTTTGCTTTATCCTCCATTTTCTTTAACACCTCTTCTGCCTTAACACCAAACAAAGTATCATGCTGTAATGGAGCATCCAATAATTTTACTTTAACATGGTCAGGTAAACTTTGTTCGTTCAACCAAGCATGATAACAGAGCCTGTAACTGCAGCTCTACAAGAAGCCTCTAATGAATCAAAACCACATTGCAGAGTATGCTTTGCATGCAATAAATCCTGCATTTCCTTACTGTCAGGACTTTCTGTATTTGAAACCATTCTCTGTTTTAACAAATGACATGAGGTACTGTTGATATTTAAGCATGTGAAACTGGCAGTTTACAGCTCTTACAGCTAAAGTAGCAGAAGTGTAAACCTTTTTCCCCCATTTGTCCACAGCTCTGGAATCCCTATCCAAGGGGACAGGATTTTTAGCAGTGGAAGTCTTAACCCCTTTAGGACCCTGAGAAATTGTTTCTTGGTCTGTAGTGGGATTTTTGTAAAGAAATTTATGAGAGTTAGGGACCCTGTAGTACCTGTCTGGCTTGATTGGTGCAGGGGGTAAAGAATCAGGAGACAGACTGGATTCACAATATCAAGCACGGGGTGGGGGGGAAGACAGCCAGGGGCCTGTGCTGAGGCAATAAAAGGAAGTCTCTGAGCCTTTTCTTGGATTCTGAATAATCCTGGCTCTCCCAATGGAAATGCTTCCTCATGGTGTGCAGGGTTTCCCCAAAAGAATAATCCTCAGGCGGAGAGGCTGAAGGTATGGACTCTTCTGCATCAGAGTCCTCATAGGGAGGGAGAGAATATCCCTGATCAGAAGAGGAATCAGAGGAAATGGAAACCTGGTCAGAGGAATCATAGTCAGTGTCTTGCCTAGGCCTTTTGTCAGGAGGGGGATGGGAACCCCCGATTAAAGTAATTAGGTCTTCAGCCATTTTAAGCATCTGTTTCTTTGGCATGAATGACTGTTCTGGAGAATGCTGTACTTGTTTCCTTGTCTTTAATGGTGTTTTTGACTTTGCCTTTGCTGCTGTAGTGGAAGGTCAAAAAACACCGTCAGAAGCCGATGCCTGCTCAGCAGCTCCGGACCCATCTGAGGGAATAGTTTCCGTAGGCCCAATACCTTGTGTTTCCACAGGCCTCGGTGTCTCCACGTGGCTGTCAGTTACGGCCTGTGGCTCTGAGGTAGCGGGTGTCAGGGGCTGCGAAAGCGCCTCAGAGAACCGGCGACTGGCCTAGAAGAGGCTTCGTCGTCTGTTTTGGACCTCTGATACCGGTCCTTTTCTTTGTCGTTGCGTTTTTTTTTTTTATAAATTCCGGTCAGTTGTTCCGACGGCATTATGTAATTAAACCTTCGGCCAAAATAATGTAAAGCAAAATCAAACCGACATTTAATAGTGCTTTTATTGAATCTAGCTCAAAACCGACAACCATCGGTCTGGAGCAAGAAAAGGTTTCCCCAACGGGGTACTTAGCTTTATTGAAGACTTCGGTTCTGAAACTCAATTTTGAAAATCTCAGGAGCTGGCCGACCGGCACTTGCAAACTGCTTTTGCTTCAGGCACCGCTCGGCAAGAAAGACTGGAGAAAATGGCGTTGGTTGCAACTTTTATACCCCTGGCGCACTGACGTCAGGGAAGAGGAGACAGCAACCGACGCCGGACCAAGACTTTGGAACTCAGGCTGACTGCGGGTCGCCTGCCAGCAGGATAACCCAAGTGTAATGACTGCAACAGTGAAACACGATGAACATCTCCTAACATCTGGCAAAAGATTCTGCAAACATCAAGAAGCAAGTCATCTAAATAATAAATGTGAACAACCAGCAATCTGCAATGAGCTATCCCTGAAGCTAGATATTTTATAAATGCATTAGGAGCTGTAGCCAACTGAAAGGGTAATGCAAAGAAGTAATAATGTGACCCAAACAGTGAAATCTGAGAAATCTTCTGAAGCCTGTGGCTATGGGAATTTAATGATATTCACTGTTTAAGTCTTAATGTTAGCATAAAACTCCGAAGAGGAATAACTGGTAAAGTGCAGTTGTGTACACTTACCATAAATGTAGATGTTGAGTGTATTCACTGTTGCAGTCATTACATTTGGGTAATCTGCTGGCAGGTTGCCCTCAGTCGGCCTGAATGACTGAGTCTTGGGTCCTGCGCCGATTGCGGTCTCTTCTTCCATGACGTCAGGTCGTCAGGGGTATAAAACATGCAGCAGATGCCATTTTAATAAGTTTTTCTTGACCCAGATGTCAGGTGCACCCCCAAATGGCGAGCAAAAAAAAAATGTATGCTCTGGATTTAGAAAAGAGAGGTAAAATGGTAATGTTTGGTGAAAGTATGAACTGAGCCCCAAGTAGCAGCTTCTAGAATGTGTCTGGTATAAACCCCTCTGAGAAAAGCTGCAGAAGTAGATGCAGCCCTGGTGGAATGGGATCTGATCCCCTTGGGGACAGGTTTACCATGGTGCATGTATCAGAAAGTAATACAATGGCTTATCCATTTTGAAATAGTCTGATTTGAAACTGCCTTTTCCTCTGCCCCTGCAGCAAATACCACTAGTAGTTGGCTCAGATTTTCTTAGAGATTTTATCCTGTTTAAATAGAATCTTAGTTGTCTGTGTACATCCAATGAAACCAGAATCCACTCCCCCTTCTGTGATTTGGGAAAAAAGTTGGCAGATGAATGGTCTGATTAAGAGCCACACTGGATACCACCTTAGGAATAAAGGATGGATTGGTCTTGAGAATCACCCTGTCCGGATAAAAGATAATGAAAGGCTCCACTATCATGAGAGCCTTTAGTTCTGAAATCCTTCTAGCTGAAGTGACTGCTAAAAGAAAAGCTGTCTTCCAAGAGAGAAATTTTATGTCTGCCGTAGCAGCTGGTTCAAAATGAGGCAGGGTGAGTTTTTCCAGCACAAAATTGAGGTCCCATGCAGGGGTTGGTGCTCTTCTGGGAGGTCTCAAATTTTTGGCCCCTCTAAGGTACTGCTTTAGCAGGGGATGAGAAAAGAGAGGTGGTTCTGTGTTGTAATGAGCCGAAATGGCAGAGGCATGGATTTTTAAACAAGAAAAAGATAGGCCCCTTGTGAAGCATCTCAGTTAAATATTGCAGAATCTGAGGAATATTGGGCATTGCTGCGTTTATTCCTTGTGCTTGGTTCCAGGCACAGAATCTTTTCCATTTATCAGCATAAGATTTTTGAGTACTAGACCTTCTAGCTTCCAAAATAACATCCATCACAGGTTTACTGAGATGTGACTGGTGAAATTTGATTAGCCATGCTGCAAGATTCAGAGTTTGGAACAGTGTGTGCAGAATTTGATAGTTCTGCTGAGACAGTAGGTAAGGTGTCTGAGGCAGGTACCATGGAGGAAGATGTGACATTGCGTAGAAGCAGGTACCAGTGTTGGCAAGGCCAGTCTGGAGCAATCAGAATCATTTTCGTTTTTTCCTGTCTGACTTTTAGTAAAACCTTGGAGAGCAGTGGCAGAGGGGGGGGGGGGGAGGCACAGACTGATAGGTTTTTCCAGCTGAAGGATAGAGCATCCACTTTCCAAGCTTTTTCCAGCTGAAGGATAGAGCATCCACTTTCTGCACAAGAACTCATCAAAAAGCTTGGAATTTGTCCAACTGACAGATCTTTTTTCCTCTCCCCAAAACTGTCTGGGCTCCCCCATCTTCGTGTCAACATGCTGAAGATTTGTGGATCCAATTTCCATTTGTGTGGGTCCATAAGATTTCTGCTTAGTTCATCTGCCAGAGTATTTTGCTTTCCTGGCAGGAATTGAGCTTGTAGATGTATCTGGCAAGTCAAGGCAGTGTTCCACAAAGCCATGGCTAGTCTGCAAAGGGGAAAGAAGTGGGTACCCCCTGCTCGTTTATGTACCACATAACTGTGGTGTTGTCTGTCTTTATCAGTAGTTGTCCTGGATGAAGAAAGTCCTTGAAGGCTGTCAGAGCATTCTGTACAGCTAGCATTTCTTTCTAGTTGATATGTAGGTGGATTTGATATGGGCTCCACTCGCCCTGAATGCATCTCCCTGCCAGATGGCCCCCCCAAGCATAATCTGATGAGCCCGTAGTCAGGGTTTGAGTGGCAGGGGGTGGAATGAATGACAGTCCCTTGTTTTGGTGACAGGCCTCTGCACACCAGAGAAACTCCTGTTGCAGGCAAGGAATAATAGGAATCATTGTTTCCAGGCTGTGACAATGTTTACTCCATAAGCGTTTTAGGTTCCATTGAAGTTTCCTTATATGCAGTCTTGCATAGGAAGCCATGAAACCAAAGGCCTGCAGAATTTGTCTTACAGATAGCTGGGTTTTTGTGGCCATTTGTTTGAAGTGAGTCATCAGTTGAACTTGTTTGCCTGGCGTGAGGTAAGCCATCTGGGCAGTTTTATTCAAGCTTGCACCCAGGAATGTAATTTGAGAGGGTACCAGTTGTAATTTCTTTTCGTTTATGGTGGACCCTAGGCATGTTAGAAGCCTTTTCACAAAAGGCCAGACGTTGTAGAAGTGTCCTTTGTTTTCTGCCTGAATTAGACAATAGTCCAGATAAGGATAAATTTGAATGTTTCTTTGTCTGCAAAATGCAATTACTGGTGCCAGGTACTTTGTGAAAACCCTGGGCACAGTAGATCAGCCAAAGGGCAGTGCAGAGAACTGGTAATGTAAAAAGCCTGCTTTGAAGCGGAGGCTAGAGTTACCAACCAGGCATCATTGCCCAGCATAGGCAGTAAAGTACAGTTGTGTACATTTACCATAAATGTAGATGTTCAAGTGTATTCACTGTTGCAGTCATTACATTTGGGTTATCCTGCTGGCAGGTTGCCCTCAGTCGGCCTGAATTCCAAAGTCTTGGGTCCTGCGTCAGTTGCTGTTGCCTCTTCCCTGACGTCAGGTCGTCAGGGGTATAAAAGATGCAGCCGATGCCATTTTCTTTAGTTTTTCTTGCCCCAGATGTCAGGTGCCCCCAAAAGGGTAGGCTAAAAAGAAGTAAATAAAACATACATGCAACAAAATAAGCTTTACCGTCATCTTTAAGCAAATACACTACCTTCATCTATAAGCAAATACACCACCTAGGTTGTATAGATTAGACAAGTAAAGATAAGTTCCAGCAAAAGTAAGGGGGACAGCGGGTGGGTAACCTGGACTGCAACAGTGAATACATTCGAACATCTACATTTATGGTAAGTGTACACAACTGTACTATGTTATTAGTGTTGCAGTCATTACATATGGGTTGAGTCCCAAAGCTATGGTTGGGGGGCTGGAGCTAAACAGCATTAGGAGCTGCTATGAGGCCCTGCAGAACTGCAGTGGCAAAGCCTGCCCTGGATTTAGAGTAAAGAGGCAGATTGTAATGTTTTGTAAAGGTATGCACTGAACTCCAAGTAGCCTCTAAAATGTCTTTGGTTGGTACTCCCCTGAGAAAGGCATAAGTGGCTGCAGCTCTGGTTGAATGTGGCCTAATGCCCTTAGGCACTGGTTTGCCATGCTGTGAGTAGCAGAAACGAATGCAGTGAGCTATCCACTTTGAAATAGTCAGCTTGGAGATGGCCTTTCCTTGTGATGCTGCGGCATATGCCACTAGTAATTGTTCTGTCTTTCTGAAAACTTTAGTTTTGTCCAAGTAGAATCTAAGTCATCTGTGTACGTCCAAAGAATGCAGAATTTTCTCTCCCTTGTTCTGTGGATTTGGATAAAAAGTTGGCAAATGAATAGTTTGGTTAAGGGCTACACTGGATACCACCTTAGGCATAAATGTAGGGTTTGTTCTCAGAGAGACCCTGTCTGGATAAAAAAAGATAAAGGGTTCCACAGCCATGAGAGACTACAGCTCTGAAACTCGACTTGCAGAAGTTATTGCTAGGAGCAGTGCCGTTTTCCAAGATAAGAATTTTATATCCGCAGTAGCAGCTGGCTCAAAAGCAGGTAAGGTGAGTTTTTCCAAGACATAATTCAGGTCCCATGCAGGTATTGGCGTTCTCCTTGGAGGCCTTACGTTTTTGGCTCCTCTGAGGTACTGCCTTAATAAAGGAGGAGAAGAGAGTGGTGGCTCTGTATTGTAATGAGCCGAAATGGCAGAGGCATGGAGTTTAATTGATGAAAAAGATAGGCCTTTGTCCAGCATCTCACTTAAGTATTGCAAAATCCGAGTAATATATTTGGGACAGCTGTATCAGTTCCTTGAGCTTGGTTCCAAGCAAAAAATCTCTTCCATTTCCCAGCATAGGATTTTCTAGGCCTTCTGGCTTCTAAAATGACATCCATCACCGCTTTACTGAGAGGTGTGGTTTGTATGGCTACATTATCCGCCATGCTGCCAGGTTTGGAGTCCTGAATTGGCTGTGCAGAATCTGATTGTTTTGCTGGGATAGTAGATGAGGTATTTGAGGTAAGGTCCAGGCTGGGCATTGGGATAAGTTCCGTAAGCTCGGATACCAGTACTGGTGTGGACAGTCTGGGGCAATCAGAATCATTTTTGGTTTCTCCTGTCTGACCTTTAGGAGTACCTTGGGAAGGAAAGGCAGTGGACGAAAGGCATATACTGATGGGTTTGATAAGGCGTCCACTTTCCAAGCTCCAAGGTCCTTGTGCAGAATCTTTTTAGTTGATTGTTGTGAGGGGAGGCAAATAGATCTATGTCCGGGCATCCCCATTTCTTTGTTATGCTGAAGACTTGTGGATCCAGGTGCCACTTGTGGGGATCCATGAGGTTTCGACTTAGTTCATCTGCCAGAGTATTTTCCTTTCCTGGCAGGAATTGTGCCTGCAGATGAACTTGGCAAGTCAATGCTGTGTCCCATAAAGCCATGGCTAGTCTGCAAAGTGGGTAAGAATGAGTGCCCCCCCTGCTTGTTTATGTAACATGACCATGGTGTTGTCTATCAGTAGTTGTCCCGGATGAAGTATTTCCCTGAAGGCTGTCAGAGCATTTTGAGCAGCTAGCATCTCTTTTTGATTGATATGTAGATGCTTTTGGTTTGTGGACCAGGTGCCCTGAATGCTTCTTCCTGCCATGTGTGCCCCCCAGGCATAATCTGATGCATCCGTTGTTAGTCTCTGCCTGGCTGGGGCTAGTGAGAATGGCTGTCCCTTGTTTTGATGACAAGCCATTGCCCACCATCGAAACTCCTGTCGCAGGCAAGGAATGAGAGTAATTAGAAGTTATGTACCTACCATAACGTTCCATGTTAGTTGTCTTCTCTCGCCTTCTTTCTTGCTGGATGGGTTCGGAGCCGATCCTCGGCTCCGACTCGGCACTTGCTTTAGCTCGAGAACTCCTTTTACCAGCTCGAGGCAACCCTATATCCCATGATGCAAGGCGGAACTACCTCAGATCTCGTTTGGCAGCTAACTTACCCTGCTAAAGGTTATCCTAACCAAATTAGGAACAAAGTTTCCTAAAAGAAGTCCTCATAACAAAGATCCAGAGGAAACAAACTAATAGGAACTCTTCAAGATCTGTCCAGGCCAGGGGGAAGGAGGGAGGAACGCAAGAAAGAAGGCGAGAAGACAACTAACATGGAACGTTATGGTAGGTACATAACTTCTAAATGTTAAGTTGTCAATCTCGCCTTCATTCTTGCTGGATGGGACCGCGTCCCTAGCACCTGCATCCCGGGTGGCTCAATAGAACAGACTCTTGAGAACTGTGGAACCAAAACTGGCCCTATCTCTGGAGGCCAAATCCAACTTGTAATGAGAGACAAAGGTATGAGGCGTGGCCCAAGTAGCTGCTGCACAAATGGTATCAATGGGAAGTCTATACTGAAAAGCTGCAGAAGTGGATAGACTCCTGGTCGAGTGTGCTTTTGGATTAGAAGGTAGTTGTTTGCCTCTGAGAGAGTACACATAGGAAATGGTGGAAGTCAACCATCTGGATAAGGTCACTTTAGAAACTGGAAGACCTAACCTGTTTTCTGCATAAGAGACAAACAATTGGTCCGATTTTCTAATTTGTTTAGTCCTATGCAAGTAGTACCTGAGCTGACGATGGACATCCAAAAAATGCAATTTCTGTTCAGCTCTGTCAGAATAGTTAGGGAAAAAGACTGGTAAATCTATAGACTGGTTAATATTAGTTTGAGATACAACCTTGGGGAGAAAGGAAGGGTTAGTTCTTAACGATACCCTGTCCTTATGAAAAACCAAATAAGGTGAACGAATACAGAGAGCCTGAATCTCGGAAACCCTTCTTGCAGAAGTGACAGCCAGTAAAAATATAGTTTTCCACGTCAATAACTTCAAAGAACATGAAGCAGACGGTTCGAAAGGAGGTAGTATCAAGGATGCTAACATTAAGTTTAGATCCCATTGCGGAGGAGGATGCTTTATAGGTGGTTTTAGGAGAAAAACTCCTCTCAAAAAGGCCTTGCATAATCTATGAGACATGATGTTATTGTCATGCAAGCCAACATGATACTTGGAAATGGCAGCCAGTTGTACTTTGACTGTAGATGATGAGGATCCCGAATGAAAAACCTCCGCTAGGAAATCTAAAACAGAATGTACGGGAGCAGTAAAAGGATCAATATTTCTGGAGTTTGCCCACACCGAAAACCGTCGCCACTTGCTAGCATAAATAGTCCTAGTGGACGACTTCAAAGAAGACACTAAAATGTCTGAGTCAGAAATCATTGGTAGCCTGGCTAGGGAAGGAAGTGGAGCAACCAAGCAGTGAGGTTGAGAGAATGAATGGCCCGGTGCTGCTGACCCGACTGGTGGATCAAAAGATCCGGAACTGGGTCCAGATGCCAGGGCTGCACCAGAAGGTGACGAGACGGAAACCAAATCTGTCGAGGCCAAAAAGGAGCAATGAGGATCAATTTGGCTCTCAAAACGGTGGCTTTCTGAATGACTTGTGGAATCAATGGAAAGGGAGGAAAAGCATAAAGAAGTCCCCGAGGCCAATCCTGGGTTAGAGAGTCTCTCAGGGGTTGGCCTGGAAGGGGAAATAGAGTGAAATAGTCTGGGCACTTGTTTTGAGGGGTAGCGAAAAGATCGCAACAAGGAGTGCCCCACTTCAGAAAAATCTGATCCACTACAGATTGATTGAGAGACCACTCGTGAGGCATCAGAATAGATCTGCTTAGCCTGTCCGCCAATAGGTTGGACCTGCCGGGGATGTGCGTTGCTATCAGAAACCGCTGAGAAGAGATCGCCCATTGCCAAAGTCTGAGAGCTTCGACATAAGGGATAGGACCTGGTTCCGCCCTGTTTGTTGATGTACCAGACCACGGACATGTTGTCCGTCTGTACTGCAATAGTCCCGTGGGAAGTAAGTCGACGAGGGCTTGCAACGTTAAAAGCACTGCTCTCATCTCCAGGACATTTATGTGCAGATGGTATTCTATGGGTTGCCACGTCCCGTGGACCATCCTGCCCTGATAATGCCCCCCCCACCCGATCAGAGAGGCATCCGTGGTGACTGTGGCAACTGGAGGAGGGGGAACAAAGGGTCGGCCCTGATGAAGAAGAGGGGAAGATATCCACCAGCCCAGATGAGCCCTGCACGACTGTGTTACTAAGATTTCGTGTCTCATCGGAAGATTGTGATACGACCACTGCGTGAACAGCATCCACTGCAGGAGACGCATGTGAAAGCGAGCCAGTGGTAAAAGAACAATGGCCGCAGCCATTAGGCCTAGAACTTTCATGACAAGCCTGGCTTTGATCTTGTTGCTTTGTAACAGAAGCCGAACAAATTTTTGGATGTCCAGAATTCTTTGACCTGTTAGTCTGGCTAACATTTTGACGGTATTTAACTCTGCGCCTATAAAGGTGATAGATTGGCAAGGCAGCAGAGAAGATTTTACGAAATTTACTGAAATTCCCAGACTCTTGCAAAGCTGAAGGGTGTAGTCTCTGGACTGAAGAAGCTGACACTTGGTGGTGGCGGAGAGGAGCCAGTCATCCAAATAAGGAAACACCTGGAATCCTAGACGTCTCAGGTGAGCTGTGACCACTGCCATGCATTTGGTAAACACTCTGGGGGCTGAAGTGAGGCCAAAGGGCAGGGCTCTGAATTGGTAATGACTGGTCCCTAGCCGAAAGCAGAGAAACCTCCTGGAGCGCCTGTGAATCTTTATGTGATAGTACGCATCCTGAAGGTCTATAGAGCACATCCAGTTGTCCTTGCCCAGAAAAGGCAGAATGGACTGAAGCGTGACCATCCGAATCTTGCCTTTTGACAAATCTGTTCAGATTGCTCAGGTCTAATATTGGTCTCCAATCTCCCGTCCTTTTGGGGACCAAAAAGAATCTTGAGTAGACGCCGGATCCTACTTGGTCTGCCGGTACTGTCTGGACGGCTCTTTTTTCTAGGAGTTTTGAAACCTCCTGTTTTGCCAAATCCCTTTGACCGGGTGAGATGTCTGGAAGGGATTTTGTAGGTACGGGAAACCTTACGAAGGGGATCTTGTAACCCTCGGATATAATCGACTGTACCCACTTCTCTTGGGATAGGGATTGCCAGGCTACTGGGTACAGTGAAATCCTTCCTCCGACTGCCTCCAAGGGTGGACAGTCGGGCAACACCTCAGGGATGCTGAAAAGGCTTCTCAGGAAGAGACTCCCTGTTGCCCTGGTTCTGAGGACCCCCCCTGCCTCTAGGGCGGCGTCTATTATTGTTACCCCCTCTGCCTCTCGCGGTAAGCTGACCACGTGTGTCCATGGAAGCTCCCTGGGCTTTACGGAACCACATCTTCCCCCCTTTCTGACCCTTGGGATATGGTCTAGAAGGAGCGGAAAATTGGACTCCAACGGCAGAAAGTTTTACCGTCCTGCTCACACCTGGTCAAGGTATCCTTCACTTGAGGTCCGAACAAAGCCGAACCCTCAAAGGGGGTATTAGTGAAGGACGCCTTAAAGGGGTCCGCAAAATTACACAGCCGCATCCAGGCTTGGCGTCTAAGAGCAACTCCTGTGCCTGCGGCCCTGCTCGCTCCATCGGCCGCATAAGATATGAGCCGCATGGAGGAGTTAGATATGGAATTCAGGATAGCAAGCTGTGAGGCAATCTTCTCCTGAGCCCCAGCAGCAGAAGGATCCTGGACTACTTCACCCAGTTCCTTAAGAATATCTCGTTGAAGCCTGGTAAAGTGACAAAGGTAATTCAGCGACGATAGCAAAGGTCGCTGAAGAAAACATCCGCTTTCCATACCTGTCCATGGTCCTAGAATCCTTGTTAGGAGGATGGACAGGTACTGAAGGATCCGCCAGTTCCTTCTTAGTGGCCGCCGCCACCACCATAGCATCCACAGAGACACCTTTGGAAAGGAACTGTTTATCCGATGGGGCCGTAATGAACTTGGATGGTCTTCTGGGGACAGGTTCCACAGAATCTGGAGCCGCCCACGCCTTCCGAGCCACTACCTGCATAAGTGGGTCGAAAGGCGGA
This sequence comes from Protopterus annectens, assembly GCF_019279795.1. NCBI lineage: Eukaryota > Metazoa > Chordata > Ceratodontiformes > Protopteridae > Protopterus > Protopterus annectens. The sequence goes on along the minus strand of NC_056726.1, from coordinate 406,894,360 downwards.
GACACCCAGGAGGTGGAAGGTCGGGATCCAAAAGCCTCCAGGTATACCGACTCATCCTCGGAGGGGTCAATGGAGGGCCAATTCCCCCTCTGTTTGAGGAGCTCAAGGATGTCTGAAAAGGAGACATCCTCAGAGGGGGACCGTGGGGAACCCTCCGACTCATCTAAGTCGGTATCAGATGTAGTAGACTCAGGGGAGTCCGTGTTTCCTCTTACACGTCCTCTTCCAAGGGGGGTTCCCCTGCAGGGTCAGGAGAAACCTTGGAAGAGGAGGAAATTCCCAGTGGGGAAACCTGGGGCGATGGATCCCTGGGCCTGAGAGCAAGAGGTTGGCAAGAGGCATCTGCAGGCACTGATGAGGGAGGAGCTAGAGGGATGGACCGTTGACCGGGCTCAGAGGCCAGGACACTCCTCATCACCTCAAAGGCTCCTCTCCCCGGGAGGCCGGAACATACCCGCTCCGAAGAGACAGGAATGGTCGGCTCCAAAGAGAGAGAAGGCTCCGAGGCCGATGTCGGCGCCGAGCTTACCAAAGCCGAGGCCCCGAGAGGGAGAGCGGGGTCAGACAAGGCCGCATGGAGGAGTTAGATATGGAATTCAGGATAGCAAGCTGTGAGGCAATCTTCTCCTGAACCCCAGCAGCAGAAGGATCCTGGACTACTTCACCCAGTTCCTTGAGAATATCTCGTTGAAGCCTGGTGAAGTGACAAAGGTAATTCAGCGAACGCATAGCAAAGGTCGCTGAAGAAAACATCCGCTTTCCATACCTGTCCACGGTCCTAGAATCCTTGTTAGGAGGATGGACAGGTACTGATGGTAGTTAGTGTTACTAATGGTAGTTAGTTTGCCCAGGGAGGGATACAGCATTCCAACACAAATGGGAAACCTCCCCTGTCCCGTCTCCCAGGACTAACAAGAGTCTCTTCTCCCTTGCCCAGTGAGGAGACCCAAACAGCTGTAGAGGATGTGGTTAAACCTTAGTCCACAGTGGCTGTAGGTACTACACCAGAAGCATCCAGGGTAAAAGATGAGTGGTCTGAGGTACAACAAATGGCCACAGCAGGGTCACCCACCTGCAGCTGAGAAAGTGCTAGTCTGCTGTGATGGCAAAGGCTGTCTAATTTTTTTTTTTTTTTTTTTTGGAGCTGGAAGGACGACCAAATGTGGGATCGACAGACTGTTCCATCTTCAAGCTGAAAATGGCATTTCCTTCCCAGTGAAAACGAGTCGGAAATGCTAAAAATAAAAAGTTACTTTTTTCAGACACAGTAAAAAGCACTTTAAGACACTTTGTCAGCCCCTACAAAGTAAAATAAACATTTTCTGTTAAAAATTGTTGAAGCTGGCAGTGAAAAAGAATACCCCTTTTTAAAGAAGTACAGTACAGTCTCGGGACAGTCCATTAAAACAAACTTATAGCCTTAAAACATTTTCTCTCCAGGAAAGTTAACAATAAACAGAAGTTATTGAACGGAAAGTTTTTCCCCAAAGGGAACTTATCTGCTAAGCAAAGGAACAGTGTAAGCAGACCTTTGATACTTAAAAAGGAGTGTACTCTTCAGCAGCAGTAAAGCTCTGAAGGGCTTGGTGCCCAACCTTGTCTTTTAGTCAGCTCTGCTCTAGCTGCTAAAAATGTTGAGCACGTGGAATATGTCCTGAAGCTTTGGAAGCTGGCTAGCTGTTACATGCTTGGCAGGATATAACCCACAAAGCAAAAGGTAGTGCAGCAGTGATCAATAAGATGAAGATCTGATAAATAAAATTGACAGCATTCTTCAAAAGATAAATGCATCAAAAATATTTAAAAAATAAATATTTTCAGAGTGGAAGGGTTCCCCTATGGGGATTTGTCTGCCAAACATAAGACCTGTAAGCCAATTGCTGCTGTGAAGCCTCAGAGCTGCTTTCCCTTAAGGTGGCAAGGAAAGCAATTTAGTTGTCTACAACTTCAAATGTTGATTCACTCCAAGGGGTTGACCAATCAGAGTGTAGGTGTGGCAGGGAGACAGAGTACTTACCATAACAGTATATCTTCAAATTACACACTGCTGCAGTAGCTGCACCCACCCTGCATCCTTCTGTATACAGTTAGTTGTTAGGATAAAACGTTTTAAGCCATTTCTTTTTTTTTTTTTGGGGGGGGGGGTCAGGATAAGTTGGTTTTCATTTTTTGTTTGGGTATGAAAGTACTTACATTGTCTGCACCCTGACTGCTAATTTCATTCCAAGAGGCTAGCCAGTAAGCAGTAAGAATGTAGGTATGGGAGAAGAAACAGCTTTGAGGACTGCTCAGTTGTACTTTGGGCTGGATACAACCCAAAACAGTCAAAGGCTACTGAAGCACTAAGAATGATTAGCATTCTTGTGTTGCCTGAAGGGAGAGCCTGTTATGTACAGCTAGCTCCCTGCCAATCAAGGCTAGTCTGCAAAGACAACATGACTCCCAGCCCCCAGTGCTCCTTTTTTGTTTATATATCACTGAGAAAAACTGATTTAGAGCTTTAACAGCATTCATCAGGGCCATTACTTCCATGAGATTTATGACTTCGCCCCTAAAATTAGGTTCCCACATGCCCTGGAATTTGATAACTTGAGACACTGCCCACCATGTGAAGTCCAAAGCATCTGTTAACTAAATGAACAGAAAGTGGTGGAAGGCCAGACCTGGAATTAACAAAACTTGACTGGCCCACCAAAGGAGTTCCCTCATGATGAAATCAACAGCAGGAATTGGGAAGGTTAAAGGATGAAATAGCTGGACCCAAAATGAGCGAAGGTACCACCAAATTTTCCTCATATGGAGTCTGCAACTGGGACCATTAAAAAGAAAAAAGTCATATAGCTTACAAGTCTTGAGGAACTGCCTTACTATGATGAGCCAGATTTAAAGAAAAATGGAGATAGGGATACTCTGTTTAGGGGTAAGGAGGCTGTCACAAGAGAGGTGCTGACATCTTAGGAAGACTAACCTATCTGTTGGAGGTTAACCTGGACTTAAAGCTCAATTTGAAACCCAGGTTGCTGAAAATATTAGTAAAGTTAAGATCTGCTACACTGTCTTAAACAGAGGGAATGGAGATTAGGCAATCATCCAATAAGAGGCAAGCATGAATGCCCTGGAGTGTGCAGACGACTATGTCATTAGGACAGGGGGAATAGCTCTATCACCCCCCCACAAAAAAAAAAAAAAAAAAAAAATTCAAAAGGAATTTGTGGGACATGACCAGTTTGGTACTTTGTATGAAGGATCCCAGCTTAAGATGAAGGGTATGCCCACTGTAGTACGCAACCATTCTGACTTACTTGTAGAATCTGGGCAGGCATGGGGTAGACTGACTGCAATATGGGAAGGAAGGCCAAGATGGATATGGGGTAGAGAGGCATACATTTTTTTTTTTAAATGGATGGCTCCTTGAGACCCCTTTCATCTCCATTTGAGACATCTTGTCATTTTTTTCTTATATTGTTGTTTGGCAGGGAAGCTTTAAAAGGTTTTTGAAAAAGGAACATGAGAAGGGTAATTTGTCTGGTATTTAAGAACAGGGAACAGAAAGTTGTTCCAACTGCTTGTATTAATTTTTCCCCTTTCTTCCAACTTCAAGAAAAGGAATTTATCAAATGTAACACTCAAAAGCAGTGTCTTTATATTATCAGGAAAAAATAATGTAGCCTCATTCTTAGGCATTATTGTATCTGTGGTATCACAGCACAATTGCATCAAAAGCACACAATGCTTCTTGAGCTGGTACACACAGTTCGACATATCAAATCAATTAGATTTAAATCTATGAACTAGGTAGATTATAAAAGAGACTTATTGCATATCAATGGATAAGTGTTATTTAGACATGTGAATTGGCAATTAAATAGCCCAAAAATACCAAAGTGGAAGATGTGGAAACTTCCTGCAAATCCATCAAAGAAATGACTATCCTGACTGGAGACGCAGAAGGAAGGCCTTGGAACTTTTTTTTCCTCAAACACCTTTATTGAATTATCACTTGTGAAGTAGGCAAATTTACATTTATATAAAAGTAATCAAACTATATTAACATAACAAACATTACACTTCACAAACATTGCTATACATCGTATAACCTAAGCAATATTACATAAAATTATTCAATTCCAGTTTTTTTTTTCAAACAAGAAACATCTTCATATTACATAGGCAATCATACAGTTATAAAAATGAAAACAAATCACACCAACACAATCCTAATTGCAAGCGTTTTACATTACAAACCATACTGACACTTCCAGTTATGAACATTATACATCACTTATAATCTACCCAATCTTTCCCAGTTACGAACATTATACACCACTTATAATCTACCCAATCTTTCTCACTTAAACACTACATAGCTCAAGTCCTGCTGCCTTTTAGGCCTCAATTCCTCTCATATGTACTGTTCCCACAATTCCCATTTTTACCTATGCAGTTTGCTCCTACACTTTTCTAAAGATCTCAGTTCCAATTGTAACTCTGTTGCTATATTCACTGCTTCCAATATAGTTGTTTAGATATAGAGTTCCACTTTCTAGTAATTCCTTTTTTGTCAGCCACCATTATTAGACACAAGGCCTTACCAAGTCTAGGCCATTTCGATTCTGTATAAGAGTTCAGAAAAATCATCTCCCTCATCAGACCACCCTGCCCACCCAGCATATTCGACAGCGTATCCTGCAGAGAATCCTTAAAATCTACCCACTCACCACACTCCCAGAAAATGTTTTCAGTTACCTCTTTCTTCCACTTTCACACCTCAACGTTTAGTCTACCTGAGGAAAAATTCTCTGAAGCCTACTTTGGGTATAAAAATATCTATTTTCCAGCAAAAAAAATTCTAAATCTTCTAGATTATGATGCATGTTTGGGAGACATACATATATCCCCCCATTGTTCCTTTGCAAACTACTTATCCAGTCTCTGCCCAATCCTCTCACCTCCTCCAATTCTTATAGTTATTGTGCAATATTTTATATGCTCTACTAATTATCCCTTTTTTAATGGCAGCTTGTGTTCTAGACTTTATTTAAAAACTCTACAAATGCTGTTCTTTTGTTTAGGACCCCGCTATTTCTTTCTCTTTGCCTATACTCTGACATCAATCCCCGATATGGAAGGCAATCTCTAACCTGCAGTCAAATAAACACATTCTCATTGTCTTCCCATTCTATCATCTTTCCCTCTCTGGTTATTTGCTCCCACTACCATGGCTCCTTTGCCAGTTTTCTCCAATAAATTATCTTGCCTACTCTCTGTATCCATAATTGCAGTCATCCCTATTGGCAGAATCTCCTTTCTCCATTCCTGTGTTGGTTTAGTTTTTAGAATACTTGCTATTTTATGGATATAATATTCTACATGATTACTGTTATTCTCCTTAAAGGCCTGCAACCAAAATCCCAGTATCTCCTGGTTTCTTGAGCTTCCCCCATGTTTAATCATCACCCCTTTCCACTTTGAATTACATATTTCTGCTTGTGTTATGTACAAGAGTTAACTGTGTAGCACTGAAATATCCTTTCAAATTGGGTAATCCCAATCTTCCCTTTTCTAATGGAAGAATCATCTTACCCCACTTGGCTTTTATCTGGGAGGGGAAGACAGCAAGAGTCTTCAGCTCTTTGTCACCCACTTCTCCTCTGGTTGATAAAATATGCCTGACCTGTGTATAAGACTAAAGGGACTGAAAACATTTTAACTAATTGTATCTTAGTATCCATATACCAAAGCTTACATTTTTCTGTTTTTGTATCATCTTTTGTTTAGTCTCTTCCTCACATATCCTTAGTTGCCACACTAGAATAATTTTTAATCCATACTCCTAAACATTTCATTTTATCATGTCCCCATAAATATGGGTATTCCTGAACCAGTTCATGTATGGCCGCATAATTTACTGCTATTGCCTTTGTTTTAGCTTCATTAATTTTGTATCCCGAAAAGATCTGAAAGTGTCTCAGAATGTTCCACAACACTAACTTTTTTTTTCAAGTACAAAACATCTGCAAATAAAGCCAGCTTTTCTTGACTACTATACCAATTATATCCTTGAACTTCTGAGCCTGTTATTTTCTTTGCCAATGGTTCTAAATATAATGCAAACAATAAAAAGGAAAAAGGACTTCCCCACCTGGTTCCTCTGCTCAGGCAAAAATTATTAGAGAGGACCTACCCACTTTAATTTTCGCCTCCGATCCCTGATACATTCTCCTAATCAGCTGTATAATTTTTTCAGAAAATGAAAATGCTTCCACTGCTCATAAAGTCCAAGATTACTCTGTCAAATGCTTTCTTTGCATCAAGACCCACCAACAACAATGGTATTTTCTTACATTCAGCTTCCATCTGGATCAACGTTCTCTTAATGTTGTCAAATGTTTGCCACCCCTCCACAAAACCACAATAGCCCAAATCTCATCAGTTTTGGCATTACTTTTACCATTCTATTAGCCATTACAGACAAACACTTTATAATCATGGTTTAGTATTGAAACAGGCCTGTATGAAGCTGGATCCTTACCCTCTTTAGGTATTACAGCTACCACTGTTTTTTTTTTCAGAACGGTGGCACTTCTCCTCAAGATACTGCTAAACAAAACCTTCCAGATCTTTCATTTTTTTTTCCTCCTAACTTCCAAACTTCTACAGGAATGCCATATATTCCTGGGGACCTTCCTGTAGATTGGTTATACATCACAATTTTTATCTCATCTCCTATCCTGTTAGTAACTGAGCCTCATCTACCTCTAACCTTGGCATATTTAATTCTTCCATAAACATTTCCATTTGTATCTTTTCTTGATTTTCATACTTCTCTGCTTTATAGAGACTCTCACAGAATTTGAAATATTTCTAATACCTCTACAGGATCTCAAAACCTTCTTTGTTATAGGCTCCCTAAGTTTGGAGACAGCCTTTCAACTTTGCTGACAGAGTCATTGTGCTAAAAGCTTTTGTGCTCTAGTGTTATTGCCAAAAAGTTGCTTAAAAGCAATCTCTCTAAGCTTGTGCACATTACTGAGGTAATCCCTTATTTTCTGCTTAGCATTCTGCAGTTGATCCTCTGTTCTCCCCTATTCTGCAATACTTTCACATTTGCCAGTCCCTATAAATAATCCTTGCTACTACTTTACCATAGCTCCCTTTATTTCCACCCTATTTTTAAAATCCACCTTATTTATCCCACTCCCTAGCTACATTTTCAGAAGAAATTTCTATCCTAACAGCTCCTGAATAATCTCCACTACACATTCCTTAAATTCCTCTCTTTTCAACAGATAGGTGGGAAAGTGCCAAGGTCTCATTTTTATTTCATTACCCTGTGTTTTTATTTTACCTATTACTGGTACACGATCTGAAATAGTTATTGGATGGGTATCAAGACCTTCCGTTAAATGCACATGTTCCGGTGAAATGTAAATTCTGTCTAGCCTGACCTGGTTTTTTATATCTTGGGGAATAATATGTAAATTCACTCCAAATTAGTAGTGAATTCACATCTTCCATGCCAAATATTTTTATAAATTTCTTCAAAATCGACCCTCCTTTCTTAGATTTTCCCTTCTGGGCCCCCCAGACACATCCTCGCTGCTGCAAATCAAGTTCCACCCACACCTGTAAGTAATATTCCATGCTGAAAATTGAATATCTCTCAGAATTTTCTTAAGCTCCATTACAGCAGTTTTAGGTAGAGTGCAAATAAATACCAGTATAACCCGCCCTCCCTTGCCAGTAACCCCTTAGTATTTTGCTGAAAAACCATCCTGAAAACTTTTCTTTATCAAATTCAAATATTCACTTCTTTCCAAGTGAGTCTTCTGTAACATGGCTATTTGCATTATACAGTGCAATGAAAAAGTATTTGCCCCCTTCCTGATTTCTTATTTTTTTGCATGTTTGACACACTTAAATGTTTCAGATCAAACAAATTTAATTAGACAAAGATAACCCAACTAAACACAAAATGCAGTTTTTAAGGGATGATTTTATTTAAGGAAAAAAAAATATCCAAACCTACATGGCTTTATGTGAAAAAGTAATTGCCCCCCCTTGTTAAATCATGAAGTAACTGTGGTTAATCACATTTTTGGGAAAGCTGAATTCAATTTCACTAGACACACCTAGGCCCAATTACTGCCAGACCTGTTGAACCAAGCGATCACTTTAATAGAACCAGTCAGACAAAGTGATGTAGGCCAAAAGATCCCAAAAAGTAAGACATCATGCCGCGATCTAAAGAAATGCCGGAACAGATGAGAAAAAAAGTAGTGGACATCCATCAGTCTGGAAAAGGGTACAAAGCCATTTCTAAAGCTTTGGGACTCCAGCGAACCACTGTGAGAGCCATTATCCACAAATGGAGAAAACACGGGACAGTGGTGAACCTTCCTAGGAGTGGCCAGCCTACAAAAATTACCCCAAGAAAGCAGCAACGACTTATCCAAGAGGTCACAAAAGAACCCAGAACACCATCTAAAGAACTGCAGCTCTCACTTGCTTCAGTTAAGGTCAGTGTTCATGACTCAAACAGAAGAAAGAGAGAGAGACTGGGCAAAAAATGGCATGCATGGCAGAGTTCCAGGTGAAAAAGATCATCATGCCAACAGTCAAACATGGTGGTGGTAGTGTGATGGTCTGGGGCTACTTTGCTGCTTCTGGACCTGGACAACTTGCTGTGATTGATGGAACCATGAATTCTGCTCTCTACCAGAAAATCTTGGAGGATGTCCGGCCACAGTTGGGTTCTCCAGCAGGACAATGATCCTAAACACAACAGCAAGTCCACCTCTGAATCGCTTAAAAAAACAAAATGAAGGATCTGGAATGGCCTAGTCAAAGTCCAGACTTGAATCCAATTGAGATGTTGTGGCATGACCTTAAAAAGGTGATCATACTCCGAAACCCTCCAATACGGCTGAATTAAAACAATTCTGCAAAGAAGAGTGGGTCAAAATTTCTCAACACCGATTTGAAAGATTCATTGCCAGTTATCGCAAATGCTTGATTGCAGCTGTTGCTGCTAAGGGTGGCACAACCAGTTATTAGGTTTAGGGAGCAATTACTTTTTCACATAGGGCCATATAGGTACGGATAGTTTTTTTTTTCCTTAATAAAACCATCACTTAAAAACTGCATTTGTGTTTTCTTGGGTTATCTCCGTCTAATATTTAAATGTTTCAGAACAAATGTAAGTGTGAAACATGCAAAAAAAAAAATAAGATATCAGGAAGGGGCAAATATTTTTTTCATTGCACTGAACATTTCTTATGTAGTTCACTATTTTTTTTTCTATTTATCTGTAAGGCCATTTACATTTAAAGACATTACAGAAAGCATCATTGTACTTCATAGTGTGGGAAGAAATAGCCAGGGAATTGTTTAGGCTTGTATAGGCCCTAGGGCCGATAGCCTAGTACCAACCTATGAATCTACGGTTTTAGCCATATTTTAGTTATTAGCACAATATCAGGAAAGTAAAATGAAAGGCTGGTGTGTAGATCATGAATTGTGTGTTCTACTGTTATTAAATATTAATATGCAAAGCATTACTGTCATTTTCTTTGGAAGATTTAGTATGCCATGGGATTGGTAGGGAAAATTGGGAAGGTGGGTAGTTCCGAGTTGTATTGGTCCAGGATTAGGATAAAATGTCTCCACCGAGAGGCAGTTTAGATGCTATGAAGGTTATAGTTTTTATGATTTTTGCCAAGTATCCATCATATTTCTGGGAAATTTAGGGGGGGGGGGGTGATGCAGGGGTAGTAATTTGAAGGGAGTGTACCGAGTGGGAGACAAGTTAAGGGTAGATGAGGAGATTATGAAGTTGTTATACTTAGTATTTTGAAGATGTAGAGTGGTAGCATATTGCTAAATTGTTTCTTTTAGGTTATGAGGTAAAGTTGGCAATTGATGTTAGTATTGCTAGAAAGTACAGTTTTGTACCTACCATAAATGTAGATGTCCGAGAGGTATGCATCTGCAGTCCTAACAAATGGGGTTGTCCTGGCCTCAGGCAGCCCTTCGGTCGGCCGGATTCCAAAGTCTGGGTCTGGCCTCGGCTGATGTCGCACTTCACCCGACGTCATAGCTGCAGTTCGGCGGGTATAAAGGCATCAGCCGACGCCATTTTCCTCAGTGTTTCTTGCCCCAGATGCCAGGAGCCCTCTAGGAAGGCTAAATTTGAATAAATGCAAATGTTTCCAAACAATAGAGAGCAAAAAGAAACAAACAAGTATATACATATATACAAACAAATACACCATAATAGATTCCCCCAGCTAGCTACAAGATGGGCAAATACCCTAGGAGTACCACAGAGGGGAAGGAGGGTGGGTAATCCTGACTGCAGATGCATACCTCTCGGACATCTACATTTATGGTAGGTACAAAACTGTACTATGTGCTTCAAGGATGCATCTGCAGTCCTAACAAATGGGTAGAATACCATAGCCAAACTGGGGGAGGAGGAGTAGTTAAGATCCCTTGCAAAACAGCAGTGGCAAAACCTGCTCAGGATCTGGAGTAGAAGGGTAGATTATAATGCTTGGCAAATGTATGCACGGAGCTCCAAGTAGCAGCCTCTAAAATGTCTTTGGTAGCCACTCCTCGTAAAAAAAGCTGTAGTAGTGGCTGTAGCCCTTGTGGAGTGAGGTCTGATGTTTTCTGGAATTGTCTTTCCATGGTAAGAGTAACAAAATCTAATGCAATTTCCTATCCACTTTGAGATTGTCTGTTTTGAAATTGCTTTTCCTTCCATTCCTGTTGCATATGCTACCAGTAGCTGGTCAGTTTTTCTATTGCTCTTGGTTCTGTCCAGGTAGTAGCGCAATTGCCTATGTACATCCAAGGTATGTAATAATCTTTCTCCCTGTTCTGTGGGTTGGGGAAGAATGTAGGTAGGTGGATAGCTTGGTTTAGAGATACCCTGGAGACCACCTTTGGCATAAAAGTAAGATTAGTTCTCATGGACACTATCTTGATGGAAGATAAGGAAGGGCTGTACTGCCATTAATGCCTGTAATTCAGAAACCCTTCTTGCTGAAGTGATTGCAAGCAGGAAAGCAGTTTTCCATGATAAGTACTGTAAATCTGCTGTTGCTGCTGGCTCAAAAGGAGGGAGTGTCAATTTTTCCAGCACAAAGTTCAAGTCCCATGCGGGCAATGGTGGCTTCCTTGGTGGCTTTACATTTTTAATTCCTCTCAGAAACTGCCTGAGTAGAGGATGAGAGAAGACTGGAGGGTCCATGTTGTATTCTGCTGAAATAGCTGATGCATGAATCTTAATGGAAGAATAGGACAGGCCATTGTGGAAAAGTTCTGCCAAGTATTCCAGGATGTTAGCCATGTTTACCAGTGACACATCTTCTCCTTTAGCTGCACTCCAAATGAGATATCTTTTCAATTTTGCTGAATAAGTTTTCCTTGTTGAGGGTCTGCGAGCCTCCAAGATAATGTCTTTAACCCTTTGAGATAAACCTGGGTTATTTTGTCTTATGCAATGTTCCAGGCAGCTAGCTGCAACGTTTTCAAGTTTGGATGCAGGGTTTTGAAGTTGTTCTGTGTTAGCAGTAAGGGAACTAGGGCAGAGGCCATATTTGTTCCCGAGACATACTCCTCAGTAATGGGTACCAAAGCTGCCACGGCGAGTCTGGAGCAATCAGGATGATCCTTGGGTCTTCTTTGATCTTCAATAGCACCTTGTGCATCAAAGGAAGAGGTGGGAATGCATATGCTGTCAGGTTTTCCCAACTGAAAGATAGGGAGTCCACCTTCCAAGCCAGAGGGTGGTATGTCCTTGTGCAGAATTTTTCAATTGGTGGTTGTGTGGGGATGCGAATAAGTCTATTTCTGGTAGTCCCCATTTCCCTGTAATGGATTTGAAGATGTCTGGATGCAGCATCCATTCATGGGCATCCGTGGTAGTTCTGCTTAGGATGTCTGCTAGTATATTTTCTTTTCCTGGTACAAATATTGCCTGGAGCTGAATGTTGAAGCTCAGGGCCACATTCCAGAGGTCCATTGCCATCCGGCATAGAGGGTATGAATGTGTGCCTCCCTGTTTGTTGATGTACCACATAACTGTGGTGTTGTCCGTCCTTATCAGCAATTGACCCTGTTGAAGAAACGGTCTGAATGTCTGAATTGCCAGTTTTACTGCCAGCATCTCCTTTTGATTTGTGTGTAGGTTGAGCTGGTCTTGAGTCCATAAGTCTTGTATGCACTTGCCCAGCATGTGAGCCCCCCAACCGAGGTCTGAGGCGTCCATGGTGATAGTCTGGCTTGGTTGAGGGCTGTGGAAGGGCAGTCCTTTGTTCAATTGACAGGCCTGAGCCCACCATTGGAATTCTTGCTTCAGGCATGGAATTATTGGAATTTGGGTTTCTAGGCTGTGCTTGTGCTGAGACCATAAATTCCTCAGGTACCATTGCAACTTCCTCATATGTAGTCTGGCATGTGGAATCAATATTATGCAGGATGCCATGTAACCCAGGGCTTGCAGGACTTTCCTTGCTGTTAGCTGGTTCTGCGTTGTTAATGCCATGAAATATAGAGAGGAAGGTGCTTCTGCTTTTCTGCTGTGAGGGATGCCATTTGATTTGATGTGTCCAGTTCTGCACCCAAGAAAGTTATCCTCTGGGATGGTATCAGCCTTGACTTTTTTATATTGACTGTGTATCCCAGGGCTTGTAGCAGATGAATGACCTTTTTCAAATCTTTTGCTAATTTGTTTTTGTTGTCCGCTTGTAACAGGCAGTCGTCCAGGTAAGGGTAAATTTGAATTCCCTGGAGCCTGCAATGAGCAATTACTGATGCCAGGCATTTCGTGAATACTCTGGGCGCAGTAGATAAGCCAAAGGGCAATGCTGAGAATTGATAATGCTCTGATCCTGCAAGAAATCTGAGGTATCTTCTGCAATTTGGTCGTATGGGGACGTGCAGGTATGCCTCCTTGAGATCTAGAGTTACCAGCCAAGACTCCTTGCCCAGCATGGGAAGAAGCTGCTGTAGGGTCAGCATCTTGAATTTTGGAACAATGAGATATGTGTTCAGAGCGGACAGGTCTAGAATAGGTCTCCATTGGTTTTCTTTTCTTGGCACCAGGAAAAGTCTGGAGTAAAATCCTTGCCCTTGTTCCATAGACGGTACCTTTTCTATAGCTCTCATCCTTATTAAGTTGTCTATTTGTTCTAGACCTTTTGTCTTTTGATTTGGAGGTAGGTTTGGCATTCCTCTCTTTCTTGGTAGAGTATGGAAGTGAAACCTGTAACCTTTGTCTATTGTCTGTAAAATCCATTTGTCTCCTGTGATGTAATGCCAGTTTACTGAAAATAAGGCTAGCTTTCCGCCTAAGGGTGCATCTAGTTGTTCCCTGGTAGGCGGTCTCAGAGCCAAGTCACTGTGATTGTCCTGTGGAAGTGGTAGTGGCTGGATCTGTGGCAGTACTTCGCTGGTTGTTAGGCTGCCACTGATGTCCCCTGTAGGCACCCCTGCCTCTTGGGCGCCTATTCCTGCCTCTCTGTGCTCTGGTGGTGTCTGGAAAGGACCAATTCTTGGAAGGCCAGTTCCTACTAAACCTTGGAGGCTGGACCTGTAAGAAATCCTTGACTGTCTGGACAGATTTTGCTTTCTCTTCCACCTTCTTCAGCACCTGCTGTGCAGGTGAGCCAAACAAATTATGCTTATCCATGGGAGCATCTAGGAGCTTTGATTTTACATGGTCTGGTAAGGACTGCTCTTTTAACCATGCATGCCTTCTGATCACTGTACCAGTCATAGCTGATCTAAAGGAAGCCTAGAGTGCATCATAGCCGCATTTTAAGGAATGATTACTGACCTGCTGTATGTTATGTACCATTTCCTGAAGAGACTTTTTGTCTAATGGTTCAGGCGAGGACAGTTTTTTAGTTAACTGGTCTAACATAAATTCCTGATACTGAATCATGTGGAATTGACAGTTTAAGGCCCTAGCCGAAAGAGTAGCAGAAGTATAAACTTTTTTACCCCATCTCTCTAAGGCCCTAGATTCCCTTTCAGAGGGGAGGGGGTTTTTGGCAGAGGTAGCTGCTACAGCCTTGGGTCCCTGTGAAATAGATTCAGGATCTGCAAAAGGAGCCTTATACAAATGATAATGTGTGTCCGGAACCCTGTAGTACCTGTCGGGCTTAGCAGGGGCCGGAGGAAGTGAATCAGGGGCAATACAAGCATCATTAAATGCATCATCCACAACAGTAAGTACTGGAGGAATGGCTAAAGGCCTGTGCTGCGGCAAATGCAAAAAGGTCCTAAGCCTTTTCCTAGAGTCTGAAAAATCCTGGCCCTGCCATTGAAATTGTACCCTCATAGCATTCAAGGTTTCCCCAAAAGAAAATTCCTCAGGCGGAGAGGCAGAAGGAATGGAGTCTTCTGCATCAGAGTCCTCATAAGGAGAATAAGGGCCTTCTGGAGGGTTTGTATTTTCTGTATCATCAGAAGAGTAATCTGAAAAAACTGGCTCAGGGGGCTCTGCTCTAGGCCTCTTCTCTGGAGGTGGGTGAGAGGCCCTGTCAGGGTGAGGTTGGGATCCCCTGATCAAAGAAATGAGATCCTCTGCTAGACTAAGCATTTGAGTACTAGAGCTAGGCCTGTGAGAGGGGGTCTTAATAGGCACAGTCTTGGTTGATTTTGCTGCTTTAGCCCTGGCAAAAGCCTTAATCGACATGGATGCAGGGGGCCTAGCAGCTCCACGTGCAGGAGTGGATATATCTAAAGGGATAGTATCAGATAAATCCTGTGAACCGGTAAGAGCAGGTGGAATTTCAGTAGCAGATTCAGCCATGCTGGATGAGGCCTCGGTGGGAGGCAAGCTTTCGGCCGATGGAAGAACCGAGGGCTCAGTTTCAGCCGAAACAGAGACACTCGCGGCTGACTTAACCGTGGTTTCGGCCGAAACCGCGGACCGCGAGTGTCGGTCCTTTTCCTTGCGCTTTTTAGCTAATTGTGTAGTCTGAGTTTCTGACGGCATGTTGTAAGCAAAAGCGGAGCCGAAAAACTCCTCAGCAAATTCCCACCGACGTCTAAGTGTCCGTCGGTTGAAAGAAGCACAGGCTAGACAGGCTGCTACGTCGTGGTCTGGGCCTAAACAAGGTAAGCAGTAAGAGTGGAAATCTTTATGAGGTATTTGTTTCCCACAAGTTAAACAGTTATTCACTTTTTCTGACATCGGCTGAGGCAAGAAAGAGTCCCCAACGGGGTACTTAGCTTTTTAGAAGTCTTCGGTAGTAGCAATCTCTGGTTCTGACCGACCGGCACTTGCGAACAGCTTCTGCTTCGGGCGCCACGCGGCAAGAAAGACTGAGGAAAATGGCGTCGGCCGATGCCTTTATACCCGCTGAACTGCAGCTATGACGTCGGGTGAAGTGCGACATCAGCCGAGGCCAGACCCAGACTTTGGAATCCGGCCGACCGAAGGGCTGCCTGAGGCCAGGACAACCCCATTTGTTAGGACTGCAGATGCATCCTTGAAGGACATCAGTAATCTGTAGCTGGAGCATGTTGATGTAGTGTAGGCTAGAGTTTTCTATAGGATATAATTTATTTTCTTTATACTAAAAAGTTATTATTCCCACCTTTTATGTAGAAAACCTTTTTTGTTAAATGTCTAGTTCTAGCTTTTGTTACATGCATACATGGTTTGGAAGGCTGAACTTTTTATACAGTTGTTTCTTGTCATATCCATCTGAGCCTATGTCGCATCTTATAAAACTTTGTTTTATTGAAAGCCCTCAAAAAACACCCCCCCCAATACCCCATTAAAATCTATTAACAGGATACTAACATACAAAACTATGTACACCTTCAAATATTGAAGTTTCACCCTCCTAATAGAAACAGAAGTCCCAGACTGACAGCCACGCTCAGAGACTTGAGCTAGCATGGATAACTTCTTTCAGGTTAAGACTCATGGTACAGCCTGTGGTTTTATTAAGTGCCTAACGGTTATGTCTTATCTTTATGGCTCTTCCAGCTGGGAAAAAGTACAGTTTTGTACCTACCATAAGGAGAATATGGGCCTTCGTGAGGGTCTGAAATGTCTGAGTCATCCGAGGAATAATCTGTAGAGACAGGTTCCGGGGGTTCAGTCCTAGGCCTCTTGGCTGGAGGGGGCTGAGAGGCCCTGTCTGGGTGAGGTTGGGATCCTCTGATCAAAGAAATGAGATCCTCAGCCAGGCTGAGTATTTGGGAACTAGAGGTAGGCCTATGTGAAGGAGTTTTGGCAGGCAAGGCCTTAGAAGATTTAGCTGCTTTAGCCCTGGCAAAAGCCTTGATAGACATGGAAGCAGGGGGTCTAGCAGCCCCACGTGCAGGGGTAGATATGTCTAAAGGAATAGTGTCTGACAAATCCTGGGTGCCTGCTTCTGTAGCAGTGAATTCAGTAGCAGATTCAGCCATGCTCTGTGAGGCCTCAGCTATAGGAGGCATGCTTTCGGCCGAAGGAAGAACCGGGGGCTCGGTTTCAGCCGAAACCGAGACATTCGCGGTTGGCCTAACCGTGGTTTCAGCCGAAATCGCGGGCTGCGAATGTCGGTCCTTTTCCTTGCGCTTTTTAGCTAATTGAGTAGTCGGAGTCTCCGACGGCATTTTGTATGCAAAAGCGGGACCAAAAAACTCCTCTGCAAACTCCGACCGACGTCTAAGTGTCCGTCGGTTGAAGGAAGCACAGGCTAGACAAGCTGATACGTCGTGGTCTGGGCCTAAGCAAGGAAGGCAGTAAAAGTGGAAATCCTTATGAGGTATTTGTTTCCCACAAGTTAAACAATTATTTACTTTGTCTGACATCGGCTGAGGCAAGAAAGAGTCCCCAACGGGGTACTTAGCTTTTTAGAAGTCTTCGGTAGTAGGAATCTCTGGATCTGACCGACCGGCACTTGCGAACAGCTTCTGCTTCAGTCACCGTGCAGAAAGCCTGAGGAAAAAGGCGTCGGCTGATGCCTTTATACCCAATAAACAGCAGCTATGACGTCGGGTGAAGTGCGACATCAACCGAGGCCAGACCTAGACTTTGGAATCCGGCCGACCGAAGGGCTGCCTGAGGCAGGACAACCCATATGTTAGGACTGCAGATGCATCCTTGAAGGACATCCCCTGAATGCTTTCAGAGAACATTAACTACCTTGGAAAACCCCCTAAATATTTTCAGAGTAAATTATCTCCTAGCAAAGTTCTTTTGTTTTTCAGCCAATTACTCTATATCAGACTGCAGCCAGTTACTCTTTATTAGACTGTGAGCATCATAATATTCAATGTTCTTTCAGTCTCAGGTCTTTAATCCAGTCATTACCCCATGCAAGAGTGAGAAAAAGCACATTAATGTCTCTTTTTATCATGCAATTTAACCAGGTTTTTTTATACACTGCAGTGCCTATGTTTCTTAAAGCTAAACAAGGGAGAAAGAAAAAAATAAACAGCAGCACCTGTTCAAAATCCCCATTACGCTTAAAAATAACTGAAAAAAACATTTTAAAGCATGTAAAGAAAACCACATGCAACAAAATTGGTACTATTTAAAAAAATCTTTAGTCAATTTTCTCCCTCCTCTTGCCCTCTTCAAAGCACTTTTCTAAACATTAATGACGAAGTTGGGCATATGTTTTACAGTCCCAAGTCCAACAAATTCTGAAGTGTTACAATATTTCCAGATTTGTTTGGTCATACTTCACAAATATAATTATTGCATGGTAATCCCATATTAAGTTACAGGTTTTATTACGGTTATCTCTGAAATCCTCTCTCTGCTTCATTTCCAACTTGCACTCGATTCATCTAGTCAACTCTTGTGCTCCTCCTACTCTCAAACATCTTCTGTTGAAAATTTTGAAAAGGTTTCACAGGTACAGTCTCTCTGTGGTCTTTATTACCAGAAGAAAAAGAAGCAGAATCTCCTTCCGTTTCGCATCTTACTTTTTGTTGGAGAAACTTTTGTATTTCCTTCTTAGCATGTACTTCATCAAAAAATGATTTTTGTCCCTTCAGGGAAGAATACCTTGAAAACAGCTGGGTATATAGCAGTTTGAATCTCACACCTGCATCTCAACAAACCTGCATCTTGACCTTCCCTGAACATGGAATAAATATGTTCCTCTTCTGTCTGGTGTACAATGCATAATCATTCTCCACAAGCACTCTGCTGTCTCCCACTTAGTACTTTGTCCTTCTCTCATAATTTTGTCAGAATCAACTCCTTCTGCTGGTAGGATTGAATCTTTACTATTAAAGGTCTAGGTTGATTTCTTGTAGCCATGTTTGGAGCATACACACGGTGTGCCCTTTCAACTAAACTCCTGCTATGGAATACCAGTCTAGTTACTTATCTGTGCTTTCATAAAATGAATGCATTTTCAGCCAGCGTTTTCTTTATTTAGAGGTTCGATTTTTGCAGCTTTATCATCTCATCTGAATATCTGTTTAAAGCTTCTTCTATTTCTTCCAGCCTTTTGTTGTGTTTAAATGCTCATCAGCGTTTTGTTTATTTTAACCAGGTCTGTATGCAGTTGTCTTGTATCGTCCTGCAGGTTACTAGAAGTCATGTCTGAAGGTTGCATTGCTTTTTGCTGAACAGCTGCAGAACTCTCCCCAGTGTTTCTTCCTCACTTTTTGTAGCTGATTTTTTTCCAGGTCTTCTGTAATTCTTTAATCCTGGCATCCAGGCAGTGCACTTACTAGCCAGTTACTGAAATTTACCCATAAACACAGGTCTACTGGCCTTCTCTGCTGAGTTTTTCACACTGAGTAACCACTTATTTCTAGCTTTTTCAATGTGCAGCCATCTTGCAAGTCTCAGGCCTTGGAACTTCTGTTCCCATTCAAAGATATAAATGTGGTCTGCCTCTGGGTTTTGTCGAGGAACTGTGTGCTTTCAAGCTCCCTGTAGCAACTGTTAGATTCTGGGGGCAGAAGGTTGGAGAGGCAGAGGTAGCACGGACAACATCTAAAGGATCATAGGTGAATACCAGCTTAACTGCCCTGAAGGGCCATTTTAAGACTAGCCAATAATCAGAGATTAGAATCAAACTCTGTACTTGTGTCTGTGAGGTAAAGACCATAAGTATTATGCAAAACCCACCACTAAAGCTACTAATTTTTAATATAAAACTTTTACACAGAAATAGAAAAGTTCTCTAACAGAGATGCTTAACTGTCCAAAACTGTACCCAAAGCTGACAGCCGATACTTCTGCCTCTAAGCAGACAAAAAGTCTATATAAAGCATACACTAGGCAAAAAAATTCTTATTTTTGGTACTCCCATACATCCAGCTTATACCAACGCATACTCTGGTGCTATGGCGAAGGAGGAAGGCACCCACAGCTCTGTAGACTGGACAGGTACAAGATATACTTGGCAGGATATATCTCATACAGTTGTGGCTACTGCAACAGTGATCTAAAAAAGGTTTACTATTACAATTCTGAAGTGCATTCGGTCTAACGCCAGTATCTCCTAAGTGCGAAAGTGACCATGTCGAATTCCGACATTGCCGAAAGTACATCTCGAATTCGACCTCTGAACGGGCTTTTAACATGGGTCGAGACAGGGGTGAGATTTGTACTTCGACAATGTCGGGTTCGATATTGTCACCATTCGACCCCTGCCGTTCTCTGTAGTGGTGTAGACAAGATGCACGTCGGAATTATGATAGTAAACCCTAAAAAAACAGCATCATCCATCCTGCTACGACGATGCACACAAGTTAACATTTTTTTAAATAGTAGAAAGCATGAACTAAGCACCATCTGAGAAAAATTATATGATGCAATGGCTCACAATGGTATGGATAATAATCAAGAAACATGTAAGATGGCTCATGCGTGAACAGTGCTGCCCAAAAAATGTCAATTCTCCATGATGATTTGAACACTGGAAAGCTGTAAGAAACCACTACTCAAATGATCCTTAAAGTAGTATATGAATTTTGTCCCTGCAACATTAGGTTTGCAGCCCTTCAGTACATTCAACTTCTTGAGTCATTGCTCAGATTCAGGCAGCCACTATCAAAACATGATTATCAATTGATTTCATTAGCCAGAGGAGGAGCATGTAAATGAGCAATATGTATTTCACCATCATCACTCCTGTATGCTGAAGTTCCTTAGACAGCATCAGTTATACCATTTGCAGCATCAGTAAAGGCTAGGATTATGAATACAATTTCAAAATATTTCATTATCAGATGGGAACACTATTAAACTAAATCCATGAATTCCAAAAGAAAAAAAATCTGACAGACGGTACTACTGTTTAGCATTTGATGCTTTAAAATGCATTGCACTGCACAGTCTGTTTCCTCTTTGTAGCAGGCCATCCATTTACCAGTTTTTCTACACCGTTTGTTGTTGATTTAGTTTAGTTTAACCAGTGTTCTATCACTGAAAAGCACAGTATACACACACTTATCCTCTTTCCATAGTCACGTAATCCAAAAGTGCAATGAATTTTCAGATTATATGAATTAAAAAAAATTCTCATTTGATTCAACCATTTTATTTAAAGCACAACAGTGACATCCTACCCTTAAAGTTAACAGAATCTATCTATACAGCATGGCCCAATACACAAAATCTGAAGGCTGTGGACTATATTTCCACACCATGTGCTTGGATGCATTTTCCTTCTTACTCTACAGTGCAGTGTGTGTGCGTGTTGGTGCTGTACTCCAAAAAGTACAGTTTTGTACCTACCATAAATGTAGATGTTAGAGTGCTAATACAGCTCCAGTAATCACAGATGGGTTTTCTGCCGTCAGGCGGGTCCTCGGTCGGCCGAATTCCAAAGTCTAGGTCCGGCGTCGGTTGTTGTCGCTTTCTTTCCTGACGTCAGTGAGGCAGGGGTATATAAGACACAGCCAACGCCATTTTCTTCAGTCTTTCTTGCCCCAGATGTCAGGTGCCCCCAGAAGGAAGGCAATACATAAATTATATTTATATACATGCAATGCAATATAATAAAAAAATCAGTAGTTGCAAGCAAATATACCATAGAAGGATAACCCAATCAGGTTGTATGAAGAGGGGTTAAGCCCTAGGCCTTTACCAAGAGGGGAAGGAGGGAGGGAAAACTGTACTGCAGCTGTATTAGCACTCTAACATCTACATTTATGGTAGGTACAAAACTGTACTATGTTCATCATGCATACAGCTGCAGTAATCACAGATGGGTAGAATCCCTAAGCTACGCACAGGGTGGTAGGCACTAGGTGGAACTGGGATGAGCCAGAATGCCCTGCAACACAGCAGTGGCAAAGCCTGCTCTAGTTTTGGAATATAAAGGCAGGTGGTAGTGTTTTGTGAAGGTATGCACAGAACTCCAAGTGGCTGCCTCTAAAATATCTTTGGTAGGAACTCCTCTAAGGAAAGCTGTAGAGGTAGCTGTGGCCCTGGTGGAGTGGGATCTGATGCCTGTAGGGGCAGATTTTCCATGATAGGAGTAACAAAACCATATGCAGTGGCCTATCCATTTTGAAATTGTCTGTTTGGTAACTGGCTTCCCTTGAGCTCCTACAGCATAGGACACAAAAAGTTGTTCTGATTTCCTGAAAGGCTTTGTTCTGTCCAAATAATAACGTAGCTGTCTATGGATGTCTAAGGAGTGTAGCAGCCTTTCCCCTTTGTTTTGAGGATTGGGGTAAAAGGTAGGTAAGTGTATGGCTTTATTTAAAGCTACCCTGGATACCACTTTAGGCATAAATGACGGGTTGGTTCGAAGGGAAACCCTGTCCTGATGGAAGATGAGAAAGGGCTGCACAGCCATGAGGGCTTGTAGTTCCGAAACCCTACGAGCTGAGGTAATGGCCAGAAGGAAAGCTGTTTTCCAGGACAAATATTGCAAATCTATTGAGGCAGCTGGTTCAAAGGGGGGCAATGTTAATTTTTCTAGAATGTAATTAAGATCCCAGGTTGGCATTGGTTGTTTCCTTGGTGGTCTTATATTCTTAGCCCCTCTGAGGAACTGTCTTAAGAGTGGGTGAGAGAATAAGGGTGGATCAGTGTTGAATTCTGCAGAAATGGCTGAGGCATGGATTTTTATGGAGGAAAATGAAAGTCCACTGTTCAGCAGCTCAGCTAGATACCGTAACACCCGAGGCAAATTCAGTTTTCTAGGGTCCTGGCCTTTTTTCTCATTCCAAGAGCAAAACCGTTTCCATTTTGCGGAGTAAGCCTTTCTAGTAGATTGCCTTCTGGCCTCCAAAATGACATCCTGCACCTCTTTGGGGAGTAGGGTCTGTTGTGGTGTTAACGAATTTTCCATGCAGCGAGATTGAGTGTTTTCAGCTGACTGTGAAGAGTTTTGTAGCTGTGCTGAGTCAGCAGAAGAGGCATTAGAGGTAGGGACCAGGGAGGAGTATGTGTTAGGCTCCTCAGGAGTGGGTACCAATGTTGTCTTGGCCAGTCTGGAGCAATCAGTATCACCTTTGGTCTTTCTGCTCTTGCTTTCAAGAGCACCTTGGGCAGAAGAGGCAGAGGTGGGAAAGCGTACACTGTCCATGCTGCCCAACTGAATGAAAGGGCGTCCACTCTCCAGGCCTTTGGATGAAAGGTCCTTGAACAGAACTTTTCCAATTGATGATTCCTGTGGGAGGCGAAGAGATCTATGTCTGGCCTTCCCCACGCTTGGATTATCTTTGTAAACACTTGAGGATGCAACTTCCATTCGTGTGGATCTGTCATTTCTGCTTAGATTGTCTGCCAGTGTGTTTTCCAAATCTGGCAAGTACTGTGCTTGAAGTTTGATTTGCCATTCCAGAGCCAAGTTCCAAAGTGTCATGGCTAGTCTGCACAGGGGGTATGAATGTGTTCCTCCTTGTTTGTTTATGTACCACATTACTGTGGTGTTGTCTGTTCTTAATAATTGTCCTGGATGCAAGAGGTCCTTGAAGGCTGTAATTGCATTTATCACTGCTAGCATTTCTTTTTGATTGATGTGAAGGTGCTTTTCCTTTTGGGACCATTTGCCCTGGATGCACCTGTCTGTCATGTGCGCCGAGACCATAGGTTTTTTAGGTACCATTGAAGTTTCCTCATATGCAACTTTGCACATGGGATTAAAAGAATGCAAGATGCCATGAAGCCCAGAGCCTGCAGGATTTTCCTTGCAGTAAGCCTGGTACAATTTGCTAGTATTTTGAAGTACTGAGTTAGTTGTCCCTGTTTTTCTGGCGTAAGATAGGCCATCTGGGTGTTTGTGTCCAAGTTGGCACCCAGGAAAGTTATTTTCTGAGATGGTGTTAGCCTGGATTTCTCTTTGTTGACTGTGTATCCCAGAGAATTCAATAACCGTGTTACATAAGCCAGATGTTCCAGAAGTATGTGTTTGCTGTCCGCTTGGATCAGGCAGTCGTCCAAATAAAGGTAAATTTGTATCCCTTGAAGTCTGCAGTAGGCAATTACTGATGCCAAGCATTTTGTGAATACTCTGGGTGCAGTAGATAAGCCAAAGGGCAATGCAGAGAATTGATAGTGGATTGAACCTGCAAGAAATCTGAGGTATCTTCTGCAGCTTTGTCTGATTGGGACATGCAGGTATGCCTCCTTGAGGTCCAATGTTACCAGCCAAAACTCCTTGCCCAGCATGGGAAGAAGCTGCTGTAATGTGAGCATCTTGAATTTTGGTACGAGTAAGAATGTGTTTAGGATGGATAAGTCCAAAATAGGTCTCCAGTCGGTTCCTTTCCTTGGTACCAGAAATAGCCTGGAATAAAAACCTTGA
>NC_056726.1:406860610-406865610 GCF_019279795.1 Protopterus annectens | reverse complement strand
TAGCAGGGGATGAGAAAAGAGGAGAAGCTCTGTGTTGTAATGAGCTGAAATGGCAGAGGCATGGATTTTTATGGAAGAGAAAGATAGGCCCTTGTGAAGCATCTCAGTTAAGTATTGCAGAATCTGATGAATATTGGGCATTACTGTGCTTATTCCTTGTGCCCGATTCCAGGCACAGAATCTTTTCCACCTAGCATACGATTTTCTAGTACTAGGGCTTCTAGCCTCCAAAATGACATCCATCACAGGTTTGCTGAGAGATGTAACTGGTGAAATGAAGTGATTAGCCATGCTGCAAGATTCAGTGTTTGGAGCAGAGTGTGTAGAGTTTGAAAGTTCTGCTGAGACAGATAAGGTGTCTGAGGCAGTTACCACGGAGGAAGATGTGAGGAAGATGTGAAATATTGCGTAGGAGCGGGTACCAGTGATGGCGAGGCCAGTCTGGAGCAATCAGAATCATTTTTGTTTTTTACTTTCTGACTTTTAGTAATACCTTGGAGAGCAAAGGCAGAGGGGGAAAAGCATAGACTGATAGGTTTTTCCAGCTGAAGGATACAGCATCCACATTCCAAGCTTTTTTGTGATGGATTCTTGCGCAGAATTTGTCCAACTGATAGCTTAGGGGTGAGGCAAAAAAGATCCATGTCTGGGCCCTCCCATTTGCGTGTCAACATGCTGAAGATTTACGGATCCAGTTTCCATTCATATGGGTCCATAAGATTTCTGCTTAGTTCATCTGCCAGTGTATTTTGCTTTCCTGGCAAGAATTGAGCTTGTAGATGTATTTGGTAAAGCCATGGCTAGTCTGCAAAGGAGGTAGGAATGGGTACCCCCCTGCTTGTTTATGTACCACATGACTGTGGTGTTGTCTGTCAGTAGTTGTCCTGGATGAAGAAAGTCCTTGACAGCAGTCAAGAGCGCGTTCTGTACAGCTAGCATCTTTCTGGTTGATATGCATTTGACTTGGGCTCCATTCGCCCTGAAAGCATCTCCCCGCCAGATGCACCCCCCAAGCATAGTCTGATGCGTCTGTAGTCAGGGTTTGGGTGGCAAGGGGTGGAATGAATGACAGTCCCTTGTTTTGGCGACAGGCCTCTGCCCACCATAGGAACTCTTGCTGCAGGCAAAGAAAGAATGATAGGAATTGTTTCCAGGCTGTGACAATGTTGACTCCCTAAGTTTTTTTTTTTTAGGTACCATTGAAGTTTCCTCATATGCAGTCTTGCATATGGAGTAAGAGGAATGCAGGAAGCCATAAATCCAAAGGCCTGCAGAATCTGTCTTGCAGATAACTGGGTTTTTGTGGCCACTTGTTTTGAAGTCAGTCATCAATTGGATTGGTTTGTCTGGCGTGAGGTACACCATCTGGGCAGTTGTATTCAAGTCTGCACCCAGGAATGTAATTTTTTGAGATGGTACCGTCGTTTATGGTGTACCCTAGGCAAGTTAGAAGCCTTTTTACAAACGCCAGATGCTGTAGAAGAGAGTGTCCTTGTTTTCTGCCTGAATTAGACAATCGTTCAGACAAGGATAAATTTGAATGTTTGTCTGCAAAATGCAATTACTGGTGCTAAGCACTTTGTGAAGACCCTGAGCGCAGTAGATAAGCCAAAGGGCAGTGCAGAGAACTGTTAATGCAAATAGCCTGCTTTGAAGCGGAGGTATCTTCTGCAAGATTCCCTGATTGGGATATGCAGGTAAGCCTAGAGTTACCAACCAGGCATCCTTGCCTAGCATAGGCAGTAACTGTTGTAGAGTTAGCATCTTGAAGTTTGGAATGTCCAGGAAAGTATTCAGAATGGGCAAGTCCAGAATTGAACGCCATGATTTGTCTTTTCTGGGTACCAGGAAAAAAGTCTTGAATAAAAACCTTGTCCCTTTTCCTTTTCTGGTACTGGTTGAATAGCCCACATACTCATGAGTGACAACTTGTTTCGGGGTCTCTGCTCACTGATTTGGAGGCAGATCTGGCCATCAGTTTGGAATCGGCAATGTGTGGAAATGAAATCTGTATCCCTGGGATACTATATTTAAAACCCACTTGTCCTGGATAATTAGATGCCAATTTTGTGCATTAAGTGCTAGTTTTCCCCCCAAAGAGGCTGTCAAAAGATAAGTGCTTGGAAATGGCAGAGGAAAGTCATTGAGACTTTTTACCATAGGGAGGTGCCTTGCTACTTCCAGATTTGGAGGTGGAGGCACCCCATTGTTTTGTTCTGCAAGTTCCTTGTGATTGAAACCTGGAGCCTTTGGAGTGTCTGGGTTTGACCTGAGTGGCTCTGCTGGATACTGGAAAGGACCAATTCTTACTAGGCCAGTGCCTACTGAAACTGGGTGGCTGCACTTGTAGGAAATCTTTTACAGTTTGCATAGATTTAGCTTTGTCTTCCATATTTTTCAAAACTTCTTCTACCTTATTACCAAACAGACTGTCCTGTTGTAAAGGAGCATCCAACAATTTTGCTTTAACATGATCAGGCAGACTTTGCTCCTTGAGCCAAGCATGCCTTCTTATGACAGATCCAGTTACAGCGGCCCTGCAAGAGGCCTCCAAGGAATCAAAACCACATAGCAAAGTATGCTTTCCAACTTGTTCAGCTGAATACAATAAATCCTGTAACTATTTTCCACACAGTCAGAAACCAACATAATTTTCTGTTTAAGTAAGCCCATGACATGCTGCAGATATTTAAGCATATGAAATTCACAGTTTAAAGCCCTGATTGCCAGGGTTGCAGACGTGTAAACATTCTTACCCCATCTATCCAGCGCCTGGAGTCTATCAGAAGGGGTAGAATTTTTGGCAGTAGAAGCCTTAACACCCTTGGGACCCTGAGAAATTGTTCCAGGGTCAGCAGTAGGGTTTCTAAAAAGGAATTTGTGGGAGTCAGGAACCCTGTAATATCTGTCTGGCTTACTAGGAGCCAGAGGCAGGGAATCAGGAGCCATGCTGGATTCTGAGAAAACATCAACAATGTCTAGAATCGGAGGTATAGCCAAAGGCCTATGCTGAGGAAGGAAATCCCCAAGCATCTTTTTGGATTCTGAAAAATCCTGACTCTCCCAATGAAAATGTTTCCATAAGGTATGCAAAGTTTCTCCAAAAGAAAAATCCTCAGGAGGAGAAACAGAAGGGATGGATTCTTCTGCATTAGAATCCTCAAAGGTGGAATAGACCATTACTGATCAGAAGAGGAATCGGAAGAAATGGAAACCTGATCTGAATATTCATAATCATTGCCCTGCCTAGGCCTCTTAGCAGGAGGGGGTTGGGAACCCCTGATCAAGGTAATTAAATACTCAGCCATCTTGATAATTTGTTTTTTAGGCATAGGGGCCTGTGCACGTGGCCCAAGCGTCGGTTTGTTAGACACAAGTTGGTTTTGGCCTTGGTTTTAAAGATGGCGTCTGTTTAATATACAAGTCTTTAGGCCTGAAAACGCACTCAAAAGCCGGTGCCTACTCAGCGGCTCCAGACCCATCTAAGGTAGAGTAGCAAGTATCAGGGGCTGTGAAAGCACCTCACTCAGTACCGGCGACTGGCTTAGGAGAAGTTTCGTAGTCGGTTTTGGACCTTGGCAGTCTGTCTTTCTTTGCGTTTTGTGAATTCCGGTAGTCTGACTGCTAACCGACATTTCAAGATAGTTAAATCTTGAGCCAAAATATTTAGATGCAAAAATATACAGACGCTTAATAGTGTGTTGGTTAAATTTAGCACAAAACTGACAGCAAGGCACGTTGTGGTCAGGGCCAAGGCAAGGAATACAGTAAAAATGAAAATCCTTATGGAGGTATTTGCTTAACTTTTACTGACATTGGTAAGGAGCACAAAAGTTTCCCCAACAGGGTACTTAACTTTAGGTTGAAGACTTCAGTTCTGAAACTCGAAAACGAAAATTTCAGGAGTCGGACGACCGGCACTTGTGAACAGCTTCTGCTTTGGACACCGCACGATAAGCAAGACTGATGAAAATGGAGTTGCATGTTTTATACCCCTGACAACCTGACGTCATATAAGGGACAGCAACCGATGCAGGACCCAAGACTGTTAATCAGGCCGACTGAGGGCAACCTGCCAGCTGAAACGCGAAGAACATCAGCATGTACATCAGTAATCAGAAGCAGAGGGGAAGTTGACAGATGGTTAAGTGTCCAGAGAGAAAAAAAATTCTCTGCTGCAAGCACACTAAGCAGAAAAGGAGAGCTGGAGAAGGAAATGGAGCATAGATCACCATGGGTGAAAATAAGGCATTAGGCAATTTGGCATATGAAACATTCCTGGGCTCATCCAGCCTTAGTCCTGCTAATTTGAAGAGGAGGGACTAAATCACGTCAGCCCTTAAACTCCAAGACTGTACTTAACAGAAAGTAAGTACAGTTGTGTACACTTAACATAACTGTAGATGTTAAGAGTGTATTCACTATTGCAGTCATCACACTTGGGTTATCCTCCCAGGGGTAGCACTCAGTCGGCACGAATACCAGAGGCTTAGTATTTCTGCGTCGGTTGCTGTCTCTCCAGGACTGACATCAGGTCAGTGGTATAAAATCAGGCAGCAGATGCTATTACATCAGTTTTTCTTGCCCCAAATGTCAAGAGCCCACGAATGGGGAGCTAGGTTATGGCGGAACAACATCACCAATAGAAACTAAATACCAAAAATTCTTGTAGAGAGTGAGGAAGAGACCAGGGGGATGGAGGGTGGGAAACCAGGACTGCAACAGTGAATACACTCCAACATCTACATTTATGGTAAGTGTACACAACTGTACTGTCTTTCACTGTTGCAGTCATCACACTTTGGTTGATTCCCAAAGCTAAAGTCAAGGGTGGAGGCAGTCGAGAAGCATTGGGGCTGCCTAGTATGCCTGGCAAAAACCGCAGTTGCAAAGCCTGCCCTGGATTTGGAAAAGATAGGCAGGTGGCAATGCTTGGTGAAGGTATGAACAGAACTCCATGTTGCAGCCTCCAGGATGTCCCTGGTAGGCAGCCCTCTGTG
>NC_056726.1:406168110-406185610 GCF_019279795.1 Protopterus annectens | reverse complement strand
AAAAAATGAAGACAATCTGTGGTCCCCTGCCACTAATAAACTCTACAACAGAAGGAAGAAACTGTTGCAAAAAAAGGTGAAGTCCCAAGAC
Source organism: Protopterus annectens (assembly GCF_019279795.1). Taxonomy (NCBI): domain Eukaryota; kingdom Metazoa; phylum Chordata; order Ceratodontiformes; family Protopteridae; genus Protopterus; species Protopterus annectens. Next base: position 406,185,519 of record NC_056726.1, on the reverse strand, counting down.
TGGAAAAACTCCCTTATTAGCCTCAACAAAAAGTTGAGATCCCTCATTAAATCCTCTAAAGCCAGGTATGAAGGTAGAATCATGGCAGACACTAAAAACAATCACAAAGCCTTCTTATAGCTATACCAAGAACCTCCACAGCAATACCCAGATTTGCTCTGAGTTACTGCACAATGGTACATCCTATACTGAGCCAACAGATATTGCCAACATACTGGCTGACAGATTCAGTGCCAAATATACCCCTCTCTCCCCCTCAAATGACCAATCACAATACTAGAAGAATGCCAGGCACCCAGCATTACTGCAGCACAGGTTAAAGCTGCAATGTCCAAGGCCAAGAATACAGCTTCCATGGGACCCAATAATATCCCTGGCTGTGTTCTACACGAACTACAAAGCGAACTGGCACCACATCTGTGTGCCCTGTTCAGTCACAGCCTCACCTCAGGCTTTGTCCCTACCAAATAGCGCACTGCTACAGTCATCCCTCTCCATAAAGTGGGAGCGACTACAGAGCCTAGGAATTATCGCCCCATTAGCCTGATGAGTCTGATATGTAAAGCTATGGAGCACATCATCATGGACCTGATTAACAAAGATACAGGAAATCTCCAAACTCTACACCCCATGGAATTTGGCATTGTGAAAGGGAAATCATGCCTGCTCAACCTGGTTGACTTCTTTGAGTCAGTCACCAAGGGTGTGGATGAAGGTAATGCAGTGCATACAGCCTACCTCGATCTGGCCAAGGCCTTTGATAACATTCATCACTCAGGAATTATTGATAAACTCACCAAACTAGGCATCAATCCCTATATCACTAGGTGGGTTGCAAACTAGATCACAGATAGAACACACAGTGTGAAAGTAGCGGACTCCAAGTCAGACTGTCGACCAGTCATGAGTGAAGTCCCACAGGTATCGGTCCTGGGTTCTCTCCTGTTCAGCATCTACTTCTCAGATGTCCAAGCCAACACAAAGGGACTCTGGCTGACCAAGTTCACAGATGACTGCAAGCTGGGAGCCATTATTAACTCCCCAAGTGATGCAGACATCCTACAGAAAGGCCTCACTGAGACCAATGACTAGTGTCAAAACCATGGCCTTAAGCTTAATGCCAAAAAATGCGTCATCATTCCTTTTGGTAAGAACTCAGTTCCCACTAATTATCACATCGATGGGAGCCCACAGAACACTGAAGGTGTTATAAGAGATCTGGGGATGCAGGTTGACAGCAACCTCTCCTTCGACCACCACATTGCCACTGCGGTCAGAAAGTCCTTTTGTGTGGCACATCTCATTACCAAGGGTTTTGCATCCTCATCGTCTCTCTCTACTCTTCCCTCATTAGACCAGTCATCGAGTACAATGCCCCATTTGGCATTTACCTCACTAGACACCTGCAACAGCTGGAGAGGCCATAAAAGTACCTCACGAAGAGGATCCTAGGCCTTAAACACATGTCCTACACAGACAGACTCAAAAGACACCAGCTATTCTCTGTCTCATATCGCCTACTTAGAGACTATCTCTGCTTAACTAACAAAGCCATGTCTGACCCAGCTCTGTTAGAAATGCTACATCTAAAGAAATCCCAATCCCTCCGCTCTACACGCTCCAGAGACCTCAACCTCATTACCACAATCAACAGAACATGCTGGAGGCACAGGTTCCTCACCCAGAGACTGCCCATGCTCTGAAATAGATTTCCCGTACATATTAAGCAGAGCACCTCACTGTCCCTCTTCAAGAGAAATCTTGATGAGTGGATGGGTAATATAAAGTTCACCCCGGGGATCACTCCAGTGGCTCTAGTTGATAGAGGCACTGGGAACTAACGTCAGGCAGCATGATGCCAAGGCACTTCTATGGGCTAGGCTTGTAAAGGCTCCAGGGCCATTAGCCTAGTACACACATATGAACCTATAGATACATATATATATATATATATGTGTGTGTGTGTGTGTGTGTGTGTGTGTGTACATATATAAAAACAAGTCCACAACTATATATGTGTGTGTATATCTATGTATATATTTAAATGCACATGCATTTTATATTTATTGAGGCATACATCCACTCTGTAAGATATGTGGAGCCACAGTAATGTGGCATTATGGGAGGAAACTACATCACCTTTTAGTGAAGGGGGCAGAACCAGAGACAGAGATGTTTGCCTCTCCTGAATTGGAGAAATAGGGAAAGTTATGGAGAACAGAGCGTGAGCTAAACTGACTAACACTGGGGGCCTGACTAACAAAGAGGCAAAACTTGAGAGGAAAGGCAACTGATGAAAAGGTTACACACCCTTGTACCATTTTATTCATGTGTGCTAACCCTAAGTATACCCTCTCCCTAACCCCCAGCTATTCACAATAAGTCCATAAACATCCTTTCCCTAGCAGTATTACTAAAAAAGACACACAACAAACACACATAAACATAAAAAATACAGCTGTGGATGTAAACTTACCATAACAGTAGAGGTTCAAATGGTCATTGCTGCAGTATCCTTTAGTTATATAGGTTATGTCCTGCATAGTTTATAACAGCCAGACAGTTTTCAAAGCATCAAGGCACCTTCCACATGTCAAATCAATAGTAAAGTCGAGCACAGCTGTGTAAAAAGTCAGGTCTGGGCACCAAGCCATTCAGAGCTTTTATGCCAACTGAGACAGGAAGACTAATCCCTGAAAGTACTTTGCAAATAAAAGAAAAAATATGTGTCCACATTCTGGCATAAACAGCATACAAAAATCAAGGGGTGGTAGAGGGATGGAGAGGCTACTGCAACAGTGATCATTCAGCCATCTACTGTTATTCTATGTTTACTTACACAACTGTACTACATTCTTCATACTTAGCTGAAATGACAGAAAAATTAACCTTGACTGAGGAATAAGACAGGTAATTAGGACAGTAACTCACAAATATTGTAAAACCAGGAAAATGCTAGCTCTGAATGGGTGCTGGTTCTTTTGTTCGCATCAACTAGAAAACCTTTTTTCCGTTTGTCAATATATGACTTCCTAGTAGCAAGCCTTCTTGCCTTTATTAATACCTGAAAACAGATGCATAAAAGGTATTAAAACTAAATCAATTGGACAGACAATTGTAATTGTTTGAGGTTGGGATGCATCAAACACTCCTGATCTTGTGTGAGCAAAATTCAGTCTGCAAGGAAGCTTGTAGTAATTGTTCCTGGCCATTTCCAGAAGAGAAGAAGGGAGAAACACAGCTGCCTAGACCAGAAGGGAGTCACCACAATGATCTCTGGGGAGTCCTTCTGAAATTTTGGAAGTATTCTGATTATCTGTGAAAATGTATACAGGAACATTCCCGTCCAAGGAAAAGAAAAGACATAAATTTTCCAGACCTTCATGCATGGAGTGCTGGAACAGAATTTTATCAATTGATTATATAGAGCAGGCAAAAAGGTCTACCAGAGGAATTACCCACAGATGGATCAAGTCTTTGAAGACCGTCTCATTCAGTTTCCATTCATAAGGGTTTGCCCTAGTCCTGCTCAGCTTGTCTACCACACAATTTTGTTCTGACAGAATGTAGGATGCCTGTAGAGTGAGACTGTGCTGTGAAACTATATCTCATACTAACATGGCTAGTCTGCCTAGGAGGTAAGATCTGGTTCCCCTTTCCTTGTTTATGTACCACATCACTGTGGTATTTTCTGTAAATACTTGAAGAGGTCCTGGGGAATACAGATGTATCAGAGAGCTGAGAGCATTTATATGACCTAACATCTCGTTTATGTTTATGTGTTTTGGTCTGTCTTTTTGTCCCACAGACCCTGTATGTTTTTACACATTGACACTGCTTCTCAAGCAAAGTTTGAGGGGTCTGTTGTGATGGACTGCTTTGGAGCAGGACAGGAGAATGGGACACTTGGATTCTGATTAACTTGATGTCTCCACCAACTCATTTCCCCTTTCACAAATCCCATCACTAGAATTTGAAAAGAAAACGCTTGTTGATATTGGGACCAAAGAAATTTCAGATACTATTGTATCTTTCTCCTATGAAGTCTTGCAAGAGGTATCACTTGAATCATGAAAGTCATGAGACACAGAAATTCCCTTGCAGTGACAGAAGTCTGACTGGAAAACCCTGAAATACATCTAAATATAGATTTAATTTTCCTATTGAAGAAAACATCTTTGTACTGAGGTGACTAGCAGGTACCCCAGACACAATCCTGTGAGATGGAGCCAAAAAAGACTTTTAATTGTTCTCTTGGAATCCAAGCCTGTGTAGGAGATCTCTGACTGGAAGGGATTCCCAACACTTTGAAAATGACAATGCAAATATAAGCAAGTAGTCATCGAAATATAAAATATGTGGATACCCTGTAGTCTGCACTGGGCTATCACAGGAAACAGATACTTTGTGAAAAAAACCTTGGAGCACTAGACAGCCCAGAAGGTAAGCATAAAGGTTCATAGTTATATACTATGCTAATGACCACCAGGATATTTAAAAGCCTAGCCATGCAATCCAACTCAACTGTGTCCTTATGTATCATAGCATTTATTAGGAAGGGGTATGCTGGTTAGGAATTTATGAGGGGGGGTGTCAGTTTGGGCATTACTGTCTGTCACTGTCTATCAGAGACACGGGGCCAGACCCAGGAGAATTTCCTATTTCCCATCAATTGGCCAAGGTTATGCTTAAACAGGGTAAGGGATGGACTCTGCTCACATGGATAGGGGAGCCTGTTCCAGAGCACAGGGATCCTCTGAGACACATATTGGTCTGGCCAACATGTCTTACTTATGTCACAAACAAAATTTAAATCCTTGCATCTAGTGGTTCGGATGCTGCTCATTTTGCAAATGAGCAAAAAGTCCATCAGACATAGATAAGAGGATGCCTTGTATGCCAGGCATAGAGCATCTCTGAGTAACCTGTAGGAGACAGACTACAGAGATATGGCTTTAAAGTGATCTGTATGGGACAATGTGTTTATACCCTGGATTCCCCTGGTAAGGAACTTTACTGGGACTTCCAACTATTGCATATGTTTGGTCAAGTGAAAATACTAGATATTGTAAGGAAGCTGTTAACATAGCTAAAACAAATTACCTTGCATATACCCTTTGTTTTTTAACTAGGCTCACTGACTGACTCCACAGAATCACGGTCTGGTGTGAAAACCTGCTCCGTTCACCTACGGCTCACTCTGCCCCCTACCCTACCTCCAATCCCCACCCACCCCCAGTACTTCTACCCTTATACCTCTCCCCCATCTCTATACATCTAATCACTTACTGTTACTCAAAGTACAAAGTAATAATCATCCAATTAGTCTCTGCTACTCACTAAAGTACTAACACACCAGGTAGGACTTCTCTGCTATCTTACTCTTTACCAATCTCTATCACCTTTTTAGACACATATCATTTTCTTCTTATAATGCCCACAGTACCAATGTCTAGACACATAAAGCTATTACTCTTATATGCATGCCTACCTTTTCTATCTATAGCCTATGCCTAACCACCTATGAACACCTCACCTAACTGAATTTCACCATTCCATTAAGCAAACTTCACTACCAACTGAAGTAGCCTCCCTAAACCACATAAACATAACATCTACGTCCATCTACCTACTACCAAAGTACCATAGACTAGCCCACATTACTCATCTCCAAGCCAGGAAATCACCAAACATATTCCATAAATTCCTACAGCTCACACATAGACTTAAACAACATCCCCTACTAGATGGTGACATTCACCCCAACCCTGGCCCTAACAACAAAGACACCACTGTCCCCCTAAGACCAAATCCCTCTACGTCTTTCACCCCCACAAGAATTCCTAACTCCCTCTTTATAGCACACCTCAACATACAGAGCTTAAACAATAAAACTGCCGACCTTCATTGCTCTCTTAGATGTACATTCTTTTGATATCCTATGTCTAACAGAAACATGGCTAAAACTTGCAACCCAAGACAATGAAATCACCCCGCCTGGATACAATATTCTGAGAATAGACTGTAAAACGAAAAAGGGTGGAGGAGTAGCAATATTATACAAATCAGGGTTACAAGTTACTTCAGTAGATGCACAACTGCCTTTAGATAATAATGCTGAAATCCTTATTTCTAAACTTCAGATCAATGCCTGCAAATCCATCTATATAATATGCTCCTACCTTCCTCCTGGCAATAACATCACCACCCTTGAAAATATCCTTAGCTAGCTTTCTACTTCCTTCCCTCAAGAAACCATAGTGCTGGGCGACTTTAATATAGACTGGAACAACTGTACTTCATCCAGCCCTACCACCCATATAAACATATATGTTTTTTCCCAAACAATTACCACCCCCACCAGGATCCATAAACCCAATAACAAAGAAAGCACCTTAGACTGGATTCTGATAAATAGTCATCCCCTTACATATAAAGCAGGTACCCCTCCTGATGACATTAGTGACCACTCACTGACCTATATAATTAGATAAAAGATGAATATTCCCAATGCAACCTTATATAGAACTACCCAGACTGACAGGAATTTTAGCCAAGAAAGCTTACAAACTGAACTTAAGGCATGTGATTGGTCACCCCTAAAACACCTCCAACTAAAGAAAGCAGTGTTATACTTTAACACCAAATTCCTACAAATCCTGGACTACCATGCCCCTATTCACTCTATCAGAATTAGGACTAAAGCTGCTCCATGGCTCACAAAAGTGACAAGGCATAAAATCCTACTAAGAAATAAAATGTGGGCCAAATGGAGATCTTTTAAAAACCCAAAAGATCATCAAAAATTTAGACAGCTGAGAAATGCTGCTAAAAAATCAATACTTCTTGACAAAAAAAAAACCTTTTACTTTCAACTCCAACTAACTCACCAACATAAACCACAAAAGTTCTAGACAGGTATTAATAGACTCCGCCATCCAGGGCACTCCCTTCTTTACTGAGGCCGTCCAATCTCTAGCTAATTCCCTACCTCCTGTTAGCACAAACCTGCCTTCCTCCACAACTAGCTTACCTCCCTTCATTTCATTTACAACCAGTTCCAACATCCCTCATCTGCACCCTTCTTCAAAAACACAAACCATGCACCCCCTCAGTTGACCTTCCAGATGAATATCTGCAAATAGCAGCTAAAGCTGTAGCCTATCCCATTTCCATCCTAATAAACAGAACCACTACTGAAGGAACCATTCCAACTACCTGGAAAATCTCCCATATTATCCCACTACATAAGGGTGGTAACTCAACTGAACTCTTAAAATATTGCCCAATAGCCTTACTCTCTCCTTTAGCAAAAATCATGGAAAATGCATCCACCAACACCTACTAGATCACCTACAACAAATGTAAAATAAAAATAAATAAAGTACATGGTGAAGGGAACATTATGCTCAATGAAAGGTCTGATAAGGGACAAATAAAGTGGCACTATGACTTTTGTTGATCTGGATGCTGCACCTTACTTACAAGTTGGGCGACACAGAATGATTTTCTTACTACCTTGGCCATATGTTGGTAAAAGGCAGATTACTGCCTACATAGATCCATGATGACTGCATCAACTCTTAGGGGTGTCTTATTGATGGAGCAAGTAGCCTGGGTGACAGTTTTCCCAAAAGGCACTACAATGCATTTCTTGCCTTTGAACTTTAGTCTATTACTTTGACACCAGTCATTTGTCTTTTTAGACCCTCTTATACGATACTTGTGTCATGGGGATTCTGTGATAGCTCCCAATTTGCAGTCATCTGCGAATCTTTTCAGCCTAAGGCCCTTGACATTAGTCTTTACCACCAAGAAGTAGATGTCATATAGAAACAGTCCAGGGACAGAGCCCAGAGGTACTCTGCTGATGACTGGTCTCTTAGTGGAGGTGTTATCACAGATCCTGGCTTCCTGGGTCCTGTCTGTGAACCAGCTGGCAATCCAGCAAGTTGTATAGGAGTTTATGCCCAGTTTCGTGAGCTTGTCAACTATCCCAGAGTGGGGTACTGAACTGAACACCTTAGCCAGGTCCAGGTAGGCAGTATGCACCATTTTCCCCTCATCCATTGCCTAGGTGATCTTCTCAAAGAAGTCTACCAGGTTTAGTATGCAAGATCTTCCTTTGAAAAAGCCAAACTGGATTGGGTCCAGTGTCTGAAGGTTGCCTATGTCTCTGTTGATCATTTCCATGATAATTCATTCCATGGCTTTGCATATTAGACTTGTCAGACTAACAGATCTGCAGTTTTTGGGGGTGGTTGATAGTCCACCCTTGTGAAGTGGGATGACCATTTCAGTGTTCCATTGTTGTGGTATAAAGCCTGTTTTGAGGCTACATTTGAAAAGTGACTCAAGTGGTCCCGATAAGTCATGTTTCCAGCTATTTAATTGTCCAGGCCACTAAGGCTGTGTTTTTGACCTTAGCGAGTTCTGCTAAGACCTGCTCCTTGTTAATAGTTGAGGGGAGTTATGCTAGTAGATATTTCCTGAAGGTAGGTGAGGGGGAGAGAGGGGGTGAAGTTTGAGCTGAATTTATCAGTCAGAAAATTTGCTATGTCACTCTGCTCAGTGAAGGTGACACCAGTGACCACCAGTTCGGCCCAGTGATGTGTGCTGCCTTTGAGGTTTTTGACAAAGGTGCAAAAGGTCTTGTCTGTCTTTAGCCTGTGACGCTATCTTGACCTCATAACTGGCCTTGTGGGAGTTAATCCTCTAAGATTCCTGTTTAGTTTAATTAGAGAGCTCCTTTTATTACGGGAGTTGCTCATCTTGATTTTAGCCATGACTTTTTCCCTTTCAATACCCTATTAAGGTTAGGATTCCAGCAGTGTGGATTGTTTTTAGAGTTTGTTTTGGGACTACTTCTAGTAGGTACAGCAGGCTCTATACGGCCATTTACATGGTTGTACAAGGTCTCTTTGAACAATTCCAAATAAGTTGTGAACATGGGATTATGGAGTGACACTGAATTTTTATAAACTACCACAGGGTGTAGTTTGCTATTTAATAGTTCCTAAATGTTACAGGGTTTGCTGGGGTTATCAAGTTGATATTTATTTCAAAGGAGGCAGCTTTGTGGTCCGACCTCACCAGTGAGGATGTGACAGTGGGTGGGGGGGGGGTGCAACAGTCTCCCATATTGTTGAGTACCAGGTCCAGTATGTTTAAACCTCTGGTGGGTGAGTATCTGGTTAAAGGTATTTGTGTTACTAAATTCCTGGAATTGTTGTACCTGTAAGTATGATACAGTGTATGTTTCACAGACTGTTTGTATCTTTTGGCTTTTCCCGGTTAGGGGTCGCCACAGCGGAACTCCGGTCCGCTAATGATTGGTAGTGGAATTTTACGTACCAGGTTACCAGCCCTGATGCACAACCTTCAACGAAGGCACACCCCATTCACGTATGCCTCCACACAGAAGACGCTCTAGCTGAGAATTGAACGGGACAACGTCTTGCTATGAGGTGACAACACTACTGCAGCACCACCACTGCAGTAGGATATTTAAAGTCTCCTATGAACAGGGTATTTGGTTTAATGGTAAGTGCCTCCAGTAGGTCTAGATAAGGTCTAGATATGAGTTATGGAATTCTTGAGAAATAGACTGTGACCTATAGCTTGCTAGGATATGGTATCGGACTTTGTCTATGGAGATTTGCAAGTGGATAAATTCCAGGGCATCACCCAGTTTAATCTATGTAGAGTTATGCTTGTTGCTAAAACAGACTGAGACTCCTCTACTTTTTGCCCCTATCCATGCAGCTGATGGTATAAAATGTGTGGAAGGCACTGAACTCTTGCACTGCTGGAGAGCTTTTGCCAGATTTAAACCATGTCTCAGTAATGGTACAGATGTCCCTACAGTGAGGAGAGCTTGTATGGTGTGGAGTTTCTTGTTTAGATCCTTGTCCAGTTATCAGTTAACTGATAATGCGATGCAAACACACTAACCCTTAAGACACACCTGAAATTGGAATAAATAGGAATGTGATGATAAGCATCTTTTAAATCTAAGAAGGCTACTAGAAAATTGAAATGAGGAAATAGGGTTAGCATTTTGTGAAGTGCGATTCTGAACTTGGGTACTATCACATACTGATTCAGGAAAAAAAGAGAGGCCCAGAACAGGTCTCCAATAACTTTCTTTCTTTGGCACTAACACCATTCTTGAGTAAAATCATTTCCCTAACTGAAGATGAGGAACCACTTCTTTTACCCCATGAGGCAGCATATGATGTGAAACAGGAGGAAAAAGAGTTTTTGCTGGTGGATAAGGAATCCCTGGAAAGTAAGAATTTCCTTTCACTGCCATTTGTAACCTAGGCTGATCACATTCATGACCCTATTTATCTAGAACTATCTGTTAATAAAGAGAGAAATGGAAATTCAGACTTTCAGGAAGGGACAAGGGACTGTCAGGGTGGGAGGGACAAAGTCTCTACAGTTATTCTGACCTATTCGACTGTCTTTTGTTCTTGAAGGGCGACTTCCCTTTCCTGCCATTGCTTTTTAAATGTTTGCTTACCAGAATTCTGATGAGACTGATTATTTTGTTTTTTTTGACAAAATTAAACAACGGGACAGAGTACTCCCTGGAGAACTTAGAAGGGGGGGGGCTGAAACTCTGAGAGATTTCCCCTGAGTTAGCTTACCTCTCTCATCAGTTGTTTTTATAACCTTTACAGCAGAGGGTGCAAAAACTAAATACCTATTCAAGGGGTAATTCAATTTTCATATCTGGCATTCTCCTTAAGGTTCCGAGAATGTCTGTCAGGCAAACATCCTTACAACAGTAACAGTGGCAGCAGCCCCTGAAGTAGTATCTACAGAGTTATAACCACATGTCAAACAATGACATAGTGACTTGAGAAACTGAAGATAACTACACAAAGCAGATTTTTCCTCACAAGAGGAAACTGCTGATAAAACATTCTCATAATTTTTCATTTAGGATAACCCTTCAACATATGGGCATGACAGTTTAGAATTCTAAAAATCAGCATTGCACAAGCACACACTTTTCCAAATGTATCAAAAGCTTTTCCATACTTATCAGAAGGAGAAGGGTTGGAATTAACAAAATGTTTAAAAGCAGCTGAATTTACTAAAGCTATAGCTGCAGGGTCAGATCTAGGACCGCTGTATAAAAACCTGAAAAACTGAGGAACTTTATACAATTTATCTTTTTTTCTTAGGGCAGCAGGTTGGCTGTCAGGAAAAACACAGACTGATAAAAACATCCTCCATGGGTTGTGGCACTGGGAGCATGGATGAAGTTACTGGAAATTCCCGTTGTAATATGCCATAATATTTTCTTTAGGACAGAGAAACCACAGTATTCTCCCACTGAAAACATTGGTTCATCATGGAAACAGATTTACAGAATTAGAATCCCTCACAGGGTGAATGAGATACTGTACTGTCAACAAAGTCTGAATCAGAATTCTGAGGGAAAAAGACTGCATTGGACCCTTCACAATCTTCTAGATATTCCATTTCTTGAACCTCTTCAGGGAAAGAGGAAGCCCTTTTTTCTTTTACCAGAAACTACCTTGCAAGAATTAAGAGCCTGCAAAAAATCCTGAGCCATGCCCAGTAAATTACTCCTATAATAAACTGACACAGAAGACAAATATTTAGTTTTCCGTCTGTTTTTGAAGGTAATGTTTGGAAAAAATAGTCCCAGTATTGCCACTTTCTCTGGGGACTGGCACAATATTCTTGCTAAGCAGGGACACATTCCCTACCCATTCTCCCATGACTGACAAACAGAGTCCCTCTTTGCCCACTGAGGGGACCCCAAGAGCTGCACAGGTTGAGGGTAACCCCCAGCCCTTGGTGGCGGTGGCTGTATGGACTACACCAGAGGGGTTTGATGAAAAAGATGAGTGGTCTGACAAATCAATTTGGCCACATCAGTCACCCACCTATGCATGAAGCAGATAACCAGCCTGCTGTGGTAGCAAAGGCTGCTTAATATTCTTTTTTGCTTTTTGTGGGTGAAGCACCAAGTAAAAAGTACTTTGTTCCATGGTCAAGCCAAAAATAATGCTCATTTCCCAAGGAAGTTTACCAGAAGTAGTCAGTAAAACAATAAAGTAGAAAAAAAGTAACTTTTCCCCCAGAATAAAAAACACAGTAAAAAGCACAGTTTCCCCACCCTCAAGTAAAATCAGCACAGTTTATCCATACAAAAAGTAGCATTAAACCACTTTTTACCACAAAAGTAAAAAAGTGCACTCACATTTAAAAGTACATAAACGTTACAGTACAGTCAATCAAAATACTTTTTCCTAACTTAAAGGTACTTATTTCTGACAAAAATAGTTTTTAGCAAGCAAAAAATAGTGTAGATGGTATTTTCCCCTAAGGAAATTTATCTGTCCAGCATTAGCTGAATGCCAGTCTTTGAAAGTCCACAGAGAAGCACTCTTCTCTGTGGCAGGAAAGCTCTGAAGGTGCACAAACATGACTTTTAAGTAACTTCAGTTTTAGTTGACTATTGGGTGGGGAATGTGGAAGGTGCCCTGTAGCCCTGAAGCTGTCTGGATATTATATCCTTTGCAGAATATAACACATATATATATCGCTACGGCTACTGCAGCAGCGATCAGTATTAAGAACATCTTAACTAATTCCCTTCACTACCACCTACTCTAAACCTAAGCTACAAACATTCTCATCAATGTGTATCTACATAAACATGCCCATCATTAAGGCTATGCTCTTTCATAGCTCTGACTCTAACCTTTACCTGAGTACACCTTTCTGTGAATGTACCCCTACAAACACACAAAGGCCCAATGACAAGTAGTTCATTTATAATGAAAGTTTTGCGACTCCAAACTCCTCCCACTTAGTTTACGTTAAAGAATTCACCCACTCCCCCACATGAAACATTCTGCATTAGACCAACTGTAAACTTAAAATTGGCATTTGATGAATGTAATCCACAACCAATGGTAAGGTACCCATATGTGTGTGTGTGTGTGTGTGTGTGTGTGTGTGTGTGCCGAGTACAAATATATGCAAGTGCAGTATTTGTATATTTACTATATATATATATATATATATATATATATATATATACACACACACACACACATACATAAAATAGTCATAAATACATAATGTTAAGTTGTCATTCTCGCCTTCATTCTTGCTGGATGGTTCGGAGCCGATCCTCGGCTCCGACTCGGACTATACTATAGCTCGAGAGCTATTTTTACCGGCTCGAGGCAGCCCTATAACCCACAATACCATGCGCTAACTCTCCAGATCTCGTTTGCCGCTTCGCTGCGAGGTTGTCTTTTTTTTACCGGCTCAGGTCAGTACAAGATTTATTCTATTTAACTAAATTTTCAGGTAGTTTCTCCAGTTAGTTACCCTTGTTTAGGTCCCTACTAACTGTACAACCTTTTTTTGTAGCCCTTTTTCCCTTCTCTAGTTAATTTTTATCTTTGGGCCTACGGGCTTTACCTCAGTTTCCCCACCCCTTATAGTGTCTGTGTGTGTGGGTTTTTAGTCAGTTCCCTTAACTTTCCTAATTTAAGTTGAGTGTGTGTGTGGACTGACTGTGTTTACTGTGGTTAGGACTATGTCCAAAGACACTAAGGTCTCGGGATTCAAGAAGTGTGACTCGTGCTGTCAGAAAATGTCTCTGACAGACGGTCACACTTCTTGTGTCTATTGCTTGGGGCCTTTACACCTGCAGGACTCTTGTTCCATCTGTCACAGGTTTAGTTCAAGAGTCCTGCAGGAGAGGCATAATAAGCTCATCCTAAGGGGCTTGTTAAAGCCTGATGACTCCCCGACCAAGTCTGGCTCGGGGAAGTCTTCAAAAACCGCCAAACCCTCGGCTCCAGCTTCTGAGTCGAGGGCTGGTGTTATTGAGATGGCTCCGACATCGGTTCCATCCGGATCCGAGGTGGGTAAACTGGTATCTGCTCCGAAACCAGCATTGGAGCTGACCCCAGCGCGCAAGCGCTCTAGATCCCCCTCGATAGACTCCGTCCGATCGGCTCCGAGATCCCCTCTCCTATCGGAGCGGAGTCATAGGACTCACTCATCTAGGTCATCCAGGCTCTCTGATCACGACATCGAGAGGGTGGTCAGTAGGCTCATAAAATCTCAGGCACTAGCCCAAATGCTCCAGAGCCCATCTCACCAGACTGTGGCTCCTTCGGTACCGCCATCGATTCCTCCTCAGACTCACCTCTCGAGTTCGGAGCCGGAGTTTGTCAGAACCGTAACCTTACCCACGTCGGCGCCAATACTCCCAGCTTCGGCTCCGGTGTCGTTGGCTCCGACCTCTTCATTGGTTCCGTCCGTGGAGAGGTCCGGGCGCCGGGACTCCATTGTCGGCTCCGAGGGGGCGAGTGGCATCGGACCCTTGCCCGACCCTGCTCTCCCTCTCTGAGCTTCGGCTCTGGTTAGTTCAGCCCCAACATCATTCTCGGAGCCTTCTCTGCTGGTGCCAGGGGCGGTTCCGGTCTCTTCGGAGCCGGGACTACCTTTGGTATCTGATGGGGGAGCCTTCAAGGTGATGAGGAGCGTGCTGGACCCAGTGTCCACTCCAAGGTTAAGTTCTGCAGCTCCTCCCTCTACAGTGCCTGTTACGGTCTCTGGCCACCCTCCTATATCTGACAGCAGAGATCCGAAGCGTAGGGTACCCACCTTGGGTGTCTCCTCCTCTTCCGAGGGCTCCCCTGAAGTTTCAGGGGAACCCCCTAGGAAAAGAAAGTGCAAGAGGAAGCACACAGACTCCCCCGAGTCTGTCACGTCAGACATTGACTTGGATGAGACGGAGGGTTCCCCCAGATCCCCCTCCGAGGATGTCTCTTTTTCAGACATCCTAGAGATCCTAAAACAGAGGGGAAATTGGTCCACTCTCAAACCTTCTGAGGATGAGTCGGTTTACCTTGACACTTATGGATCTCGCCCTTCCACCTCCTGGGTGTCTCCCCCTTTCGACCCACTAATGGAGGTAGTGGCTAGAAAGGCATGGGCAGCTCCTGATTCAATGGAACCTACCCCTAGGAGGCCTTCTAAATTTATTTCTGCACCAGAGGACAAGTCCTTTCTCACTAAAGGCGTTTCAGTTGATGCTATGGTGGTAGCAGCAGCCACTAAGAAGGAACTGGCTGATCCTTCTGTACCTGTTCATCCTCCTAACAAAGAGTCCAGGACCATGGACAGGTACGGCAAGCGGACATTTGCTTCAGTGACCTTTACTATGTGATCGCTGAACTATTTATGTCATTTCACCCACCTTCAGAGAGACCTGCTCAAAGAGCTGGGTAAAACGGTACAGGATCCTTCTGCTGCGGGATATCACGACAAGATAAACTCCCAGCTGGCCACCCTGAACACCATTGTTAACTCCTCCATACGGCTTATCTCTCACGCAGCCGATGGAGCGAGTAGGGCTGCTGGCACAGGTGTTGCGTTGAGACGTCACGCTCGGATGCGACTCTGTAACTTTGCCGATCCCTTCAAGGCATCCTTCACCAACTCTCCCTTTGATGGTTCAGAATTGTTTGGACCTCGGGTGAAGAATACCCTCACCAGATGCGAGCAAGATGGTAAGACTCTCTCTGCCGTGGGAGTCCATTTTTCCACACCTTCTAGACCTTATCCTAAGGGACAGAGAGGTGGAAAGATGTGGTTCCGCAAACCACAGGGAGTTGCACCTGCCGCACGTGGTGAATTTCCCCCTAGAGGCAGAGGGGGGAATAATAACAGACGCCGCCCTAGGGGCAGAGGGGGTCCACAGAACCAGGGTTCCAGGGAATCTTTCCCTGACCAGCCCTTTCAGCATCCCTGAGAAGCTGCCCGACTGTCCACCTTCAGAGGCAGTCGGGGGAAGATTATCTCTGTACCCGGAAGCCTGGCAATCCCTCTCCCAAGACACATGGGTACAGAAGATCATATCCGAGGGTTACAAAATTCCCTTCACTTCCCCTCCGGTACAACCGCCAAGACCCCTACCAGACATACCACCCGCATAAAGGGGTCAGGCTCAGCTAGAAATAAAAAAGCTGTTAACAAAAAGAGTCATCCAGGCAGTCCCAGCAGATCAGCTAGGATCCGGAATCTACTCCATATTCTTTTTGGTACCAAAAAGACTGGAGACTGGAGACCCATTTTGGACTTCAGCAGATTGAACAACTTTGTACAAAAGACAAAATTTCGAATGGTAACACTGCAGTCCATTCTACCCTTTTTGGGCAGAGACAACTGGATGTGCTCCTTAGACCTCCAGGACGCATGCTATCACATAAAGATACACAGGCGCTCCAGGAGGTTTCTCCGCTTCCGGCTGGGAGCCACTCATTATCAATTCAGAACCCTCCCCTTTGGTCTCACCACAGTCCCCCGGGTGTTCACCAAATGTTTGGCAGTGGTCATGGCTCACCTGAGACAAAAAGGATTCCAGGTGTTTCCATATCTAGACGACTGGCTCATTTCCACTACCACCAAGCAGCATCTTATAATGGCCAGGGATTACACTATTTAACTTTGCGACAGTCTAGGTATTTCTATAAATTTTGCAAAGTCCTCCTTGTCGCCTTGTCAATGTATAAACTTTATAGGCGCCGTATTAAACACCACAGAAATGTCTGCAACATTACCTCCTCAGAGAGTGACAGACATAAGGCGGAATGTTCAGTCCCTGTTTCAGCCCAACAGAGTTCAAGTCAAGCTAGTATTGAAAGCGTTAGGCCTCATGGCAGCGGCGATTCTTCTTCTCCCATTAGCCCGCTTCCACATGAGGCTCCTTCAGTGGATGCTGTTTTCTCAGTGGTCCTTTCAACAGCTACCAATGACTCACAATATTTTGATAACCCCTTCTTGCAAGAATCATCTCTCCTGGTGGATGGTTTCCCCTCAGCTCATTCAGGGCAGACCCTTTGTCCCCCCCCAGTTGCCACGGTGACAACGGATGCCTCCCTGATCGGGTGGGGGGGGCATTATCAGGGCAGGATGGTCCAGGGTACATGGTAACAATCAGAACGCCACTTGCACATAAATGTCCCGGAGATGAGGGTGGTGCTTTTCACGTTGCAAGCCCTTCAGAGCTCTCTTCCCACAGGGACTATAGCAATTCAAACGGACAATATGTCTGTAGTGTGGTACATAAACAAGCAGGACGGAACAAAGTTCTACCCCCTATGTCGAGAAGCACTCAGACTTTGGCAATAGGCGATTTCCTCTCAATGGTTTCTGATAGCAACGCACATCCCCGGGAAGTCCAACGTCATAGCGGACAGATTGAGCAGAACTATCCTCATGCCTCACGAGTGGTCTCTAAATCAAGCGGTAGCAGACAGAATATTTTAGAAGTGGGGCCAGCCTTGTTGCGATCTTTTCGCAACTCCTCAAAACAGCAAGTGCCTCGACTTC
>NC_056726.1:405998110-406163110 GCF_019279795.1 Protopterus annectens | reverse complement strand
TTAAGGTTGATGACATTGGTGAATGATAAGAGGGCTGATGTGGTGCTATGGTGTAGTCTGAAGCTGTGCTGGGACTCTGTAAGAAGTTTACTGTGGTTAAGCTGGTCCATAAGTTGGATGTGGACACACTTTTCCAAGAGTTTTGCTAGAGATGAGAAAATGGCTATGTGTCTATAGTTGGACAATTCTGTGGAACTACCTCCTTTATGTAGAGGTATTACATGTGAACTTTTCCAGATGGATGGAGTGGTTGCCTCAGAAATGGATCTATTAATGAGGATAGAGACTGAGATAGTGATGGCATCAGCAGCTAGTTGCAGGAATTCAGCTGGGATGTGATCTGCTGCTAGGGAAGTGGGTTTAAGTTTTTTGAGAAGGGTACGTATAAGGGTAGTAGAGATAGGTTGGAAGCTAAAGGACAAGTGGGTTACAGGAGGCTTTGAGCTGTCTGGAGCTTTAGTCTGTCTGGAGATACAAGGAGGTTTACAAATCTTGCTCTCTTATATGTATCAAAATCACTAGGTCTGAAGTACTAATATTGCAGTAAAATACAGATAGATACCTAGACACAAAGAAACAGACAAAGGAAGGCAAAACATAAGAAACCATTTATACTGTTTCCTCTGCTTTTACTTGTACAACATTAAACTTAGAATTTAATAGTTAATACAGATGCTGGTCAAATTATACTGCAATGAATCCATCAGCATAACGTTTAAAACACCATACCACTAAATTAATTTTACATATACTGTAAAGTGTCCCACTACACTGTTAAGGGTACTCATGTACTTTCCTTTCACCTGTTTCTATACCGATTTGTTTTTCCTCATAGGGGATATCCATTTATCAGCCAAGATCCCTTGAGCAGAACCCCTTTTCCTATTTTCTAAGATAATTATCTTGTCAAACATGTCATCTTAATTTCCTTGCTATAGCAATAACAATAATAAGCAGTACCTTTTATGAACATCTGCTTTCTCTTTCTGTATCTGCTGGTGTTACATTAGTTTTTTCTGTCTATTTGTCTCTCTCTCTCTCTCTCTCTTTCTTTCTGTTGCCCTTCTTCATTTAATGATGCCCCCTCACATATACAGCCTTTCGGAATTCCACATCTCTTTCTTTGTACTTCACTGCATTCTTCTGCTCTGCTACTCTTGCTATTTTTAATTTGAATTGAATTTTTACATTTTTTAACCAGGGAATTAAACCAGTCATTGTGGACTTTTACTCAGCCATAACCCAGGCCAGAATGGCAAAGATACAAACAATGCATGCTTACAATCTGGAATAGCCAATTGACAAGTACGCTTTTTGGAGATTGGAGGAAATCAAGTACCTGAAGAAAACTCAGGAAGAAATGGGAAGAACATGCAAACAACATAGACAACTAACTTGAAATCTGGCTTGAACTTTTGACCCTGGAGCTGTGAGGTAGAGATTTAATCTACCAAATCACTGTGCCACCAAATCTCCAATAAATGTCTTCCATAGCTCTATCAATATAATATAAAGACCCCCCCTTTGAAATTTTCCATCATGCCAGGTAACAGCAGTTTCACCACATAAAGCAAAAGGACCATACAGTCATCTATAAATAAACTAACTACTCATTAATTCCAGTCTCCACCCCATCTCCTTCAAATACCCCATACATTTTTACGCCAGTTTATCATGACAAATAGCAGTAGACATGGGAATAATGGGCATAGATGCATAATAAGTAAACATCCACTGGGTCCTTTATAAGCCTAGCCAGCCCAAATATATCCCACAAGTTATTGTCACTCAGAGGTTACTTTAAGGGGCCTGCATCTCAGCCTCACAGAAACAGAAATCTGGACAAAGCCAAAAATAATCTGGGTACAAATGCCCAAAATCAGCAACATATTTTAAATATTGCTCTTATAAATTTCAAAAAGTTGCTAGAATAATAGACATTGCATTAACATGCATTTTCTGAAGAATATGAAGTTTAAAACTCAAATGTCTGTCATTATTTTGTGACTTCAATCCTCAATGATTTACCAGAAAAGCACAACATTTTATGAGGAACAGTCCAAAAATATAAGACAAAAATCTGGGAATTCTGTGAAAATCTGGACAGTTGAGAGATATGTTAAGGGGGTGTATGTTAGTTAGGATGTAATTTAATGTCTGCCTATGTCCATCAGAGACATGTGTCAGACCAGGGTGAATTTATGATTTTCCATCCACTGGTCCAGGTTGCACTTGAATAGGGTTTGGGAAGGGCTCTGCTTCACATGGCTGGGAAGCCTATTCCAGGGAATGCAGAATCCCTGAGATACATACCTATCCTTCCAACATGTCCCATTTAAGTTGAAAGCAAGTTTAAATCCTTAGAGACAGCAATTTTGGTGCTATTCATTTTGCAACTATGTAAAAGGCCCATCAAACTGGGATCCAAGGATGTCTTGCATGTTACACATAAATCATCTCTCAGCAATCTGTAGGAAACAGAGTACAGACATAGGGCTTTGAGGTGATCTGCACAGGACATTGTTTTACACCCTGCATACTTTTTGTGTGGAACCTGGTCAGGTACATACTGAGTGGGGCATTATACTCGGTGGATCTGATGATGGTTGAGTATAGTGGCCCAATGACTTCCCCAGACCTAGACGTTTTCCCCTTACTTATAACTTGGGTGACACAGAATGATTTTTCTTACATCCTTAGACCCAAGTTGTTTGAAAGCCACGTTAATACCTACATGATTTTCCAAATCCCTGACTACTGTGTCAATGTTTAGCGGTGTTTTAAATATGATGATAGTCTACCTGGGTGGCTGACTTCCCAAAAGGTACTCTTGCATTTCCTGGCATTGAGTTTTAAGCTGTGTTTCTGGCACCAGTCACTTATCTGTGTTAGACCTTCTTGGAAGATATTAGGTACCTTGAGGGTTTCTGTAATTGCTCCTATATTGCAATCATCTGCAAACTTGGTAAACCAGAGACCCCTGACAATGGCCTTGACTTCCAAAATAGATGCCAAAGAGGAGTGGACCAGCAAAGAGCCAAGGGGGACTCCACTGGTGGCTGGCCTTTTTATGGAGTGGTCTCTCTAATCCTAACTTCCTGGGTCCTGTCTGTAAACCAGCTGGCTATCCTGTGAGTTACACAGAGGTTTACACTTAATTCTTAGAATTTGTTTACAATGCCTAAGTACGGAATTGTATCAAATGTCTTAGCTAGATCAAAGCAGACAGTACGCACTATTTTGCCCTCCACTGCCTTGGTGACCTTTTCAAAGAAGTCTAACAAGTCCAGTAGCATGACCTGCTTTGACATAACCAAACTGGGTTGGGTCCAATGTCTGACGGTTTCCTATGTCATTTTTAATAATTTTTCATGAAATTTCTTTCCATGGGTTTGCATATGACACTAGTCAGGCTAATGGGTCTGTAGTTCCTGGGGTCCATTGGTGGTCTGCCACTAGTTCCCTATCACACCTCAGTAGGCATCTATTCACTTCATTTTTGCTTGTATCCATCGACTCTCTCTAACAGCTGCAAATCTATTCACATATTCTGAATCTTATGTTCATCATCTCTAGCTTTCAATGCCTTAACTTTGATCTTCACACTTTCTGTATTTTACTTCTGCAACTGTCATAATTTTACCCCTTAATGCAGTATTTAGCCCATCCATTTCACATGATACTGTACCAATGCATCTGATTTACCATTTCATTCCAGAAACTGACTATTTATACTATCTCCAGGGTCCCTGTGTTCTATCTCTACTTCTTCTCTGGCAACCAATCCATCTCCTACTTCATCCTAATAATTTTCCATTCTTTTCTAATACCCATTTACAATAAAGATATGATTGCTTGAAAAACAAATACTTGATTACAATTGTCAAAGAACAAGTCACTTACAAATCGCTCATCCATGTAAAAATAAGCAAAAGCATCAATGCTGGGGGCAAGAACCCATGGTTCTCCCAAGTGGGGAAAGCCCCATTCCATTACTGATGCATATCAACTCCAAAGTTGTTGAATACAGGGGAGAGGAGAAACTGCCCGGTACATTGCATTGTAATCTCTCACAAACAGTGATCCCTTACTGCCGACATCTCAACAATGTGATTTATGAACAAAGGTGAATTTGTCCAGTATTTTTCAGGCAATTAGGACCAGACTGAATGGCTTCTGACATAACTTCCTCTAAAATTTCTACAAAATTAGTTCCTTTGATATCTCTACCTGATAACAACCCATCCAACCTTCTACCTTTCTACTCTTTTCCCTAAGAATTCTGAACTTCTTCCTCACTCTTTACTTTCTTCTTCAAATATCCACTACTGTTGTCATATCCACTTGGTTTTTAAGGTCTTTCTAACATTTAACATGAATTTCCACTGCTCCAAATAAGCAATCTAATTCCAGCTCTAAATCATATTATAGTCCTCTCTTAACATACCCCTATCATCTTTATAGCCCTATTTCATAATGTTTTCAGAAATTACTGACCTCTGGATCGTCAAAATTTGGCCCATCTAAAGAAGAGAATGCCAAGCATCTACATTCTAGCCACCATCCTTCTCCCTTACCCAGATTTGTTCAGCTTCCTAAGACAATCTTTCTTGAACCAATAACCCTGCCCATCTTTGACACCTCATGTCACAAACGTTGCGCCAATTACTGAAAACACATTTCTTTACAATTTACTCACCTCCCTTGCCTTAAATTTTAATTCCTGTGTCATAATCACTTTGGTACGTTCTCTGACCAGTCAATACCATCCTTCACTTTTAAATGAGTTGTTAGTTCCCCAGATTGTGTGTGTGTCTGTGTGTGTCTGTGTGTTCTACTCAGAAATGCAAACTAACCTTTTGATTGTTACTGAGTATGGTAGGAATTACCCTAATATATGTAAAACTTTATAAAAACACCAACTTGTGAAGGTAGTCTTTAGATGGTCACATGAGCCACTTCACAGTATAAAGCACTGTGAGATTACAGCCTGAAGAAACATACTAAGGATTTACAAATTATAGCTTTAATCCAGCAAAAATCTGAGCAGAATTTGCTGTTACTTCTTTATCAAGACAACCTTCCAATACTGTACCTTCATAAAATGTCCAAAAATATAATAGCATCATATGGCAAATACGCCATTTTACTCATAACCTTTAAAACCATTGAAAATGACACTGAAGAGAAAATTTGTATCTTTAGTCATGAACATATAAATAGCAAGGTGCTATAGGCAACAGCAACAAACTTTGGAAAAAATTATTACAGTTGAGATTAGCATCACTTTACAAAGTTAAGAAAAAAAGAAAAACTCTACTTCTTTAAATTTTGGGACAGACTAAACTAAAATTGCACACAGTTCACATTCACTGTTAACTTCAGTTTGATGATTCAGTTTGTGCCACAATGCAGTTCAAAAGAAGAAAACATGACTTACAAGAACTGAATAAGCTGCAAATAAAAAACACCTCAGCTGTCTTGACAAGTTACTGTTGGAGGCATATCAGCACACCACAGAAGCAATTCTCTCCAGTCCATCTTGCTTTAAGGTAAAAACAGTCTTCTTTCTTTAGGTTAGAGTACTCCTCCATCCACTTCAGGATTAAAGAACCAATAGGTTTCCTTCCTTATGCCAAAAAAAACCTCCTCCCAAGTGCTGCAAATATTCTTCGTCACCCAGGTACGTTGGTTGAGGCACCTCTCACCCACTTCATAGGCATCTGGAATCTAAACTGAGACACAACTAACACTCCTATCAGTTAAGGTAGTAGACCTTCCTCCTTCTGAGTTTGCCTTTCTGCAGGTAATGCTATGGTCCATGATTAGTGTAAACTCTCTCCCTAGTAGGTAATAACTGAATGCACTGACAGCCCACTTGATTGCTAGACACTACTGTTATATCAGAGAATTCATCTTCTAAGCCCTCCTAAGGTTATGGCTAATGTAACAAAACAGGGTGCTCATCTCCTTCAATGGTTTGATAAGTGAAGACAGTAAGTGGCTTAACAAAATCCAGGGCTAGTAAATATGGGCTTAAAATATAATGTGCCCTGCAATTTTCTAAATGCGTGCTCTGTGGTGATTGTTCATTTATTTTCCTTTATCTATTTATTTAACATTTGTTTAACAGGAAAGTCCAACTTGGAACAGAGCTAATTTTCAGTGGAGGCCTGGGGAGAAACGCTCGAGATTCATTTAGCAAAGGCCTTAGCCTTGGTCAAATCCACTGGGGCAAGAATAATGGCATATTTTGGGATACATTTACAGAAGTAACTGGTTAGTTCTAGGAAAGCCTTGACCTGTCTCTTGGTAGTGCATAATGTAATAAAACTCCTGTCAAGATATGCTGCTACACACCTAGGTGATGTGGTCATCTATTCAGTAGACTTGAAGACTCACCTGTCCAAAGTGTAGGCTGTATTAGAGGCTATACATCAGGCAGGCTTGACTGTGAATGCTAGGAAAGTAAATAATTCAAGACAGAAGCCAAATATTGGCATATTATACAGGAAAAGGGGTGACTAGACCAGAGTTAGAAAAAATAGTGGCCATGAATATTGGCATATAGTCTCCTCTAAAAGACAATGAAGGCTCTCCTTGGACTTGCTGGTTACCATAGAAAATGCGTACCTAAATTTTGCAACTGTTGCCTGTCCTATGACAGATCTAACAAAAGGAAAATCTCATATTAAGGTGCAATGGTCCTTGACACAGATGGAACATTTAATAAGCTACAAAGAATATTATGTTCTGAACCAGCATTAGCAACTCCTGATTTTGCTAAGGAATTTTCCTTGTATACTGATGTATCAGCAGTAAGTCTGGGAGCACTGGTATCCTACGATATTCAAATTACTCAAATGCAGAAAATGTACCAATGCTAAGATGAGATACTCAGCCATATGTTACAGAGTATTGAGCAGTGAAGTGAGCCATCTATTCCTGAAAATTTTTTTATTTAACATTTGTTTACCGGGAAAGTCTGACTTGGAACAAAGCCAATTTTCAGTGGAGGTCCGAGGAAAAACGCTCCAGGCACATATCTTTGTAATAATTAGATTGGCATTTCGACTTACTAAATAATCATGCCCAGTTCCAATGACTGAGTATGCAAAGAGATGGTAACACAACTTATACTGATGGGTACTAGTCCTCCAACCGTTCCAGTATGCAGAGAAAGACATATGTGGGCAACCTGATTGGAATTTAATGGATTGTCAGTGTCCTACAACTCATCACTGTTAGTCCAAAACTGTTGGTTTTTGTGCTGGGGGTAGTTACAACATCTTGTGTCAGTCAGTATGTAGACTGCATCTTTAAATGTGCCTTGGGGCTGGAACATTCCAGCACTAAGACAGAAAAGTAACAATGTATCACTAGTTACAAAAAGTCATTAATAATTTACTGTTTCTATAAAAGAAAGCAGCTTGTTAGGCTAGAATTAGGAAATAAGTGCCTCAAGCAGATATTCACTGTGGGGTAAAGCACAGGTTTCATCTGAAGAATCAAGACCTGTGGAGTTCAACAAGCCCAATATGGGATCCTTGTGGATGTGGTCTGGAACTAAACTCAGGTAAATTATTTCTTCTATTGCTGCCGAAGCTGAGAAGAAGGCCTGGCAGGGTCTGCAGCAGTGACGTGTTCTAAAAACAGGGTGTTTGCTGGAGAGGTTGTATGGAACTTTATGGTGGAGATAACTTTACTGTGCGGTTTCTTTTTTTTAACAAAAGTCAAGTGAGTTGTATTTTTTCCCTGTAAATCTATACAATAAATGTGTGTTTTATATGTCTTGCCTCAAGTGCCTTTTGCAGACTTACAGAGTGTGTGTGTGTGTGTGTGTGTGTGTGTGTGTGTGTGTGTGTGTGTGTGTGTGTGTGTGCGTATTTTGCACATAGATAGAGAAACACATATATCCTAAAAGTGGACCTAAGTAAGGTGGTGCCTACTGTATCACACATTTTATTCATACACAATCTACTAACATCATAAGCCATTTGTTTGCATTCTACCTGTGTCACTAATTTGCCAGACTCAATTAGCCAAATTAGAATGAAGAAAGCCACAACCAGCAGTTTATAGAACAGAGTTCACATCAGTACAAGAAAACTATTCACCAAAAACTCCCTAGACTTCCAAAAAATTATAAAAGGTCACTAAAAATTAACACAATTAATCAATACCATTAAAATAAGAAATGACCATAGATGTACTCCTATTATGACAACCCTGCTTCAAAAGCATACAACTGAAAAGGTAAACTAATTCAATATGCAACACAGTACTTCTAGTAAAGGCACAACGTCTTCTTCTTCTTTCGACTTTTCCCAGTTAGGGGTCGCCACAGCGGATCGTCTGTCCGCTCATGATTGGCAGTGGAGTTTTACAGTGTTGAGTTGCCAGCCTGGCGCCCAACCTTCCACAGAAGGCACACACTCACACCAAGGACCAATTTAGAGTAAAGGCACAACATATTTGAATATTTAGAATGTGACAAAAATCATAGAAAATGTTCATCTAATCCTCATAAAAGGTAATACAAAATGACTACAAAAAAGAAAAATAAATGAAATAGATCCTGTCATCATTAGGAAAGGCATGACCAACCACAAAATTTACTTTAAAAACTGTAAAGAACTGAAGTAAAAAGTAAACAAAAGCATTACAAAAAATCCAGCCAAATGAGGAAGGAGCTATCCACTCAAACCAATCTATAGACATTGAACATAGAACATTCAAATGCACACAAACAGTAGCATCATTTCAACAAAACCTCAAACATTTGAAGAATGAAATAAATAGTTTTCATAAGTCCTTCTCCTGTGTTTTTTACCAGGCACTTACACCTGCTGCTTAAACTCAAAAAGAGTAATGGGAAATTTACTGTTAATTGATCATTGTAACATCCAGCTCAAGTACTGCAACGTCCATGCTCAAAATGTAATATCAGACAGATCATCAGTTTCTATTTGATGACGTATGGGAACATGGCAGCTGACATTCTCACCCAGTGAGGACGTAGACAGTGATTTTTACATTTCTTTTCAAAAATTTCACTTCTTTTCTGAGTTAGTCTTACTTTGAAGTTGGTATGTACAGAGATCCGTGGTGTGCAGCCTTGTCCCCATATCAGGAGAGCAAGGGATTTGAGCCTCTGAAAAAAAGAAGACTTTATGTGCTGTGTGATGGTTTGTGTGTGTGTGTGTGTGCATGTGTGTGTGTGTGTGTGTGTGTGTGTGTGTGTGTGTGTGTGTGTGTGTGTGTGTGTGCGCGCGCGCGCGTGTGTGCACACATGCGCACATGAACATGTATGTTCTTCCTATAATAATACTTCCCTTTTTAATGCCCCCCTTATTACTACATGTATACTGCCTTTAGAGTCACTGTATCTTGAGGAAGGGGGCAGAGACCTATTTTCATAATTCTGGTTTATAAAAAGATGGGTGTTCAAAATTTACAAGGAGAGGCTGAGGCTGTATCTGTGTGTGCGTGTGTGTGTGTGTGTGTGTGTGTGTGTGTGTGTGTGTGTGTGTGTAGGTTTACTAAATGTTATCAAAAATATATGCATGCACAAATACAGACACATACATATGTTTGTATGTATATATGGAAATGCGCATGTTCTTATGTTCTTACTGGTATTCATATTTCCAGAAACAGTCTATAACATGAACCAAGGATGACTTCTGAAACCAAATGCTGCATAGTAAGCAGTTAGGCACTACAAAGCTCAGAAAGTACAAGTGGGCAAGTAAACATGCCATACACAGTGGTTCTCTATTATGAACAATGCCTCTTGTTTTTTAAAATTTTTAAACCTTGAAAAAGAACTCCAAATCCGAAGAGAGAGAAAATTATCTAACTTTGATCAGGCCCAAATGTAAGCTTTCCATGGAAGAAAAGGCCCTCAAGTACAGGACTCCCTTTATGAAATCAACTACCAATAAACACAACAAATTTAGACAGACTGAAAACATTCCGAACACATCTCAAGCACCACCTGCAGAATTAATCAAAATGCAACTTCTTTAGAGACACTGGCAAATTGCTCTGGCTGCCTGTAACCGCATGTACTCCTTCATGCTACAAACATTAATGCCAGGGCTGGCCTTTGGTCAACTGGTGCCCTAGGCAAAAGAGTTCCATAGTGCCCCCCCACACCACCTGGTGCCCCAACCTGGTCTACTTACACCATCCAGATTACTTTTTACTTCCTTTTTTTCACAGTTTGCCTTATTCTGCAGTTTTTTTGTGCATTAATTCAACACATTTTAGAGAAACCATTTCTGTAGTACAAAAAATAAACAAATACATACTTGAAAAGCACCCCTGCTAGAGTGGTGCCCCAGGCAGCTGCCTAGTTGGCCTATGCCTAACGCTGGGTATGATTAATGCAGTTTTATAAAACAGAAATGCTAATTCAAATGATGAATCCTATTTTTGAGCAGTCTAAATGCTTTTCAAATTCTGCATGTTAACTACTTGTTCTTTCTAATCTCAAATCTAATACAATTACTTTCTGTATTATATTTACTGTATAATGTTTACTTGCTTTCTATTTCTAGGCATTTGCTACATAATGTTTACATGCATTTAAACTGTATTCAATTGCTTTAATTAATATTTATTATCCTACTGTACCCAAGCTGTGACTGAAAAAGGTCATCAAATTGCAAAATAAATAAATAAATACATACATACATACATACATACATACGTACACACGCAAACAAACAAACAGTAGATGTTCTAATAGACCACTGTTGCAGTAGCCTAAGCTATTTTGGGCATTAACCTCACCAATCAGACAGCTTTTCAAAGCTTATGGGCACTCTCCACTTGCTCTAACTGTCGGAAATTCGAGCATAGACAGTTAAGAGTGTCAACATCTTCAGAGCTTTATTTCCCCAAGAAGGGATGCAAAAGCCCTGAAAAGGAAAAAAAAAATGCTAGGAAATATAACGCAAGACAGTGTAAGAAACTTCTCTGTGTGGAAGATTTTCAGTCCATATATTTCTAGTTAATCACTGTATATTAATCAGATCAGACAGTAGTAGTAGAAGTAGTGAACGTAAACTCATCAAGTCAAAAAGTAATAATAGAAAATATATAATTTTACAGCATTACTAAGTATTCGAAAGTAATCCAAGCAAGGCAGGCAGTCTGTTTCCAGTCGAAAATCCTTTATTAAGTACACAAACAAGCGATCCAAGTAAAACAGAAATAGAGTAATAATTTCCTCATAAGCTTTCTAAATATATATATATACTTTTTATCAGGCATGGGAGTGGTTTATTGTGCTGTAAAACAAAGTGTTATTGGTACACATGTTAAATTCATATCCCTTCCCCCATCAGTGTGACATTCGAGCTGGTCCTGCCCTACCTAGTAGCTGTCATAATAATATATAGCCCTAGTGTACTTTAATAGTACATCTTATTTAACCAAATTATTAACTAGATTATTAAGTCTGTGATTTTATACAAGGCAATATACTACATGGCTGGAAATATATCAACCTTAGTTCATTTTGTGATAAAAAATTATATATAAATATATACATATACATTTTGCATGTAAAAATCAGTTTCTATTTTCATAACCTATTATTAACAAAGATAGCTTTCGTCCTTCTAGACTTCTTCAGGTCTGTGTACAAGAACCCTAAAAACCTATATAATTGTATAATTAGTTAGTATTGTTATTACTATAATTTTGAATAAAGTGGAAAAAAGAGAACCAGAAAAAAAAATAAAAATAAAAAAATATATATGTATGATGATGGAAACAAAATATACACTTAAATTTCAAATTATTTAAAATGGTATTTAAAACCAATTTGTAGAAAAAATTAAAATAAAATACAATTAGTCATGTAAACAATGTGGCAATTTTCTAAGTTTCAGTGCACTTTTAATTGAACAGTAGTAGTTTAGTCCAGGCTTTCTAAAAGAGTTCAGCATTAATTGCCACATGAGTTCATGTTTCTCCAGAATATTCGGGATGTCTCCTTCAAGATCACCCATGTCTATGCGATCCAGGATCTGGAACTTAACACCTCTGTGTCTTTTATGAAGAGAAAGGTGTTTGGCTAGTGCATTATTTTTACATCCAGAGCGGATTTCTGACAGATGACATGAAATCCTTCGCTTGAGTTTATTTACAGTCTTGCCCACATAGATTGCATCACATTCATTGCACTGTGCCCTGTAAATTACTTTTTTCGTGTTACAGTCACCCCCTGCACTGGTTTTAATGATCTTCTTTAAATAAGGGCAATACAAACTATCACCTTGCTGTATAAATATACAAAATGTACAATTAGTTTCACATCTTTTAGTGCTTTTCTCACATGGTCTAGGTTTAAATTCAACAAAACTTCTAATATTCCTGGCCTTCCTATAAACAAATGATGGGGCTTCACCTAAGATGTTAATCAGAAAAGGGTTTCCTGTGACAATGTCCCAGTTTTCTTCAATAATATTTTTGATACTGTGATAATCCAAAGTGTATGTCAGGATGCAGCTATTTTTGCATTTGTTATTCTCTGTGGGATTACTTAACGTTTTTCTACTGGGGAGGTTGAGTGAAGGTGCTTCAGTCCATTTCAGTTCTATAATGGGTTCCAGGATGTTTTTTAACATCTGACTTTCATAGCCTCTCACTAGAAAATCATTCTCTAAGTTGTTCAGGTTTCTCAAAAATGGTTCCATCTCTGTGGTAATTTGAGCTAATCTATAGCCTTGGGATTTCACTACATTATACTTGGTTTTTGTAGGATGTAGACTTTTACTGTGGAGTAATAAGTTAACCCTCGTTGGTTTTCTGAATAGATCAGTGGTGATTCTGTTATTGTTGGTGTCCTTGGAAATCTGCATATCTAAGAAAGTGGTTGAAGTACAGCTATGGGAAGAGGTAAACTTCAGGAAGGGGGTTGTTTGATTGAGGTAAGTGATAAAATCTCCAAACTGCAAGGTGTCACCTTCCCACACAATAAAGACATTGTCAATAAAACGTAAATAGCATGTGATATGCTGCATGTAGTCTGTGTTGTTTAACACAAAGTCCTCCCATTTGCCCAGGGCTATGTTAGCTATGCTGGGAGCCATGGCAGCCCCCATTGCTATACCAGTTTTTTGTTTGTAGTGTTTGCCATTGAAAGTAAAGAAATTGAAGTCCAGTACAAGATTAATGAGCTTGCTTAACTTTTGCAGTTGTGCCTGTGTACCCTGATTATGTTTCTTAAAAGACTCCATAGCTGCTGTTATACAGTAATTGTGAGGGAGCACTGTGTTACAGGATTCCACATCAATAGTTACCAAAATACTGTCAGCTTCCACTGTAATGTTTTTTATGTTCTTCAAAAAATCCATTGAATCTCTTATGTATGACTTATTCTTTTCTGCTAGAGGTTTCAGCAAGTAATCAAGGTAAATGGCTGTGGCTTCAGTAAGGGAACCTCCACTTGCTACCACCGGTCTATAAGGTGGGTCTTCTCTGTTCTTGTGCGGCTTTGGTATTCCAAAAAATTAAGGTAAACGTGGGCATTGTCTCCATAAATAATTATAAAGATTTTCAGTGATAAGTTTTTCTTCCCATAATGTGGTGAGATTAGTGTTCCATAAATCATATGCTCTTTTTATGTCACCCATGGCAAATAAGTCATAAAATCTGTTATCCTCCAGCATGTTCTCTATCTTTTGGTTGTAGCTAGTGGTATCAGTCACAAGTATACCTCCTCCCTTGTCTGCCTTCATTACATGCCTGGATTTATCATTGCCTAGCTCAAGCAATGCTTTTCTTTCTCCCTGTGTTAAGTTATAAAGTTTTTTTCTTTGGAGGTTTTTTAAGCAGTTTCCTGATATCCATCTCACATTTCACTTCGAAAGCAGCTAGTGTCTGATGTAGTGGTGGACAACAGCTGCTAGGCCTTTTTATAGTTTCATCAATAGGCTTATTTTCAGTGTCATTACTTTTGCCATGAAACTGTACCCTTAAGTTGAGCTTCCTCACAAACATTTTAAGGTCTATCAGTACTTGAGCAACCTCACTCCTGCAGCTTGGTACAAAAGTAAGTATCGTCCCACTCCATAAGCAAAGGTGGCGCCTACGGACCCTGGTATAATTACCCCATAACAAGTCTAGTCTGCAAAGCTATGGAGAGGATCATAATGGAGCTCATAAACAAAGATATAGGGGACTTGCAGACATTGGACCCGACCCAGTTTGGCTTTGTCAAGGGAAGATCATGCCATAGTCACCAAGGCCATTGATGAGGAAAGGCAGTCCATACAGCCTACCTTGACCAAATGTAAACCCATATGTCACAAGATGGGTTGCAAACTGAAGGACAGAACCCACAGGGTTAGAGTTGCTGGCGCTGTGGTCAGACTCCAAGCTGTCACAAGTGGTGTCCCCACAGGCTCGGTCCCTGGCCCTATTGTTTGGCATCTACTCAGGCCAACATGGGAGGACTTTGGAGACAAAGTTTGCAGATGACTGCAAACTGGGCGCCATAGTGGAAAGTGCATCGGACACTGATATCCTTCAGAAGGGACTAACAGATAGCTGGTGCCAGAGCCATGGCCTAGCTACCATATAGGTGGCAATCCACTAAGCACAGAAGAGGTTATCAACATTGCTAAAGTGGTTAGAAAGACCTTCTACATTGCCCACCTGATCATGAAGGATTCACATCCAGATCTAGTTATCAGACCAATGATCGATGTATCTCACCCGACATCTGCAGCAATTGGAGAGACCCCAAAGTTCCTCACCAAAAGGATAAAGGGACTCCAAAATCTGTCATATGCTGCCAGATTGAAGAAACTCCAGCTCTATTCAGTCGCATACCGTCTGCTCAGAGGTGACATGTGCCTGATTAATGGACATGCTCCACCTCAAAAATCCAAATCCACCAAAACCACTGATATAAATAGGACGTGCTGGAGGGATAGATTTATCACTCAGAGACTCCCTATGCTGTGGAATAAAATCCCGGTCCATGTGAGGCAGAGCAGCTGTTCAAGAGAAATCTAGACCTGTGGATGGGAGATCATCTCTGGGTCACTGCTGGACAGAGGCACAACAAACTAATGGGCACAGTATTTTTTCATATAAGCCACAATAATTTGGGCTAGGCTTATAAATGCCTTAGGGCAGATAGCCTAGTATAAACCTATGAACCTATGAACCTATAAGTCCTTTGGACAACACACTTATATAACGTAGACATAACTTTATACACAAAGGTATATACATCCAGACCTAGGAAATACAAAAAAACACCTAAAGAAGGAGGGTTGGAGGGAGGGTACTGCAACAGCGACCTACTAGAACATCTGCCGTAATGGAAAGTTTACTTACACAGCTGTATTACATTCGGCATTAGAACACTGTTTCAGTAGCGTAAGCTATTTGGATAGATTACCACAGCTTAGAAAGCAAAAGGGGAGCAGGTCTATTAATAACCCATGGTCCCTTGGAGAATGATTTTAGTAATGCCTATTCTGAACCTGGGAAAGGAATCTAGTTTGTAATGCTTTGTAAAAGTATGTATAGAGGATTAACTTGTTGCCTGTAAAATACCTCTAGAGTCCACACTTTTCCAGCAAGCCACCGAAGAAGTCAAAGGCCTAGCAGAATGGGCCTTATTTTGCTTGAAAGTGGCTTATTAAGGTGAAAATGGCAAAAACAAACAAAAAAAAAAACAAATGGCATGACACAGCCATCTAGAAATTGTTTGCTTTGACACTGGTTGTCCTTTTCTCTCATCTTCATAGGAGACAAACAGCCTATTGGCTTTCCTGAAGGATTCAGTTTTGTCTAGGTAAGATCTGAGCTGCCTGAGGACATTCAGAGAATATTATTTTTCTCTCTTGGTTTTGAGGTCAGGAAACAAGTCAGACAGATTAATTGACTGGTCAAGGTAAACTCTGAGCCCACTTCAAGCATAAATGAAGGACTAGTTCTTAAAGAAACCTTGACCTTGTGTAAAATGTGGTTGGCTTGACTCATCATAAGAACTTGTAATTCAGATACTCTCCTAGTAGAAGTCAGAGCTATGAGTAAAACAATCTTCCATGTTAAGAACCTCAAATCAGCCTGATGAGCTGGTTCAAATGGGAAGAGTACGCTTGTCAAAGTCAAAGTTAATATCCAAGGAGGAACCACCTGTCTTCTAGGTGGGTGGCTAATATAAAGCCCTTTGAAAACTCCTTAAGTTGGGCACAGGAAGAAAAGGGGGGATTCCAAGGACAGACAAGCCAAAATAGACAACAAATGAAACTCAACAGAGGAATAAGAAAGCTCAGAGGATAGAAATTTGTAAAAATAATCAAGAATTAGAGGCAGCCAGTCCTTAAAGTGGTCCTAATTCGTGGAATGACAACTAAAAATTGGAATTTCCCTCCTCCTCTGTGGAAAGTACAGTTTTGTACCTACCATAAATGTAGATGTTCGAGTGTCTTCACTGCTGCAGTCATTACACTTGGGTTATCCTGCCATCAGGCGGGCCCGCAGTCGGCCTGAGTTCCAAAGTCTTGGTCCGGCGTCGGTTGCTGTCACCTCTTCCCTGACGTCAGTGCACCAGGGGTATATAAGAAGCAACCAACGCCATTTTCTTCAGTTTTTCTTGCCCCAGATGTCAGGTGCCCCCAAAAATGGTAGGCAATACATATTGCTAATAAAACATACAAAAAAGGTAAAAATAAAACCTTTAGTAACCAGCAAATACTCCACATAGGTAGTACAGGTTAGTCCCAGATAAGAAAGAGGGGATGGTGGGTGGGTAACCTGGACTGCAGCAGTGAAGACACTCAAACATCTACATTTATGGTAGGTACAAAACTGTACTATGTTCGTGTTTCACTGCTGCAGTCATTACACTTGGGTAGAATCCCAAAGCTGAGTTTGGGTGGCTGGCTCTATAGAGGATTTGGTGTGGCTATGAGGCCCTGCAGCACTGCAGTGGCAAAGCCAGCTCTGGATCTAGAATAAAGAGGCAAATGGTAATGCTTGGTAAAGGCATGCACAGAACTCCAAGTTGCAGCTTCCAAAATGTCTTTGGTAGGTACTCCTCTAAGGTAGGCAGTAGAAGTGGCAGTTGCCCTGGTGGAATGTGGTCTAATATTACTAGGTACAGGTTTCCCATGTTGTGTGTAGCAGAACCGGATACAGTATCTTATCCACTTTGAAATGGTCTGCTTTGAAATAGCCTTTCCCTGTGATCCTGCAGCATATGATACAAATAATTGTTCAGATTTTCTGAAAGCTTTTGTTTTGTCCAAGTAGAAGCGCAATTGCCTGTGTATGTCCAAGGAATGTAGAAGTCTCTCCCCTTTATTCTGGGGATTTGGATAAAATGTTGGCAAGTGAATAGTTTAGTTAAGAGCCACACTGGATACCACCTTAGGCATAAAGGTAGGATTTGTTCTTAAAGAAACCCTGTCTTGGTGGAAAATGATGAAAGGCTCCACTGCCATTAGTGCCTGCAGTTCCGAGACTCTTCGTGCTGAGGTTATTGCCAGAAGCACAGCATTTTCCATGATATATATTTTAACTCTGCTGAATTGGCTGGTTCAAAAGGAGGCAAAGTGAGCTTTTCCAAAACGAAATTGAGGTCCCAAGTTGGTGTTGGTGCTCTCCGGGGCGGTCTTATGTTTTTAGCCCCTCTGAGGTACTGCTTTAGCAATGGGTGAGAGAAAATAGGAGGATCTGTGTTGTAATGAGCCGAGATGGCAGAAGCGTGAATCTTAATGGATAAGAAGGATAGTCCTTTGTCCAGCATCTCAATCAAGATTTGTAGTATCTGAGGAATGTTAGGGACCAGAGGACATAATCTCTTCCACTTTTCTGAATAAGATTTCCTGGTGCTAGGCCTCCTGGCCTCCAAAATGACATCCATAACAGCTTTAGAGAGAGAAGCTGTCTGTTTGGCTAAGGAATCTGCCATGCAGCCAGGTTTAAGGTTTTGAGCTGACTGTGCAGTATCTCATTGTTTTGCTGAGTCAGAAGATGTGGAATTTGAGGCAAAATCCAAGGTAGGCCTTGAGCTAAGTTCTTTAAGATTGGGTACCAATGCTGGCGTGGCCAGTCTGGAGCAATCAGAATCATCTGTGGTTTTTCTTGTTTGGCTTTTAGGAGTACCTTTGAAAGGAGAGGCAGAGGTGGGAAGGCATAAACATTTAGGCTTTTCCAGCTGAACGAAAGAGCATCCACTTTCCATGCTTGTGTGTGATAAGTCCTTGTGCAGAATTTTTGTAGTTGGTAATTCAGTGGTGAGGCAAAAAGATCTATATCCGGGCACCCCCATTTTTGCATTATCATGCTGAAGACTTGTGGATTTAATTTCCACTCGTGAGGATCCATGATGTTTCTGCTTAAGTCGTCTGCCAGAGTGTTTTTCTTTCCTGGCAGGAATTGTGCTTGCAGATGAACTTGATAGGTTAGAGCTGTGTTCCACAAGGTCATGGCTTGTCTGCATAGGGGGTAAAAATGAGTGCCCCCTTGTTTGTTTATGTACCACATTACTGTGGTGTTGTCTGTCTTTAATAGTAATTGTCCTGGATGCAGAAGATCCTTGAAAGCTGTAAGGGCATTTTGTACAGCCAACATCTCTTTTTGATTGATGTGAAGATGCATTTGGTCTGTGGTCCATTTGCCCTGAATACATTTTCCTGCTGTGTCTGCTCCCCAGGCATAATCCGAGGTGTCTGTTGTTAAAGTCTGCCTGGCTGTGGGAAGAGTGAAAGGCTGTCCCTTGTTGAGGTGACATGCCTGTGCCCACCATCAAAACTCCTGTTGTAGGCAGGGAATTAGTGGTATTACTGTCTCCAAGCTGTGAAAGTGTTGAGACCAAACCCTTTTTAGGTACCATTGTAATTTCCTCATATGCAGTCTTGCATATGGAATTAGTAGTATGCAGGATGCCATGAATCCCAAGGCCTGCAGAATTTTTCATGCAGGGAGTTGGGACTTTGTTGCCATCAACTGAAAATACTGAGTCAGTTGTCCTTGTTTGTCTGGCGTGAGATAAGCCATCTGGGCCATTGTATTTAAGTTGGCACTCAGGAATATTATCTCTTGTGAGGGCACTAGTTTTGATTTCTTTTCGTTTACTGTGTACCCTAGGTAACTTAACAATCTTTTTACAAATGCCAGATGCTGTAGAAGAATGTCCTTGCTCTCTGCTTGAATCAGGCAGTCGTCCAGATATGGATATATTTGAATTCCTTTTTGTCTGCAAAATGCAATTACTGGTGCCAGGCACTTGGTAAAGACCCTGGGCGCAGTAGATAAGCCAAAGGGCAGTGCAGAGAATCGGTAGTGCATTGAACCAGCTATGAATCTGAGGTATCTTCTGCAATTTTGTCTGACAGGGACATGCAGGTATGCCTCTTTGAGGTCCAAAGTAACAAGCCAAGCTTTCTTGCCCAACATGGGAAGGAGCTGTTGTAGTGTCAGCATTTTGAATTTTGGAACATCCAGGTAAGTATTTAGAGTGGAAAGGTCCAGAATGGGTCTCCAGGCTTTGTCCTTTCTGGGTACCAGGAAAAGTCTTGAGTAAAATCCTTGTCCTTTTTCCTGCTGTGGTACTTTTTGAATAGCTCTCATGTCCATGAGAGCTGTAATTTGTTTTTGTGCCTCTGCCCATTGATTTTGTGGCAGGTCTGGCATTCCTTTTAGCCTTGGGAAAGTGTGAAAGTGGAACCTATAACCTTGAGACACAATATGCAGCACCCATTTGTCTTGGGTGATTGCTTGCCAGTTTTGAGAAAAAAGTGCTAGTTTCCCCCCTAAGGGAGCTGCCAAAAGGGAAGAGTTTGGCATTGGAAGGGGGAAGTCATTGGGACTGTTTCCTGTAAGGTTGTGACTTATTCTCACCTTCTTTTGGGTTTGAAGCACCACACTGTCGTGGTCTGTAAGAGCCTTGTGGCTGAGATGTGCCTCTTGGGCGTCTGTATCTGCCTCTTTGTGGCATGTCTGACACTGGAAAGCACCAATTCTTTGTAGGCCAATTTCTACTAAATCGTGGTGGCTGTACCTGTAAGAAATCCTTCACTGTTTGCATAGATTTTGCCTTATCCTCCATTTTCTTTAATATCTCTTCTGCCTTAATACAAAATAAATTATCTTGCTGCAAAGGAGCATCCAATAATTTTGCCTTAACATGATATGATAAACTTTGTTCTTTTAACCAAGCATGCCTTCGAATCACAGATCCTGAAACTGCTGCTCTACAAGAAGCTTCTAATGAATCAAAACCACATTGCAAAGTATGCTTTCCCACTTGTTCAGCTGCATGTAATAAATCCTGCATTTCCTTATAGTCAGGTTTTTCTGCATTTGTACTCATTTTCTGTTTTAATTGAGACAGTAAGTATTGTTGATATTTAAGCATGTGAAACTGGCAATTTAGAGCCCTCACTGCTAAAGTTGCAGAGGTGTAAACTTTCTTTCTCCATCTGTCTAATGCTCTAGAGTCCCTATCCGAGGGAACTGGATTCTTAGCCGTGGAAGCCTTAACCCCTTTGGGACCCTGGGAAATAGTTTCTGGGTAAGCAACAGGGTTTTTATAAAGAAATTTGTGAGAGTCAGGGACTCTGTAGTACCTGTCTGGCTTGACTGGAGCTGGGGGTAAAGAATCAGGATTTAAACTAGATTCAGAGAACACATCATCCACAATGTCCAACACTGGCGGAATAGCAAGGGGCCTGTGCTGTGTTAGTAAAAGAAAGTCTCTGAGCCTTTTCTTGGATTCTGAGTAATCCTGGCCCTCCCAATGGAAATGCTCCCTCATGGTATGTAAAGTTTCCCCAAAAGAGTAATCCTCAGGAGGAGAGGCTGAAGGAATTGATTCTTCAGCATCAGAATCCTCATAGGGGGGTAAAGAATATCCCTGGTCTGAAGAGGAATCAGAATATATTGAAACCTGGTCAGAGGAATCATAGTCTGTATCCTGCCTAGGTCTTTTATCAGGAGGGGGATTGGAACCCCTGATCAGAGTTATCAAGTCTTCGGCCATTTTGAGCATCTGTTTTTTAGGCATGGAGGCCTGTCCTGTCCAGGTGAATGCTGTACTTGCTTCTTTGTCTTTAATGTAGGTTTAGTCTTGGCTGTAGTTGCAATGGTAAGTTGAGTAGGCCTGAAAACACCCTCAGAAGCCGATGCCTGCTCAGCGGCTCCAGACCCATCTGAAGGGTTAATCTCCGTTGGCCCAACACCTTGAGTATCCAGAGGCCTAGATACCTCCACGTGGGAGTCGGTCGCGGCCTGTGGTTTTGAGGTAGCGGGTGTCAGGGGCTGCTAAAACGCCTCACTGAAAACCGGTGAACCGGCGACTGGCCTAGAAGAGGCTTTGTCATCAGTTTTGGGCTTCAGAAGCCTGTCCTTATCTTTATCTTTGCATTTTTTGTGCATTCCGGTCGTCGGTTGTTCCGACGGCATTGTATAATTAAGCCTTCGGCCAAAGTAATGGCGAGCAAAATCAAACCGACGTTTAATAGTGCATTTGTTAAATCTAGCACAAAACCGACAACTAGTGACGCCGTGATCTGAGCCTAGGCATGGAATACGGTAAGAATGAAAATCCTTATGAGGTATTTGCTTTCCACAAGAAATACAATTATTAACTTTTACTTGACATTGGTCTGAGGCAAGAAAAAGTTTCCCCAATGGGGTACTTAGCTTTATTGAAGACTTCGGTTCTGAAATCGAATTTGAAATCTTAGGAGTCGGCCGGCCAGCACTTGCGAACTGCTTTTGCTTCGGGCACCGCACGGCAAGAAAAACTGAAGAAAATGGCGTCGGCTGCTTCTTATATACCCCTGGCGCACTGACGTCAGGGAAGAGGCGATAGCAACCGACGCCGGACCAAGACTTTGGAAGTCAGGGAGATGAGTATGAAAGAAAAAATTTTATTTGACTTAAAAAAGGAGAGCTTGAAAATTAGAGTCATCACTTGAATCAACTTTCCTATCTCATCAAACCTCTAAAGCACCTCAGCTGCAGATGGGCCAAACAGAACTGCCCTGACCATGGAAGAATTTAAAATCTCAGTTTTAACATCTTCAGGAAAACTCAGAGAATGTTGCCAATCAAATCTACTCATGACTAACCCATAAGCAGTATCAACAGTGTCATAAACAAGCAATAATGCCTGACAAGATGTGTGTTAATGCATAATTAACATCCACCCAGGGGTGTTATGAGGCCCGACGCTGCAGGTGGAGGGCCTCTACACCCCTGGAAAGGCACTGATTACACATTAACACACACCCTGGAGGGCATTACTGTGCTTAGAAAATGGGGTCTCTGTAAAATTGTTCTTTTACTTGCTTATTTATTTTTTTAAGTACTATACTATTTTTTATATATATTTTTAATGTAAAATTGTTCCTCTGCCTAATGTTTCAAACTTGCTGTAGTATATGTTAATGGTGTTGGAGGAAGCATTTTTCAGCAAACATATATAAAAAAATAATATAGTACTTAAAAATAATAAGCAAGTAAAACACAACAATTTTACACAGAGCTCGTTCTCTCTCCCATACACACACACACACACACACACACACACACACACACACACACACACACACACACACACACACACACACACGAATGCATACACACACACACACACACACACACACACACACACACACACACACACACACACACACACACACAGTCTCTCTTTTTTTTTGTTTTATATTTTATGCTCTCTAAACAGCAGAACCAGTGCTTAGCGAGCATAAAAATAATGGCAACCATTAGTTTTTTTGCAGTCTGAACTCCATGGCAGCTTGATATGCTGCCGTGAAGCAGCGGACTCGTTTGACAGTGGGAATTACTTGTACATTAATACGCTGCTAGAGAACATTAATTCTCCAATCAGGATGTTGAAGTAAGGTTTGCCCATTCTCTAAGAGTACTGTAAGGTACGCTTGTTAGATAAGAAGCAAAAAGAAAGAGGCATTAAAAGAATTCTTCATCTCAGCAGAGAGAATGTTAACAGGTAACTTTTCCACATTCTCAAAATAATGAAGTAAAACATTTTAACATCTGAGCCAGCAAATCCTCCTTGTCCATTGAAATAGAGACAGGAGAAGACAAGTTTTTCTTTTCTTTTCCTGGGAATCTCACTGGAGAAAGACCAACCCAAAACAAGCTCAGTCACAGGGTCCTTTTCTCACTATGTATTAGACCTTCATCCATCACCTTCCATGAGACCAACAAGAGTTGTTCTCTTGTCCATGGAGGGTAGCCCTGCAGCCACAAAAAATGTGCCTATGTGTCTATCTACACCCCCGGTCCATAGTGGCTGTAGGTGCTACACCAGAGAGACCAGGGGGAAATGAGAAGCAGTCCGAGGAACCAGATCTAGCCATAGCACAGTAACTCATCAGTGGCTGAGGCACAACTGGATGTAGCCTGACACCCAAAGACTCCCTGACAACTTTCTTCTTTTTGGGATTAGGAAGAAAGAACTGAGGAGACTGGTAACTGCTCCCTAATTTCAGCTAAGAAGGAAGCACTGAAGACGGCTTAACAGAGCCTGAGAATACTGGTAAACTTTATAACAACTAAAGGGAGGTTCTGGGATAAGAAAACCACTAAGAGTCTCCAAAACCACAACTATCTGCCTAAAACACATAAAACCTTTATAAGTATATAGGAGACAATGAAAAAAATAGATGTTTTACAGTTTTTTCACACAAGTTTTCATACAGTAAATAATCCCCTGACAAGTCAAAAAAGTCCTAGATACACATATTTCCTAACTGAAAAAAAAAAAAAAAAGAATACAATTTCACAGCAAAACACACATTTGGTTTTCCCCAACATGGGAGTTACTTGTCCAGCCTAGAAGGCTCACTAGCCACCCAATACCTCCATGAAGCCCACCAAAGCAGTACACTGTGGCAGCAAGAAAGCTGTCTGTGGAGCTCTGTTTAAGCTCCTGATAGTTAGGCAATTGGAGGGTCCCCTTAATATCTTAAAAGCTGGCCAGCTGGTGTGAATGAGACCCAAACAACTTTGGCTGCTGCACCAGTAATCTAATGTTGAATGTTCTAGAATCTTTGTAAGAAATATTCCTTTTCCTTTTATAAAAATTAATACCAA
Organism: Protopterus annectens; assembly: GCF_019279795.1. Classification (NCBI taxonomy): domain Eukaryota; kingdom Metazoa; phylum Chordata; order Ceratodontiformes; family Protopteridae; genus Protopterus; species Protopterus annectens. Next base: position 406,138,981 of record NC_056726.1, on the reverse strand, counting down.
AGTAAGATGGGACAGCAGAAGACAAAAACAGACATTAAATGGAAGCAAAGAGAGGGTACACGAAGTGTACATAAGGAGTCAGCTTGAGACAAAAAGAAGGCATGTCTGAAGTAAGGCAGAAAGAGAAGAAGGAAACAGGCATAAAACAGAAATAAGTTGAAAAGACAGGAAAGTGCAAAGAGAAAGGATAAAGGAAAGAATAATTAGGCCAGCTAGGAAGAAGAAGAAAGAAAATAATATTAAAAGAATATAGAAAGGAAGAGTTATGTGAGACACAAGTATAACATAGCCAGGAAAAAAGATGGGGATCCAGCATACAAGATGAGAAGCACTGAATGATCAATGTGCAACTGTTCAAAATATGATTAGCTGAATCTTCTTTGCCAAGCTGTTCAACCTATTCAATCCCTAAATAAAACAGAATAACCCCATTGGTTCTTTGGTATTGATGAAGGTTATAAACCCCTTTGTTCGTTGGTACTAATAGAGGTTATATTAATTTGTGGGAACCCCTTGGTTCTTTCGTACTGATGGAGAGTTATATATTAACTTGTGGGAACCCCTTGGTTCTTTGGTAGAAATGGAGGTTATAAACCCCTTGGTTCTTTGGTACTGATGGAGGTTATAACCCCCTTGGTTCTTTGGTACTGATGGAGGTTATAAACCCCTTGGTTCTTTGGTACTGATGGAGGTTATAACCCCCTTGGTTCTTTGGTACTGATGGAGGTTATAACCCCCTTGGTTCTTTGGTACTGATGGAGGTTATAAACCCCTTGGTTCTTTGGTACTGATGGAGGTTATAACCCCCTTGGTTCTTTGGTACTGATGGAAGTTATAACCCCCTTGGTTCTTTGGTACTGATGGAGGTTATAACCCCCTTGGTTCTTTAGTAATGATGGAAGTTATATTAACTTGTGAGCATGTGTCTTCCACCTGAATGAGGTGAGACAAGGAGGATTCCCACGGGAGTCCTTAAGTGCACAAATTGGCAAAATGAATTCAAGTAAATCCTTTTTCATTCAGTAAATCCTTTTTCACTAGAGTGTGTTTCAGTTATCTGATCTGTAGGAAACCATACTATACGCAAAAACAGCTGAGGTGGAAAATACACGTTACATTGACAAACTCATTATAATATTTTAAAACAGACTTATTTTCTTTTTTATTAAATTAAGTTCACTGTATCTATTTATGTTTTTGGTGAATGACTCAGGCTGCCAAACTACTTTCTCTGTGCCCACCTACACAAACTGATATTTACCCCACATACATTACCACACTGCCTAGAGGGCGACATTGCAATCTATAACAAAATTATTCTAATCTTATCTAGTACATAAGGACCCCTCCTCAATCCTGTTCACTATTTCTACAATGTCAAATGCAATATGAAGAAGAAATGAACATGTGAAGATGTGAATACAGCTGTGAGAATCCAAGTTTCCTTTATGTATATTAGCAGGGAAGTCAAAAGATATCACAAAATGGCGGTATTTAGCTAAATATGTTTACTAGCACTAGGCTGTCTATTTGTACTCAGTGAAAAAAAACACCAGTGACCATTTACCTGGATCTTTATAGGAAAACCCAGTCATCAGTTCAAATTGTTTTGATGCCATGTATGCTTTCACCTTAGTCCAATAGAAATCATCCACGTCTTGCAACATTTCAGTGATATCACAATACTGGTGAACAATCTGAATGCACTTCTGAACAAGTGCACATGTATCTGTCCTAAAAGGTGGAAACAGACCTTAGTTAAATGGTTGCAGTATTGCAGCAATTGTAATTCAGATTACTGTCAATTTTAAAAGCATACACTCTAGTGAATAAATAAATATTTAGTAAACAATAAATAAAAATGCAGAATACATATTTGCCTAGCTATATTTTGCTTAGGCTAGCATTACCTCTAAGGGCCTAATCAATCCTTTCCTTCCTGATAGTCTTTATTTCCTTTTTGTCCAGCACAGTATGCCAGTCCAATACTGTAAAGACATTTTAACTATTCATACACACAACAAGTGACATTATTGTGACATCCATTCAAAAAATGCTTCCTGTTGTCCCAAATAATTCATGTATCCCATGAACTGTATCCCCTCAGAATGAAACAAGCGATTAAGTCAACTGTTAAAGCTGATTATCTTTCCTTTATACCTGGACACGGCGAAGGAAACATTCAACTGAGGACGGGAAACTTACCTGCATTCATTACATGGCTAGAGAGTTCCAACATGTCTCTTTGCATATCCTTCAGAGTTTTCCACCAAAGGCTATTCACTTCAACTTCACCTCCCCCCCCAATGTTGTAGTCATGCCTGTCTTGGGAAAGGGATGTATGCCCCTGGCACCTAAGGGGCAGCTGACAGTAAACCTATCCTTGTCCATTCTGATGAGTATGCCTGATAACTGAATCACCAGTCATGAACACATTTTTATAGTAAGCTGGTTTAGCATTCTTACTAGCATATGGCATAGCATTATTTGACTGGGAACACTTTTGCTGTTGGTGACATATTGTAGGTGTGAATGGAGCATGTGAGTTGACAGACTTCCACTGAGACCTGATCTTAAAAGCTCCCAGAGGCTTTAGCAAGGATTTGTTTCTTTTACACTATCAGTGTGCATGCATTTTAGTATGTTATGTTTAAAAATGTGGCAGTGGTAGAGGAGGTTGTGATGGTGACTATTATTGTTGGTGAGAAGAATGCCCCTGTGTTATCTATATATATATATATATATATATAGTTACTACACTGCCTTAGGATACCAAATGCTTACACATTGGCAATAGAAGGGAAACAAGTTTGCTGACTCTCCATATTGCCCAGTTCTTACAGCGTTAGCTGGCTATGTGCACAAAGAAGCTAAGACAGGCTAAGTGAGGGATGTGGAAAGTACTACCCAACTAATATCAGTGATGACAACAGGGTAACATGCAACTCGATAATGCCCCAGAGCTGCTAGAAGCAAATCACAGCAGCTAAGTGAAGATAAGCACAAGCTAGTGCTGACTCAAGCACAATCCAAATGCTGGGTCAGCATGAGATAAACACAAACTAATGCTGACCCAGGCACAATCCAAATGCTGGGTCAGCATGAGATAAACACAAACTAATGCTGACCCAGGCACAATCCAAATGCTGGGTCAGCATGAGATAAACACAAACTAATGCTGACCCAGGCACAATCCAAATGCTGGGTCAGCATGAGATAAACACAAACTAATGCTGACCCAGGCACAATCCAAATGCTGGGTCAGCATGAGATAAACACAAACTAATGCTGACCCAGGCACAATCCAAATGCTGGGTCAGCATGAGATAAACACAAACTAATGCTGACCCAGGCACAATCCAAATGCTGGGTCAGCATGAGATAAACACAAACTAATGCTGACCCAGGCACAATCCAAATGCTGGGTCAGCATGAGATAAACACAAACTAATGCTGACCCAGGCACAATCCAAATGCTGGGTCAGCATGAGATAAACACAAACTAATGCTGACCCAGGCACAATCCAAATGCTGAGTTAGCATAAGATAAACACAAGCTAATGCTGATCCAGGCACAATCAAAATGCTGGGTCAGCATAAGATACGTACAAGCTAATGCTAACTAAGGTACAATTAAAAAATGCTGTCAATCAGGGCAGCATAAGTTATAAGACATAGTTTACTGTTTCAGGGAACTAATTAAGGGTAAAATGAAAATCTGCTCACTATTCACTATTCAGTGACACTGTGCACAATGCAGCTTAGCATTTACACTTGCTACAAATAACAATTAAAAAAGGAAAAAAAATAAGAGAACCAACCAGTCAATAACACTAGAAGAGCCAATAGTGCTGAGGCACACAGCAATGGCAGCATTTAACCTTCTCTCACAAAAATTACTGCAAACGTATCCAAAATGGCCTTGAACATCTGCCTTAATAAGATGTTCAAGTTTAATAACTAAACAAGTAATTGCTGCTTAGTTGCTCCAAAAACAGTTCCAGCAACAGGAACAGCAAAACAAAATCAAGTGCAACACAATATTTACTTCCCTGGTGTGGGGGAAATTCAGAAAATCTGCCAAATTGGGTTGAACAGTCTCCAAACCACTGAACTGTGGTACAGCTTCGGAGTAATCCAGCCAAAAGGACAGCAACTCAGCGCTCAGCTGTCTTACAAATACCAATTACATAAAACAAAAGAAACAAGAGACCCAACCAGCAAACAAATACGGAAGATGGCAGTCAGAAAATAGAAAATGGCAGCAATTAAAATGAACCTCCTCTCACAAGAATAGAGATGATCTGCAACACCTAGCTGGCTAAACAATATGTTCCAGTTTAAGAAGAAACAAATAAAGCAGTTACAGTTTAGGTGCTCCTAAAACTGTTCCAGAAACAGAAGTAGCAAAACAAAACCATTTGAAACATAGTTTTTACTTCCCTGATAAAGAGAAACTCATAAAAAAGTCATCAAATTAAGTAGAAATTTTTTTTCAAACAAGTACACCAAGGTGCAGTTTCAGAATAATCCGGCCAAAAAGACAGGATAGACAAATATAGGTCAATACTAGGCTTTTGATCTAGAAGACCATTAGTAGCCTAGCCACATTATTCCTAAATCATAGGTACCCATTAGCCAGATGGGTAGATAGACAGACAGATAAATAAGCAGACAATACTTACACTTATGTATCCTTTATGGTAGCAGGAAGCATTGTGCAGAAAGTAACTCTGTTTTAAAGTTCACTAAATCAGTTTATCATGAGTTCTATGTGAACTGTTTAGTTTATGTTTCTAATACAAGGTTTACTTATATCATTCAGTACTTTTTATTTTATGATTTTTAATACTTTTTAATATGAATTGTGTAACTGATAGAAATTAAATCAAACACCAATCTTAAATTGATTTTCTAGCCTCAAAACGTAGTACAATGGTGGCACATTTATTTCATCAAATGATTCATTCCTTATGTGCAACTTTCTTCACCTGCAGGAATTTGAATCAGTCTAAAGTATTTATGGATAAATGTTTTACAAAGTGCAAAAACTTGAAAACAAAAAAGCGAATTGATAGATGACCACAATAAAGGCAAAATGTTCTTAGCGCTTTCATCCACTTTATTAGAGCGTGAACTTCTTCAGAAAAGACATGAGCCCTCTCCTTCTCATGTCTTTTAAAACTCTATACAGGAAGTGATATCATAATTAAATTAATTAAACAATAATTAATCAGTAACAATATTCAGTAAAATCTGTAATAAGCTTTTTTTTTTTTTTTTTTTTTTAAAAAAAAATAACTTATACTTCAACTTTCTTGCAAAAAATCAAAAACCTTATGCAGGGTACAAAAATCATACACTATGGTGAACACATAAACTATATATATATATACATATATTTTGTACACATATATATCCATACATATATACATATATATATATATATATATATATATATATATATATATATATATATATATATATGCATACATATACACACATACATATATATATATACACACACACTTATGTGTGCACTCGTCTGAAAACATACATATATTCATATACATATATTTATATAAACACACACTTTTGTGTGTTTCTGTGTATGTACACACAATCCCCTACAAACAATCTCTTTCGCTCACTTATGCTCCCCTACCCCACTCCAAAACACACACACCCCGCATCTCATTCCTCCTTCGCATATGCACACCAATATACTAAGCCATATACACTGATGTATATGCACTTGTATATGTGTGCGTGAATGCATATGACACTCGCTTACCCATGAATCCACTCTGTCCATCTCTGTCACCAAGTCACCCTCACTCACTCATCTCATACACCAAACAAAGTAATACAAAGTACCACTTGGATTACGCTGAGATATGGGAATGATGTTAAACGGGGCTTAGATGATCTGCCATGGCATTTTCTTTAATTTCAATGTCTCTTAAAGTCCTTTCTAGCTCCTTTTTCTTTATCAGCTTTTCCTGTCAGTTGATTTCTAAACATATATTCCATACAATTAATTCTGAATAGACTCAAAAGACAGTAAATGTTGGAGGTATGAAGGGGAAGAGAGAGGTACTTGGGAACATATTTTCTGGGAGTGTGGTGAGTTGGCAGACTTTAAGGATTCCCTCCCTTCAGGATGCACTGTTGGAGATTTTGGGTGGGCAGATTGGTCTGATTAGAGAGATGATTTTTCTGAGCTATGGCACAGAATCAGAACTGCCTAGACATGGTAAGGCCTTGTTGTTTCGAATAATGGTAGCTGCCAAAATGCAATTACTAGAAAATGGAAATCAAAATCTAAACCAACTATACTGGAAGTAGTGAATATGGTAACAGAGATGAAATAACTGGAACTGAGATTTTTAGAAAAGGGTAGGAGCAAACTACATAGGAAAAAAATGGAAATTGTGGGAACAATACATACAAGGGAGGAATGAGGTTTAAAAGGCAGTAGGACTTAAGTGAGCTATGTAATGTTTGAGTGAGAAAGATTGGGTAGATTATAAGTGATGTATCTTCATCTTCTTCTTCTTTCGGCTTTTCCCGGTTAGGGGTCGCCACAGCGGATCACCTGTCCGCTCATGATTGGCAGTGGAGTTTTACAGTAATGTTCACAAATCGTAGTGTGGTTTAGTCAGTATGGTTTGTGATGTAAAATACTTGTGACTAGGACTGAGATGGGGTGGTTTATTCTCATTTATATAACTGTATGCTTGCCTTTGTAGTAAGTGACGGTTTAACAAAGATGTTTCTTGTTTAAAAAGAAAGCAAGAATTGAATAATTTATGTACTAATCCTTAGGTTATATGACATATAGCAATATATGTGTGAAGTATAAAGTTTGTTATGTTAATATAGCTTGATTATTTTTATCTAAATGTAAATTTGCCTGTATCACAAGTGATAGTTCAATAAAGGTGTTTGAAAAAAAATTATTTGGAATCCTAGATATTTTGGAATTGCATATGATAACTTACTAACACCCTAATTATCAACAGCTTTTAACTCTTGTATTTTTAGGGATGCTCTTTGGCAGCAAGATCTTTTTTGAATGGTATGAATGTTACACACTCCTGTGTATGTATTGTGCTGGATTTATTCATGGCTGTCTTTGTTTAATTGCTCAGATTTGCCATCACGATCAAACCACACCAACCATAAGGAAATAACCCACACCAAATCAAGCACTATTCCTAAAACATATATTTCTTTCACAATTATTATGTTATTACATTTTGACTCAGTATAATTTTATTTTGTGTTTGCCTTTCTAAGGGCTACAAGAATGTAATTGCCTTACATTCTTTGAAACTGCCTTTCTAGTGTTTAAGGTTAAGAATAGGTATAGTCACACACAAGCACACATGCACAGATACGTGCACACACATTTTTTTAAATCACATTTTTGTAAACAATTCAATGTTTGAAAAAATGAATAAAACATTGTCACAAAAAGTTTATCTGGCATTTGATGGAATAGCTTTACTACAGGCACACTTCTTAAAAGAGGATGGACATCACAAGACAGGAAGACAGTCAAATCAAAACCTGCAACATGACTTACATCAGGTATATAAAAAAAGTCAGTGCACAACAGACAGGAAGTATGAAAAATAGCAAACAATTGAAAACCATATCTGTACTTGTGAAACCTAACTAAGAGTACCATTCAATGATTAAGCAAAGCTACAGGAAAACCAGAATAACAGTCCAAAATGGTTTTGGTCAACAATTAATAAATTTATTCAGCCTTGTAAAAAAATCACAACCCTGCCCTTTCACAAAAGAAACAAACAATAACAAAACATGCAGATTTAACTCGTACTGCATCACAACTCCTTACAGCAAGATTAAATTAAAAAAAAAAAAATTCAAAAATTAAATCCATCTCTCTTGCAGAAGACGACCTTCTAATAGAACATCTCAAAACAGCTTCAGATGCCATTGCATTTTCATTATCTATACTTATAAATCGCTCTCTACAAGAAGTCATGGTCCCAAAACTCAGGAAAAATTCCACTCATTTCCTTAAATAAACTTAGCAAACCTCTTGAGCTGGCATAAAACTATCTTGTCCCCTCTATTTAAAATATTTAGAAAATGTGTTCCCCTACGACTGATCAGCTACCTAATAGAAAAAATTACTTTCCACAACACAGCAAAGATTTACACCAGGCCACAGTACAGAAACATCATCATTACTTCAAATAAACTATGTTCATGAAAGATGAAATCAAAATGAAATGACTGTATCTGATCTCTAGACATATCCAAAGCAGTTCATATAGTTTTGCATCCCATATTACTATCTAGATTCAAGGAACTGGGCCTCACCAACCATTTTGAAACATGGACTAAAAATTTCATTCATGGTAAACAAATAGAAAAGAAAAATTGCTGCTTTAATGAAAGAATATTCTCCAGAGTGTAGGTTCATCAAACAAATGCTTTTTCGGACAGGGGTACAGGGAAGTAAATATTGTGGGAAGAAATATCCAGAGAATTGTTATGGCTAGGCTTGTATAGGCCCTAGGACCGATAGCCTAGAACCATCCTATGAACCTATATCTGCAGATAAATGTAAACAGTAAGTTTATAAGTGTTAGTTTACTTGAAACGTGAAGTTCTTATTTCCTGAATTTGAACAATCTTTAGATTTTTTCTATGTTTTTCTGATTGCACCAGCAGATGGCATTGTCTTCTTTATACCTTCCTCTGCTACATTTTGCCATTTTCTGATCATTCTGGTCACAACAAAGTATTGGTTTATATAAATACACATATATAAATATATATATATATATATATATATATATATATATATATATATATATATAGATATATATACATACATAATATGTATATATGTGTATGTGTGTGTGTGTGTGTGTGTGCATACATAGTGTATATATATATATATATATATATATATATATATATATATTTATATATATATATATATATATACACACACACACACACACACACACACACACACATATATATATGTGTGTGTGTGTGTGTGTGTATATACATATATATATATATATATATATATATATATATATACATACACATACATACATACACACAGACATCTATAAAGATATATATATATACATACATATATATATATATATATATATATATATATATATATATATATATATATCTACATACATATATAGTGGATAAAAAAGTTTATACACCCCTGTTAAAATACCAGGTTTTTGTGATATAAAAAAATGTGACCACAATAAATCATTTCAGAACTATTCCCACCTTTAATGTGATCTATAACCTATACAATTCAATTGAAAAACAAGCAAATCTATTAGGGGAAAAAAATATAAAAAAAAAAAATAAGCTGGTTGCATAAGTGTGCACACACAAACTAATACTTTGTTGAATCACCTTTTGAGTTAATTACAGCGTTCATTCTTCTTGGGTACACACCTGCCATCAATTAAAGAGACTCTGATTAACCCTAAGTACAGTTCAGCTGTCCTGGTAGGATTTTCCTGACAGTTACTCAGTTGCCTGCTACAGCAAAAGCCATGGTTCACAGAGAGCTTACAAAGCATCAAAGGTATAAGTCAGAAGGGTACAAGCACAGCAATGGATATACCATGGAACACAGTGAAGACAGTCATCAAAAAGTGAAGAAAATATGGGACAACAGTGACGTTGCAAAGAACTGGACATCCCTCCAAAATTGATGACAAGACAAGATGAAAACAGGTCAGGGAGGGTGTCAAGAGACCTACAGCAACACTGAAGGAGATGCAAGAATTTCCAGTAAGTATTGGTTGTGTACTATATGTGACAACAATCTCATTCTCCATATGTCTGGAGTATGGAGTAGGGTTGCAAGACGGAACCTTTTCTTACACAGAAAAACATCCAGGCCTGGCTAAAATTTGCAAAACAATACATCAAGCCTCCCCCAAAAGCATGTTGGAAAATGTGTTATGATCTGATGAGACCAAGGTTGAACTTTTTTTGGCAGCAATTCCAAAAGGTACGTTTGGTGCAAAAACAACACTTCGCATCACCAAAAAAAAAAAAAAACATCCCTACGGTGAAGCATGGTGGCAGCAGCATCATGCTTTGGGCTTGCTTTTCTTCATCCGGAACCTGGGCTTTAGTCAAGGTGGAGGGAATTATGAACATTCCATTCACTTTTAGCCAAAAACTTTCAGGCGTCTGCTAGAAAGCTGAAGATGAAAAGGAATTTCACCTTTCAACATGACAATGACCCCAAGCATACATCCAAATCAACAAAAGAATGGCTTCACCAGAAGAAAGTTAAAGTTTTTGAATGGCCCAGCCAGAGACCAGACCTAAATCTGATAGAAAATCTGTGGGATGACCTGAAGAGGGCTGTGCACAAGAGATGCCCTCACAATCGGACAGATATGGAGTGCTTTTGCAAGGAAGAGTGGGAAAATACTGCAAGTCAAGATGTGCAATGCTGATAGACTCCTACCCAAGAAGATTGAATGCTGTAATTAAATCAAAACATGCTTCAACAAATTATTAGTTTAAGGGTGTGCACACTTATGCATCCAGCTTATTGTACGTTTTTTATTTTTTATATTTTTCCCCTAACAGATTTGTTTGTTTTTCAATTGAATTGTACAGGTTATAGGCCACATTAAAGGTGGGAAAATGATGTACTGTGTTCTCATTTTTTATATCACAAAAAAGTACAGTTGTGTACACTTACCATAAATGTAGATGGTTGAGTGTATTCACTGTTGCAGTCAAAACTTCAGCTTGGCAAGCTAAGAACTTGGTTATATTCAACTGGACGTATAAGAGAATTTAAGTACCTTTTTATGCACTTTTTTTTTTTTTAAATACAGTATTTAAATTGATTTAAACTGTGTATGAAGGAGTGTTGAAGGAATTTTTAACTGGTTATTCTGCTCTTCAGTAACTTGAACTAAAAGCTAGTGTTGGCTGAATTTTGTTATTTGCTAGTAATTACAGGTGTGGGGGTAGCCACATTCATTGATTTCCTGTCCTTGCATATTTAAACTGGTGCATGTGAAATAATTCCTGCTTTAAAACTTCAGCTTGGCAAGCTAAGAACTTGGTTATATTCAAATGGACGTATAAGAGAATTTAAGTACCTTTTTATGCACTTTTTTTTTTAAAAATACAGTATTTAAATTGATTTAAACTGTGTATGAAGGAGTGTTGAAGGAATTTTTAACTGGTTATTCTGCTCTTCAGTAACTTGAACTAAAAGCTAGTGTTGGCTGAATTTTGTTATTTGCTAGTAATTACAGGTGTGGGGGTAGCCACATTCATTGATTTCCTGTCCTTGCATATTTAAACTGGTGCATGTGAAATAATTCCTGCTTTAAAACTTCAGCTTGGCAAGCTAAGAACTTGGTTATATTCAACTGGACGTATAAGAGAATTTAAGTACCTTTTTATGCACTTTTTTAAAAAAAAATACAGTATTTAAATTGATTTAAACTGTGTATGAAGGAGTGTTGAAGGAATTTTTAACTGGTTATTCTGCTCTTCAGTAACTTGAACTAAAAGCTAGTGTTGGCTGAATTTTATTATTTGCTAGTAATTACAGGTGTGGGGGTAGCCACATTCATTGATTTCCTGTCCTTGCATATTTAAACTGGTGCATGTGAAATAATTCCTGCTTTAAAACTTCAGCTTGGCAAGCTAAGAACTTGGTTATATTCAACTGGACGTATAAGAGAATTTAAGTACCTTTTATGCACTTTTTTTTTTAAAAAATACAGTATTTAAATTGATTTAAACTGTGTATGAAGGAGTGTTGAAGGAATTTTTAACTGGTTATTCTGCTCTTCAGTAACTTGAACTAAAAGCTAGTGTTGGCTGAATTTTGTTATTTGCTAGTAATTACAGGTGTGGGGGTAGCCACATTCATTGATTTCCTGTCCTTGCATATTTAAACTGGTGCATGTGAAATAATTCCTGCTTTAAAACTTCAGCTTGGCAAGCTAAGAACTTGGTTATATTCAACTGGACGTATAAGAGAATTTAAGTACCTTTTTATGCACTTTTTTTTTTTAAAAATACAGTATTTAAATTGATTTAAACTGTGTATGAAGGAGTGTTGAAGGAATTTTTAACTGGTTATTCTGCTCTTCAGTAACTTGAACTAAAAGCTAGTGTTGGCTGAATTTTGTTATTTGCTAGTAATTACAGGTGTGGGGTAGCCACATTCATTGATTTCCTGTCCTTGCATATTTAAACTGGTGCATGTGAAATAATTCCTGCTTTAAAACTTCAGCTTGGCAAGCTAAGAACTTGGTTATATTCAACTGGACGTATAAGAGAATTTAAGTACCTTTTATGCACTTTTTTAAAAATACAGTATTTAAATTGATTTAAACTGTGTATGAAGGAGTGTTGAAGGAATTTTTAACTGGTTATTCTGCTCTTCAGTAACTTGAACTAAAAGCTAGTGTTGGCTGAATTTTGTTATTTGCTAGTAATTACAGGTGTGGGGTAGCCACATTCATTGATTTCCTGTCCTTGCATATTTAAACTGGTGCATGTGAAATAATTCCTGCTTTAAAACTTCAGCTTGGCAAGCTAAGAACTTGGTTATATTCAACTGGACGTATAAGAGAATTTAAGTACCTTTTTATGCACTTTTTTTTTTTAAAAAATACAGTATTTAAATTGATTTAAACTGTGTATGAAGGAGTGTTGAAGGAATTTTTAACTGGTTATTCTGCTCTTCAGTTATTCCCACCCACCGCCCTGTTTTTTTTGGTGTTAATCTTAGTGGCATTGAAACTGCCCGCCCTCAGCCTGCCTCTGGGCCCATCTCATTTGCTCACTCAACTGAGTGCAGTGAGATCATATTCTGATTTCAGGCACTCCTACTGTGTACAAAGAGAGCATCTGGGAAATAGAAAAAAAAAAATTAAGCTTATTTTCTGCCTTTCTTGTTAAGTGGTACAGACTATTTGTAGGCTTCTGAGCCCCCAAGCCCTTCTGTGTTTGAGGAAGCCTTCTAGCTTGTTTTTTTTTTCTTGTAACTAGCCAGTTTTCTAGTTTCAGCACTCAAATCTGTTTCTTTGATCTCAGCACTTGTTCAGAAAAAAAAAAAAAAAAAAAAAATTTCATCTGCTTTTACTGTACTTGTGTTTTTACCTACTTCTTTTTACTTTTGCATCATCTTAAAATACTCAATTGTATTTATTACTGCTTGGTGTAACTCATTCTAAGCCTTTTGGTTTAAACACTTGGGCTTCGGACCAGTTAGTTGTTTTGCACTGAGAGGGTTTGTGGTCTGCACTGTTGTGGCAGAACAGGTAGCTTACATCCTTCTAGGTTGAGAACTGCTGATTGAGGGCTCAGTGTCTGTTATTCTAAAAGTGTATTGATTCTGGTTTAAGCACTTGGGCTTTCAAGCCAGTTATTTTACATTAAGAGGGTTCGTGGTCTGCACTCTTGTGGGAGGAGAGGCTGGACTCTGCCCTTCTGAGCTGGGAATTTCTGGTTAAAGGCTTATAGTGCATGCATATCTGAACTGTTTCTTACTGAAGTTGGTGCGCCTTGTTTGCTGTGGCATAGACTGGATTCGGGCCTGCTGGATCTAGCTTTGTTTGTGTAACTTGAGCACTAATCCAGACATTCTCTAAAGTATTCAATGGTATTTATTACTGCTTGGTTGTAACTTGATTAAAGTGTAGCTATCATTCAAGTCTTTTGGATTAAGCACTTGGGCTTCAGACCAGTTGTTTTACATTAGGAAGGTTTGTGGCAAGCACTGTGGTGGCAGGACAGGTAGCTTTCATCCTTCTAAGTTGGGAACTGCTGATTGAGAGCCCAGTGTCCAAGTGTATTAGTTCTGGTTTAGGCACTTGGGCTTCAGGCCAGTTATTTTACATTAAGAAGGTTCGTGGTCTGCACTCTTGTGGGAGAAGAGGCTGGACTCTGCCCTTCTGAGCTGGGAATTTTCTGGTTAAAGGTTTATAGTGCCTGAATATTTGAACTGTATCTTACTGAAATTGGTTCACCTTGTTTGCTCTAGCATAGACTAGATCCAGGCCTACTGAATCTAGCTTTGTTTATATGCTTGTTGTTTGTTTGCTTGTTATTTCCCTGGAAGCTAATTCCACCTAATACGCAACTTCTCAGCGGTCCTGAGGATCACTAGTGAAATCTGGATTGGTTAGTGTACATATTTCGTAGTTTCACTTGAAAGAAAGTTACTGTTTGTCGTTTTGCATTTAGTTACTTGTAACACATTGCACTCAAGTTACCTGGCACTTGCTCACTAAAGCAATTATATAAGTCAGCACTAAAAATTAAAAGCACTACACCCTCACTCCCCACTGGCCCTTGTTTTCAATTAAGGATTTCCCAATATTATTCTAGCATGTCCAAAGGTCAGTTGTCAATCTCCTCCGGTCCAGCTGGTGAATCTGGGATTCTTGAGGCAATGTTATAACTGCCTCATGTACACAGACAACCCTCTCCTCCTCCCACATAACACAAATACTTGTGAGAGATGCAGCTATTTAGCCAAACTGGAGGCTGAGCTCTCTCAACTCAGGACTGGCAAGACCAGACAGGAGGAGAAGGCAACTACACACACCACAAAACCAGCCTCACATAATGCTACCACTCCACTGAATCAAACACATAAACACACAAAGACATACTCGGAGGCTCTGAGTAAAATTTACCTAAACAGCAGAGGCCTCCAAAGCAGACACCCAAACAACTGCTACCTCAAGACACCCCACAAGCAACACATAAACCACAAAAGCAGTGTGCAAAGCAGTCACAGCCCTTAAGGCCAAATACAACACCAAACATACTTGTCATAGGTGACTCCATAGTCAGACACACTGGCGTCCCACTCACCAGGCTGAACAAGGAGAGGGTCACAGTAAGCTGCCTATCGGGCGCTAGAATCCGCCACATAACACAAGCACTCGGGTCACTCCACAGCAAGTACAAATATGACACAGTCATTGTCCATGCTGGTGTGAGCGACCTGAGACGTACCTCCCTGGACTGCATGAAAAGAGACATAGAGGAGCTTTCTGATTATGTAGCCCAGGCAGGTATGACCCTAACCCTGAGCAGTATCCTTCCTTCACCAAGAATGATGCCACAATATAGAGACAAGATGATCAGCTTTAACAATTGGCTTAATGTCTGGTGTCATTCAAAGGGGATCCAGTGTCTGTCTGCCTGGGATGACATGCTTGACAAGCCACGCTGCTTCGAGGGACGGCTTGCACCTGTCACCCTGGGATTCCGGATATTGGCTAAGGCTCTTGCCACCCCATAGTGCCTTTTTAGGCAAGGCTCAAATTCTAAACCTACCACCCTAGAAAACAAAAATGGGAAGAAATTGAGGGTAATGCTGCTCAATGCCAGAAGTCTAAATCTCAAAATGCACGCACTCGAGGCCCTTCTCAGTATGGAGAACATCGATGTCTGTGCTGTAACTGAAACCTGGTTCAAGGCTCCTGAGAGCACCCGGCACTATTAGGTTTTACCTCATATCATGCGTTCCGCCCCAAAACCGGACCACTCCACAAAAGGAGGGTGTATCCATATTCATAAAGGATACTCACACCTCCAGGTTGGTGGCAACGCATGAAGCTTCGAAACCATCCAGGTGCAACTAACCATAGGCAAAACTGCTCTACAAATTGTAGCATGCTACAGGCCACCCTCTCAAACTCAGGAACCCCACACAGCCTTCCTGAAGACACTGGAGGGTATAAATGTATCTCCAAACACCATCATATTGGGTGACTTCAACTACCCGAATATAGACTGGGAACATTACTCAAGCCCTAACTTTCTAGCCCAACGGTTCCTGGAGTTCATAAATTCAAATGCCATGGAACAGCTAGTCACTGTTCCCATGAGAGGAGAAAATATACTAGATCTCATTGTCACAAACATGGGGACAAAATGCTCCACACGGAAGTATATCCCTCATTGGTGAGATCTGATCATAAACTAATCTCACTGGAAATCCACATCCCGCCCCACCCCAAACAAAAAGACCATAGTGAAGAACTTCTCTAAAGCAAACTTCACACTACTCAAGACTGGTGTGGTATCCTTCAAGGCCCCTGAGTCAGAGGAAACCACAACCCAAGCTGCGGAAGCCCTTACAAATGCCTTCTATGAACACCTCCAGGACTGCATGGATCAGGCAATCCCAAATAAAACCAAGACTCTTTCCACAAAGGGCAAACATCCAGTCTGGTGGACCCCAGCCATTAACAAACTTTACAATAAGAGGAGAAAGCTATTACATGATAGAACAAAATCCATAAAAGGGAAGTCACCCCTGATCATTATTAGTAAAAAATACGAGCACTCATAAAATCAACTAAGGCCAATTTTGAGAGAAAAATTGCCATGGATTGAAAGGACAATCATAAGGCCTTTTTCAGCTATGTTAGGAACCTGGGTGGAAACTCACAGATATGCTCAGAATTAGTCCAAAATGATACAAAAATCACTGAACCCACAGACATTGCCAACATACTGGCAGACAGGTTCAGTGCAAACTTCACCCCTCTCCCCTAAAGGAGAGATAACTATCCCAGCCGAGTGTAGCCTCCCGGACATCTCAAATGCGCAGGTGAAAGCTGCTCTCTCTAAAGCTAAAAACACAGCATCAATGGGACCGGATGGTGTCCCCGGCTGTGTGCTACACGAGCTAAATGAGGAATTAAACCCGCACATAAGGCAGCTGTTTAATCTCAGCCTTACCACAGGATACGTGCCCAAGGAGTGCCGTACGGCAACTGTGGTCCCACTCCACAAAGGTGGCGCCTCTTCGGACCCTGGTAATTACCGCCCCATAAGCTTAACAAGTCTAGTCTGCAAAGCTATGGAGAGGATCATAATGGAGCTCATAAACAAAGATATAGGGACTTGCAGACATTGGACCCGACCCAGTTTGGCTTTGTCAAGGGAAGATCATGCCTTTTGAACTTGGTCGACTTCTTGAAATAGTCACCAAGGCCATTGATGAGGAAAGGCAGTCCATACAGCCTACCTTGACCTTGCAAAGGCTTTCGACACAATACCCCACTCGGGTATTGTAGAAAAACTTACCAGCTTAAATGTAAACCCATATGTCACAAGATGGGTTGCAAACTGGCTTAAGGACAGAACCCACAGGGTTAGAGTTGCTGGCGCTGTGTCAGACTCCAAGCGGTCACAAGTGGTGTCCCACAGGGCTCGGTCCTTGGCCCCTATTGTTTGGCATCTACTTCTCAGAAGTACAGGCCAACATGGGAGGACTTTGGCTGACAAAGTTTGCAGATGACTGCAAACTGGGCGCCATAGTGGAAAGTGCATCGGACACGGATATCCTTCAGAAGGGACTCACGGAAACAGATAGCTGGTGCCAGAGCCATGGCCTGAAGTTAAACGCCAAAAATGTATAGTCATACCCTTCGGGAAAAACAAGGTAACCCCAAGCTACCATATAGGTGGCAATCCACTAAGCACAGAAGAGGTTATCAGGGACCTGGGGACCCAGGTTGACAGTGGCCTTTCTTTTGACACTCACATTGCTAAAGTGGTTAGAAAGACCTTCTACATTGCCCACCTGATCATGAAGGGATTCACATCCAGATCTAGTGAGGTCATTGTTCCCTGTACTCTTCACTTATCAGACCAATGATCGAGTACAATGCCCCATTCGGGATGTATCTCACCCGACATCTGCAGCAATTGGAGAGACCCCAAAGTTCCTCACCAAAAGGATAAAGGGACTCCAAAATCTGTCATATGCTGCCAGATTGAAGAAACTCCAGCTCTATTCAGTCGCATACCGTCTGCTCAGAGGTGACATGTGCCTGACATACAAGGCCATGTCCAACCCGGAATTAATGGACATGCTCCACCTCAAAAAATCCAAATCCACCAAAACCACTAGAGCAAGCGACTTAAACCTTAGCACGGATATAAATAGGACGTGCTGGAGGGATAGATTTATCACTCAGAGACTCCCTATGCTCTGGAATAAAATCCCGGTCCATGTGAGGCAGAGCACCTCGCTGACTCTGTTCAAGAGAAATCTAGACCTGTGGATGGGAGATCGTAGGTTTACCCCGGGAATCATCTCTGGGTCACTGCTGGACAGAGGCACAACAAACTAATGGGCACAGTATTTTTTCATATAAGGGGTGGCGTAAGCCACAATAATTTGGGCTAGGCTTATAAATGCCTTAGGGCAGATAGCCTAGTATAAACCTATGAACCTATGAACCTATCACATTTGGGTTATCTGCCTGCAGTAGCCCTCAGTCGGCCTGATTAAAGTCTTGGGTCCTGCGTCGGTTGCTGTCTCATCTTCCGTGACGTCAGGTAGTCAGGGGTATAAAGCATGCAGCCGACGCCATTACATCAGTTTTTCTTGCCCCAGATGTCAGGTGCCTCCCCTAATGGGAAGCAATTAAATATATATACAAGGTTACACCTCAAATAAAATAGCAAATACACCAAAAAGCTTTTAAGCATAGTAAAGAAGAGTAAAAGTCTAGCCAAAAGAAGTCAGGAGGCTGGAAGGAGGGTAACCAGGACTGCAACAGTGAATACACTCGAACATCTACATTTATGGTAAGTGTACACAACTGTACTATGTTCTTCGTGTTTCACTGTTGCAGTCATCACATTTACGTAGATTCCCAAAGCTAAGGATGGGAGGAGACATTTAGATAGCATTAGGACCAACTATAAAGCCCTGTAAGACTGCAGTGGCAAAGCCAGCTCTGGATTTAGAGAAAATTGGTAAATGGTAATGCTTGGTGAAAGTATGCACAGAACTCCAGGTAACAGCTTCTAGGATGTCCCTGGTAGGAACACCTGTGAGAAAGGTTGTAGAGGTAGATGCAGCACTGGTTGAATGGGGTCTAATCCCCTGTGGGATAGGTTTACCATAGTGCTTGTAGCAGAAATGAATAGGTTCATAGGTTCATACTAGGCTATCTGCCCAAGGGCATTTATAAGCCTAGCCCAGAGTTTTTGTGGCTTTCGCCACCCCTTTAGTTTGAAGAAAACTATGCCCATTATTTTGCTGTGCCTCTGTCAAGCAATGACACTGAGGTAATCCCTGGGGTATATCTGCGATCTCCCATCCATTGGTCAAGATTTCTCTTGAACACAGCCAGCAAGGTGCTCTGCCTCACATGTACCGGGATTTTGTTCCACAGCATAGGGAGTCTCTGGGTGATGAATCTGTCCCTCCAGCACGTCCTATTAATAACCGTGTCAAGGTTTAAGTCTCCCGCCCTTGTAGTTCTGAGGGATCTAGATTTTTTGAGGTGAAGCATGTTCATCAAATCTGGGTTTGACATGGCCTTGTATGTCAGGCACAGGTCACCTCTGAGCAAGTGGTAAGCGACTGAATAGAGCTGGAGTTCTTTCAGTCGGGCAGCATAAGACATATTTTTGAGACCCTTTATCCTTTTGGTGAGGAACTTTTGGGGCCTTTCCAGCTGCTGCAGGTGTCGGGTCAGATACATTCCGAATGGGGCATTGTACTCAATCATTGGTCTGATGAGTGATGAGTACAGGGGGACAATGACCTCCTTGATCTAGATGTGAATCCCTTCATGATCAGGTGAGCAATGTAGAAGGTCTTCCTAACTACTTTAGCAACGTGAGTGTCAAATAAAAGGTTACTGTCAACCTGGGTCCCCAGATCCCTGATAACTTCTTCTGTGCTCAGTGGATTGCCACCTATATGGTAGCTAGGGGTAACCTTGTTTTTCCCGAAGGGTATGATTATGCATTTTTTGGTGTTTAACTTTAGGCCATGGCTCTGGCACCAGTTATCCGTTTCTGTGAGACCCTTCTGAAGGATATCTGTGTCAGATGTGTTTTCGACTATGGCGCCGAGTTTGCAGTCATCTGCAAACTTTGTCAGCCATAACCCTCCTGTGTTTGCTTGTACTTCAGAAAAGTAGATGCCAAACAAGAGTGGGCCCAGGACTGAGCCCTGTGGGACACCACTTGTGACGGGCTTTGAGTCTGACATGGCGCCAGCAACTCTGACCCTGTGGGTTCTGTCACTTAGCCAGTTTGCAACCCATCTTGTGATGTATGGGTTTACATTTAAGCTGATGAGTTTTTCAATGATACCTGAGTGGGGTATTGTGTCGAAAGCCTTTGCCAGGTCGAGGTAGGCTGTATGGACTGCCTTTCCCTCATCAATGGCCTTGGTGACTGTTTCGAAAAAGTCAACCAAGTTTAAAAGGCATGATCCGCCTTTGACAAAGCCAAACTGGGTTGGATCCAAAGTCTGCAAGTTCCCTATGTCTTTATTTATGAGTTCCATTATGATCCTCTCCATGGCTTTGCAGATCAGGCTTGTCAAGCTGATGGAACGGTAATTTCCAGGGTCAGTGGAGGCACCGCCTTTGTGAATGCAATGGCCTATCCATTTTGAAATGGTTTGCTTTGAAATAGCCTTCCCCTCTGCCCCTGCAGCAAATGCCACCGGCAGCTGTTCAGATTTTCTTTGAGGTTTAGTCCTGTCCAAGTAAAATCTAAGTTGTCTGTGCACATCTAAGGATCCTTTCACCTTTGTTCTGTGGATTAGAAAAGAAGGTTGGCAAATGAAGGGACTGATTAAGAGCCACACTGGATACCACCTTGGGCATGAAGGAGGGATTGGCCCTGAGGGGCACCCTGTCTGCATGAAATATGATGAAAGGCTCCACTGCCCTAAGGGCCTGTAGTTCAGATACCCTTCTTGCTGAAGAAATTGCTAAAAGGAAGGCTGTTTTCCAAGAAAGAAATTTTAACTCTGTACTTGCAGCTGGCTCAAAAGGAGGAAGAGTGTGTTTTTCCAATACAAAGTTAAGGTCCTAGGCTGGAGTTGGGGCTCTCCTGGGTGGTCTTATGTTTTTGGCCCCTCTGAGGAACTGCTTGAGCAGTGGATGAGAGAAGAGGAGTGGTTCTGTGTTGTAATGTGCCAAAATGTCTGAGGCGTGAATTTTGATGGAAGAAAAGGAAAGGCCCTTGTGAAGCATTTCAGTTAAGTATTGAAGAATTTGAGGTAAACTGGGCACTGCTGTGCCCATCCCTTGAGTTTGGTTCCAGGCACAAAATCTTTTCTATTTTTCAGCATAAGATTTTCTAGTACTAGGCCTCCTAGTCTCCAAAATGACATCCAACACTTGTTTGCTGAGGGAAGGTACAGGAGAGATTAGGAAATTAGCCAGGCTGTCAGGATCAGGGTTTGAAGCTGAGGTGCAGAATCTGGTTCTCCTGCTGTGACAGCAGGGTAGGGATCTGAGGCAGGTGCCATGGAGCCAGCAGTGACAAACTGCGCAAGAGAAGGTACCAGTGTTGGCGTGGCCAGTCTGGTGCAATCAGTATCGTTCTTGGTTTGTCCTGTTTGATCTTTAGTAGTACTTTGGAGAGGAGAGGCAGAGGAGGAAAGGCATAAACTGATAGATTTTTCCAGCTGAAGGACAGAGCATCCACTTTCCAAGCTTGTTTGTGGGGAGTCCTTGTGCAGAATTTGTCCAATTGGTAGTTCTGGGGGGAGGCAAACAGATCTATATCTGGGCTCCCCCATTTGTTTATTAACATGTTGAAAATCTTTTGTTCCAGTTTCCAGTAATGTGGGTCCATGAGATTTCTGCTGAGTGCGTCTGCTATTGTATTTAGTTTTCCTGGCAGGAACTGAGTCTGTAGATGCACTTGGTAGCTCAAGGCTACATTCTACAGAGCCATGGCTAGTCTGCAGGGGGGGTAAGAATGGGTACTCTCCTGCTTGTTTATGTACCACATAACAGTGGTGCTGTCCGTCCTTACCATTAATTGTCCTGGAAGAATTTGGCCCTTGAAGTCTGTCAGAGCATTCTGTACAGCTAACATTTATTTTTGATTGATATGCAGGTGCATTTGACTTGGGTTCCATTTGCCCTGAATGCACTTAGCTGCCAGGTGAGCCCCCACATGCATAGTCTGATGCATCTGTTGTTAGGGTTTGGGCGGCAGGGGGTAGAGTGAATGGTAGTCCCTTGTTCTGGTGGCAGGCCTCTGCTCACCAAAGGAACTCTAACTGTAGGCAAGGTATGATAGGGAACAGTTTTTCTAGATCCTGAGAATGTAGACACCATAGGCTTTTTAGTTACCATTGTAGTCTCCTCATATGTAGTCTTGCATATGGAATTAGTAGAATGCAGGAGGCCATGAACCCCAAGGCTTACAGTATTTGCCTTGCAGATAGCAGGGTTTTTGTGGCCATTAGTTTGAAGTAAGTTGTCAAATGAATTTGTTTCTCTGGCGTAAGGAAAGCCATCTAGGAAGTTGTGTTCAAGCTTTATCCCAGGAATATAATTTGTTGACAGGGTACCAGATGTGATTTATTTTCGTTTATGTGTACCCCAGACAAGTTAGTACCTTTTGTACAAATGCCAGATGATTCAAAAGTATGTCCTGACTTTCTGCCTGAATTAGACAATCGTCCAGGTATGGGTATATTTGAATATTTCTTTGCCTGCAAAATGCAATGACTGGAGCTAGGCACTTTGTGAATACCCTGGGTGCAGTAGATAAGCCAAAGAGCAGTGCAGAGAACTGATAGTGCATGTAGCCCACTTTGAAGTGTAGGTATCTTCTGCAAGATTCCCTGATTGGGATGTGCAGGTAGGCTTCTTTTAAATCCAGTGTTCCCAACCAGGCATATTTGCCTAGCATAGGAAGTAATTGGTGAAGAGTTAGCATTTTGAATTTTGGAATCACCAAAAAGGTGTTAGATAGGTCCAGGATAGGACACCAAGAGTTGTCTTTTCTGGGTACCAGGAAAAGTCTTGAGTAGAAACCTTGTCCCTTTTCCTCTTCTGGTACAGTTTGAATAGCCTTTATGCTTAAGAGAGGGAGTACTTGCTTTTTAGCCTCTGCCCACTGATTTGGGGATAGATCTGGACGTTTGGGGTTGGCAATGTGTGGAAGTGAAATCTGTATCCTTTTGAAACTATATTTAAAACCCATTTGTCCTGGGTAATGAGTTCCCAGTTTTTTGCCTGCAGAGCAATCTTTCCCCCTAAAGGAACAGTCAGTTGAGAAGTGCTTGGAAGTGTTAAGGTTAAGTCATTGAGACAGTTTACCATAGGGTAGAGTCTTACTACTCCCTGATTTGGAAGTGGGAGCCCCTCACTGTTTAGTCCTGTGTGTACCCTGGGTGTTCTGCTGGTTATGATTTGGAAGTGGGAGCCCCTCACTGTTTAGTCCTGTGTGTACCCTGGGTGTTCTGCTGGTTATGGGTTTGGACTGAGAAGGCCTGGAAGAGGCAGGAAAAGACCAATTCTTAGAGGGCCAATGCCTACTAAATCATGGAGGTTGCACTTGAAGGATCTTTAACAGTTTGCATAGATTTAGCTTTTTCTTCCATCTTTTTAAGAACTTCTTCTGCTTTGTTGCCAAACAGGCAGTCCTGATTTAAGGGAGCATCCAGCAATTTAGCTTTAACATGATCTGGCAAAGATTGCTCCTTTACTTTCTTACCCCATCTATCCAGCACCTTGGAGTCTCTATCAGAGGGGATAGGATTTTTGGCAGTAGTAGCCTTGATGCCCTTGGATCCCTGTGAAATGGTCTCAGGATCCACAGTAGGATTTTTAAAAAGGAACTTGAGAGAGCCAGGAACCCTGTAATATCTATCAGGTTTTCTGGGAGAAGGAGGTAAAGAGTCAGGGGCCAAGCTAGATTCAGAAAAGGCATCATCAATAATGTCTAGTACAGGAGGGCTAGCTAAAGGCCTTGGCTGGGGCAGGAGTAAGAAATCCCTAAGCCTCTTTTTAGAATCAGAGTAATCCTGGCTTTCCCAGTGAAAGTGCTCCCTAAGAGTATGCAGGGTTTCACCAAAAGAGAAATCCTCTGGGGGGAAGCAGAGGGAATAGAGTCCTCTGCATCAGAATCCTCATAGGTAGATTAAGGGTAAATCCTGGTCCTCAGAGGAAACAGAAATTTCAGAATCCTGGGCAGAAGTATCACAAGCAAATTCAGTCCTAGGTCTTTTAGAGGGGGAAGGTTGGCTACTCCTGATTAAAGTAATAAGGTCTTCAGTCATTCTTATCATCTGTTTTTTAGGCATAGAGGCCTGACCATGTGGTCTGGGTGTCGGTTTTCTAGGCATAGTTCGAGTTTTAGGCCTTGAAGAAGAAGATGTTGTCGGTTTAATATGCAAGTCAGTAGGCCTGAATACACCCTCAGAAGTCGGTGCCTGCACAGCGGCTCCGGACCCATCCAAGGTAGAAACATCCACAAATTCCACAGCTGAAGCATCTCGAGGCATACTGGACTCCGAATAGGTCTCAGTAGAGGCCTGCGGATCTGAAATAGTGGGTATCAGGGGCTGCGAAAGTGCCTCACTGAGTACCGGTGAACTGGCTTAGGAGAAGCGTCGTTGGCAGCTTTGAACCTAGGCGGCCTGTCTCTGTCTTTATCTTTGCGTTTTTTCGGAATGTCGGTAGTCAGATGGCTTACCAAAGACATATCTGGATAATTGAACTGAGCACCAAAATATTTAGAAGCGTAAATATACCGACGACGAATAGTTCATTGCTTAAGTAAGGCACAAAACCAACAGCGAGGTACATCGTGGTCAGGGCCTAAGCAAGGAATACAGTATGAATGAAAATCTTTGTGAGTATTTGCTTTCCACAAGAAATACAATTATTGACTTTTACTGACATCGATTTAGAGCAAGAAGAAGTTTCCCCAACGGGGTACTTAGCTTTAGTTGAAGACCTTGGTTCCGAAACTCGAAAACGAAAATTTCGGGAGTCAGCCGACCGGCACTTGCAAACTGCTTCTGCTTTGGGCACCGCACAGCAAGAAAGACTGATGTAATGGCATCGGCTGCATGCTTTATACCCCTGACTACCTGACGTCACGGAAGATGAGACAGCAACCAACGCAGGACCCAAGACTTTGATAATCAAGCCGACTGAGGGCTACTGCAGACAGATAACCCAAATGTGATGACTGCAACAGTGAAACACAAAGAACATCCTAGCATTTTAACAGGGGTGTGTAAACTTTTTATATCCACTGTATATAAATAGAGAGATGTTGTCACAATTTTTTTCCTTAAGTGAAGTTTTAATATTCATTACTATATTGTTTGAACAAACTGTTAACTATTTTGGTGCTGTTATACATTGTGGTATGTTACTTGAACATGGTCATGTGATTCTAAGAAAGTATAGTTGTATAAGAACTTAACAGTATATGCCCTACTGATCACCGTTGCAGTATTCTTAACATAACGGTTTTCATCTGCTTTACCTTCCCAAGGGAGTACGTCTGATGTGTACCTCAGCTCATATGGGTCTGGGTACACAGGCTGACATATGCGTAAGTACCTCAGTTTATCTCCAAGTCAGTGACTTGAAGACTATGCAGCGAAGAAAGCGGTCAGCTAGGAAGGGTGTAGCTCAAAGAGTTAAGCATATTTAACAGAAAGCAGTCTATTAGGTAATGGCTTACAACAAAGGGAAAGAGAAATATAGGTGCAGAAGAAGAGAAGAGGGGAAGGAAGGAGGGAAGAAATACCGCAACAGTGATTAGTAGGCCATCTACTGCTATAGTAAGTTCTTACACAACTGTACTATGTCCTGACTGAAATGACTTTTGCAGTATCCTTAACATACGGGTGAGTCCCACAGCTGAAGTAGGTACAGAAAAGAGTGGTTGGCTAATGGGAGGATGTGCTGTCCAACAGCCCAGAAAGGAAAGACTTACCAAAAGCAGCCTTCCATCTGGAAAAAGCATCAGTCTTGTAGTGTTTGATGAAGGTGTGCACAGAGGACCAGGTGGCCACTTCCAAGATGGACCTGGCATCTAAGTCCTTGTGGAATTCCCCAGAGGAGGCTATTACCTGAGTGGAATGTGCTTTTGAGTGGGAAGGCAATGCTTTCCCATGTTGTGTGTAACAGAAAGAAATAGCTTTCAATATCCAAGATGCAATGGTTTGCTTCTAGATTGGTTGGCCCAATCTGAAATCCATGAATGAAACAAAACGTTGGTCAGTTTTTCTGCCAGTTCTTGTTTTGTCCAAGTACAACCTTAGCAGCCTGTGTATATCTATTGAATACAGAATTCTTCCCCTTATTTTGAGGATTAGGGAAAAATGTAGGCAGGTGGATAGCCTGGTTGAGAGACATTTCATTCACTACTTCAGCCATGAACTATGGACTAGCAATGAGTCACCCTGTCCCTGTGCAAAATAAGAAAGGGTGGAATTGTCATAACAGCCTGAAGTTCAAATGCTCTATGGGCAGAGGTAAGAGCCAACAGCAGGACAGTCTTCCAGGTACAGAACATTAAAGTGGCAGAAGCTGTTAGCTCAAAATGGGACAATGCTAAATTTTCCAGTGCAAAGTTGAGATCCTGGGTATGAGGAACAGGTTTCCTAGGTGGCTTAAGAAGTAAGAATCTCCTCAAGAAAAGTTTGACCACCATCTTGGACATGAGAGAAGGATCAAGAGGCAAAAAGTAGTCAATAGCAGATAAATGGGCTCTAATAGAAGAACAGACCAGACCAGCGTGTAATAATTCACACAGATACTTGAGGACAGAAGGGATATCTGATAAGAATGAGTCCTGGGTGTGCTTGAAGCAGCAAATTTGAGAATCTTTTCCACTTAGCTGTATATCATTTTCTGGCAGTAGGTTTTCCGGCTGTAGATCATAAATCACCTCCTCAGAGACGAGGTGTCTTTTAGGGATCAGAATTCAATCATCCACAGAGTGAGAATTAGAGAGGCTAGATCTGGATGGAGAAGCAGACCTTGGTGCTGAGTGAGTAGATCTGGTTGCAAAAATATTTTTTTCAGTAGTTTCTTTTGGATACTTCGAGTAGGAGGGGAAACCAATGCTGTCTTGGCCAGAAGAGGGGCAGGGGTAGGAATTCTGGAGCTTCCTTTTGAACTTTTGGAAGGATTTTTGGAAGCAGTGGCGAGGGGGGGGGGCATAAAGGAACCTCCCTGACCACTGGAAAGAGAAGACATCTGTTCTCCAAGCTAAGGTGGAAGGACTCCTGGTGAAGAAAAGGGGAAGCTGGTGGTCTTCTAGTTATGTAAAAAGATCTACTTGTGGTGTCCTTCACTGATGCCTTATTGTTTTGAAAATTTGCTTGTTTAGGGTCTATCTGTGAGGGTTCTTCAAGAACCTGCTTAAGGTGTCCATCAGTACATTTTCCTGTTAAGTAATGTATGCAGACGTCACAGTCATGTGCTTTTGTGTGGCTCAGTGCCATGTCTCCTGTGCAAGCCTGCACAGTGGGTAGAATCGTGTCCCCCCCTGTTTGTTCAGATACCACATGACTGTGGTTTTGTTTGTGTACACCAGTAGTGAGCCTGGTTTCCACAGATGGAAGAATATCTACAGTGCTTGCAGAAGGGCTCTCATTTCTTTCAGGTTGATGTGTTCTTTCAGGATGGGTGAAGGCCACTTCCCCTGCATTCAATGGGATCCTGTCCAAGCCCCCATGCTCTGCCTGAGGCATCTGTGTTAAGAATTTGACTGGGTGGGGCTGAGGTGAAAGAAAGGTCTGGATTGAGCATGACCTGTTTTTCCTATCAAAGCAGTTTCTTTGTTGAGGCAAAGTAATAGAGGGATCATGGCATCCAGGGGATGGGAATGTTGAGACCAGACTGATTTCAGGTAACACTGAATTTTCTGCATATGTAGTCTGGCCAGAGAAAGTGGAAGAATGGCAGCTGCAATTAAACCCAAGACCCCAAGGAGGATCTACCTTGCTGTGCAGTGAGACTGAGTAGAGCTTTCTAAAAAAGGTGTTCAAACTAAGAACATTTTTCCTGAGGAAGGAAGGCGTGCATTCTTTACACGTCTAGCCTGCAACCCAGAAAGACCAGGTCCTGAGTAGGTGTGAGATGAGATTTTTTGAAGTTGATTGTGAACACTAGGATGAATAGGAGATGTACCCTTGAAATGTACATGCTTGAGGAGGGAGTCTATGGAGACAGCTTCAATGAGTAGGTTGTCCAGGTAAGGGAAAATCTGAATTCCCTATGTGCGACAGACGGCTACCACTGAAGCTAGACACTGTAAAAACTCCTTGTGCCATAGAAAGACCAAAGGGCAAAGCAGTAAACTGAAAATGTGATGAGCCAGAGACAATTATGAAACATTTTCTGTTGAATGGGGATGGGGAGATAAGCATCCTTTAGGTCTAATGATAAAAGAAAGGTGTGGGAAGAATGAAAGGTAGAAGGGCATTCAGAGAAAGCACTTTGAAAGTGGGTACCTTTAGAAAGGTGTTTAGAAGAGAGAGAGATCTAGAACAAGTCTCCACTGTCCTTCTTTCCTTTTTTGGCAACAGAAAGATTCTGGAATAGAATCCTTTTCCTATGAAAGAGGATGGCACTCTTTCTATGGTGCCTTGATCTAGTAAGTCCTGAATGACAGAGCTGAACAAAGGGAGCTAATTTTGTGAAGGAGGAGGCAGTCCTTTTTAGACAGGATGCTTTCCCATGACATGGCATAGCATTCTTCATTTATAGTCAGAACCCATTTAGCTGTGGTTAGCATTTCCCAGAAAGGAAAGAACAGAGAAAAGTATTTTTGAAAAAGAGGGGCCACAGGTGTTTGTCCCCGAATGGAGACCTCCCCAAAGGAGATTCCCAGGATGGTTTGTCTGAAAATCTCTTTCTTGATGTTTTTCTTTGTTTGTGAGTGGACTGAGGTTCCCTCTTATCAAAACAAGTGGAATTGGCTGAGTAGTTCCTGTGGTATCTAGGGACTGTAGAAAGTAAAATCTGCCTACAATCCTTCATGGTCTTACCCTGCTGTTGAAGACCCTTGAAGAATTTTGCAGTTTCTTGGCCAAACAGGAGGTCTTTGTTTGGGGGTGATTTCAGGACTTTAGTTTTGAAGTCCTCAGGGATGGGTTGGCTGCACAACCATGCATAATGTCTGGTGACCGAACCTGTGGCTGTAGCCCTAGAAGAGATATCCATAGCATCATAACTGCATTTGATGCTGTGACTAGCAGTCTGAGTAGCATGAGACAGTAAGGTCTGCATTTGTTGCTTAGAGCTTGCAAATTTTGGTTCTGATAAGACCTTATTCAGAGGCTGTAGAACAGACAGAAAATATTTAGCCATCTGTGTCTGGTAATTGATAGCTCTGATTGCAAGGATGGCACAGGTGTAGACCTTCTTTCTCCACCTATCCATACCCCTACTATCCTTGCCTGTGGGAAGGGCATTAGCACTGGGAAGAAGTTTAGAATGCTTATTCGAGGCCAGGGAGATAGCAGGAGGGTCAGCCAAATGGCTCTTATAGAGGTATTTTAGTTCATTAGTCACCCTGTATAATCTGTCTAGTCCTTTAGGTGCTGCAGGATGAGAATCAGGAGCTTAGGATGTAGACTGACAGGTGCCCTAGTATGCATCTAGTACTGAAGGCACTGGAGAGGGGGTACTGCAGTGCCTCCAGGAGACTATAGTATTTCTTTGGAACATCAGAGATTTGCTTTTGTTGCCACTCAAAATGCCTCATGTTTTGAACAGTTTACCCAAAGGAGGCTTCAACAATAGGGGAGTAAGGAGAGAAGGAATCCCTTTCATCAGTGGAAAATTGTTCTGGAGAATCTATCTGGGAGGAATAGTCCAGGAAATGATCAGAATCCATGCCCTATTCTTCCTTAGAGGAAGAAGAAGACTCAAGTGTGTTTTTGTAGTATGGTTAGTGGCAGCTGGGACTCAAATGAAGGAAGTTTCAGGGCCACATCCATTCTTTTTCTTTGGAAGCTCTAGGGTTGGTCAAATGCCTAGTTTTTTGCTTTTTCTTTTTAGGTGTGACATCCCTGTGAATGAGTCTCAGAGGTTCAGAACCTTGGTGAACTTCAATCAGACTGCCTGGAACCTGTTCCCTGACTAGGATTTGAGGAATGCTGTGCAGACCCTCAGAAATAATGAGATGTGGTTTGTCCAAGGCACTCACCATCTGGAAGGTTTCAGGAGTCATACTGGCCTCTGACAGGGATTCAGCAGTGGGTAACTGAGAAGGTATCTGATGGACAGCAGTTCTGCAAACTCAGTGGATGCATTTGAAGTTTGACTTAGACATGCAATGCTGCGAGTCATCTTGGGATCTTTTGAGTTTCTTCTTTCACGGAAGGACAACACTGCAATGGATTCTGCCATTTTGGCTTGGGTCAGGCATTTTAGATGCTGATAAAATCAATTTCAAACACAAACACAGGAAAACTAGTTGGCAGAGAAATGCAGTCCACATATACGATTCCCAAGAATTTTCAGCAACAATACAAGGCAGTATTCACTTCACCATAGGCAAAACAGACTCCAGATATGAAAAACTTCTATTTATTGATACAAATATAAACCTGGCAAGTCTGTTTTTGCCTATGGCGAAGTGAATTCTGCCTTGTATTGTTGCTGGAAATTCTTGGGAATCGTATATGTGGACTGCATTGCTCTGCCGGCTAGTTTTCCTGTGTTTGTGTTTGAAATTGATTTTATTTATCTGTATACGCAGGAACTTAGACTTTTGGTCAGCAATTTTTGACTTTTCATTGATTTTAGATGCTGAGTTTTGAGGAATGAATTAAAGGAGGAAAGCCTTAACCTAAGGGTTTTAGGAACATATGACTAGCAGATGGAGCAGGGTTTGTAGTTGTACTCCAGGCCTAAACAAAAAAGGTACTTAGTATGCAAGTCCTTGTATGGGATCTGTCTGCTGCACCTGCACTTACCCTTCTTAGCTAACATCTAACAAAAATGATCTACACAATTCAAAAACTTGAAAAAAGGAAGGTTCCCCAATGAGGCACTTATCTAAAATGTGAAAAAGCAAAGCAATAGTACCAACAACCCAATAATTGTTTTTCCAGTGAATTAAACATTCTTGGAACAGACTGCAGAAATAATTTAATCCTTGCTGGGACAACAAATGGGGTTTAATGTTGACATTTCTTGACATTTGTATTAAAGACTTGCAGACTCTTCTTTTCTCAAGAGTTTTAGTTGCAAAGTTATTATCAAATCTTATTAGATTATGACCTGTTTTTATTGATGAGTTTGCCCAGACTGCGTTTAATACAAGTTCTTTGCCAAGATAAGACAGAAATCTAACTATTACTACTGATTTGGATCAAGCTGATAGACTTGCTGGAAATGACATTCCTACAGTTCTATGAGCTCCTCTAAATCAAATGTTAATATTTTGTGTACATCTAAGATTTATGGGAGCCACACTGTGACAAAGGATGAAAGTACAGTTGTGTAATAACTTACCATAACAGCAGACATACAACTGATCACTGCTGCAGTATTAATATCCCCTGGGATATCCTGCAAAGGACAGCTGTACATATGTCTGGAATACCAAAGCTTGGGTACCCACCCCTAATGCCACTCGTCCGACATATGACATCAGCCCAAGAAAGACAGTGGTACATAATGGACATACAGATGGCAAATACCTCAGGGCTTTCTTGCCCGAGACAAACTGCTGAAACAAAAGCAGAAGCATCTATATATGTATGTACAAGTCGGAAAAGAGGTGGAAAACATAAAATAACCCACCTTGGCCAAACCAAAAGGAACAGAAAGAAAGGAGGAAGGGGGGAGGGATGTAATACTGTTAACAGTGATCAATTGGACATTTACTGTTAGGGCAAGTTCTCAGACAACTTTAACATATCCCACCATGACCACTGCTGCAATATTAATATCCTATGGGAGATTCCCAAAGCTGTCTAAGAAGATAGGGAGGAAGAACCATGAACCAAAGACTTTGGAAAACTGAATGAGCAAACCCTGCTCTTTTCTTAGAAAAACATCAAACTTGTAATGTTTTCTGAAAGTGTGAACATAAGACCAAGTACCTGTTTCAAAAACAGATTTGGAATCTAATCATTTGAAGAAACCTCCTGATGATGTAGCAGAACCATCGGAATGGGCCTTAACTGATGACAGCCATTGCTTACCATGGAGAGAGTAGGCCTTCAGCTCCTTTATACTAATGTGGCATCTTCTTTCCTTGTTGGACCAAACCCCTTAAAGCCTATTGCCTTGGAATAAGCACCCTGTGCCAGATCTGAGGCCTAAGTGAACATATCTCGGAAAGGAGGAGGAAACAGAAGAGGCATTCCTATACTGAGTGAACCTGTTCTTTCCACAAAGAAAACTCCTTCTTGATGAAGGGCAGAAGAGGAATTTTGAAGGTTAATGGATGGCAATGCTGAGTCCAAATTGACTTCAGATACCACTGCATCTTCTTCACATGGACTCTGACAAAAGGAACAAATAAAGACTGTTCTAAAAGTAATCCAGCAAGACAATGACCTTATCTTCTGGTAGAAAACTGTCAATGACAATTAATGACAAGGTGTGGATTCTGCAGCTCACAAAAATCTGATCCTGACACAGAAATAAGCAAGACTTGTTTGGTTTCACTGTGAACCTCAGCCTGACCGGAAGGTTCATTACAATATGTAAATAAGTCAGTAGAAACTCTTGGGTAAAAGGCTGAATGAGAAGATTGTCTAGATAAGGAAATATCTGAATAGATTAAAGTCTGCAAAGAGGCAATGGCAGGAGCTAAGCACTTTGTGAATACTCTTGGGGCAGTAGAAAAAACAAAAGGTAAAGCAGAAAACTGAAAGCAATATGAAGACACGCAAACTCGTACAATTTCCTGAAATACAGATGAATATGAATATGACGATAAGCATCCTTTAAATCTAAAATCACCATGTAAGCATAACTGGGTGCAAGGACAGAATGGTCAGCATCTTGAAACTTGGGACCTTTAGGAAACTGTTGAGGAGGAAGAGATCCAAATTAGGTCTTCCAAGTCCCTTTCTTTCTGAGAACCAGACACACTCTTGAGTAAACACCTGTTCTATTGTTTCTGAGAAAAAAAGGTTATCAAAGAATATACAGAATGAGATGAATCTGGCTTTGAGGAGGCTGAAGAATTCCTTCTGGACAAGTAACAGCCTGCCAACACATTATGTATCCTCCTTGAATGACGGACACAAGCCATTTATCAGAAGTTATCATATGTCAAATTGGAAGAGACAGATTTTGAAATAGGCCAAGGTGAGTAAAATCTGGAAGAGGAGACATGCTTTCACAAGGCAGTTCTGGAAGAGGAGACATACTGTCACAAGGTAGTTGGTTTGTCCTGAAAGGAAGCCTCAGTACCTCTGGCATTCTGTGAGACTATGGATATAATAAATAAATAACTATAGTCCTTCTCTGAGGTTGCTTACCCTTCTTAGATGACTTCAGATTCTTATACAAAAAGAGACCAAATTTAGAAGGATAAATTCTATGAAATTTAGGTATAGCAGACAAAGAAAGAAAGAAAGGTTTGTTCTAGGTCCTGTATGATCTTACCTTTCTTCTGCAAAGATATGGAATGTTCTGCAACCACATAACTGAAAAGATGCTGTCTTTCCCAAGACGATTTCCGCAATTTAGCCTTGACAAAGTCAGCCAAAGACTGAATTCTAAGCCATGAAAACCTATGAAGAACCAAGCCAGTGACAGCAGCCCTAAAAGAGTCATCAGGAGCAATACTACTTTTAACAGAACATCTAAGCCACTTGAGAGACAGAATTAAGGGATGAAAGCGCAGAAGACTTTGCTTCTGAATTGTCAAAGGCAGAAAGCACCTTACCCAAGTTACGCAGAACAGACAAATGGTACCTAACCATACGGGTTTGGTAATTTATAATTCTAAAAGCTAAAATGGCAGAATTATACACTTTTTCCTATATTTATCAGCAGCTCTACTATCTTTAGGCAAAACATTAGAAACTGACAGGAGCTTTGAATGCTACTCAGTGGAAAGAGTAATAACAGATGAATCAGAAACAGCATTCTTTTATATGAACTTAACTGAGTCTGGCGCCTTGTACAATCTGTCAGGTTTCATAGCAGCTGAAGGCTGAGACTCAGGATTAAGAGAAGCTATGGAGGAGACACCCAACAAAGCTTCTAAAACAAAATGAATGGCCGAAGACTTAGGCACACCCATCTCCAGCAAATCCCACCCCCCTTCCCACCCCCAACTACCACTCCTTTAACTCTTCTATACATTCTTCCTTTCCTCTCACATCCCTTTTTTTCCTTAATCTACTATACCCCACCATTCTCTCTTCCCTCTCCCCAAAGACTCAGCAAACTGATCTACTGAATCCTGACCACAAATACTAAGCTCCCCATTTCTCTCTGCAAATTAGGTGCTAGTCTTACTAATGTGTATTATCTAGCCTTGCTTTCTTTTAACCTCTTTTTTCCAAAGGTCTACCTACAGTCTACCTAAAAATCCTCGTAGACATTTTTCAAACTACACAAACTGTCGTAGTAATGTGTACAATCAGCCTCTCAAAATGGACTGTTATTAGATAAACTAACTGTATCAACTTACATATACATATATATATATATATATATATATATATATATATGTGTGTGTATATATATATATATATATATATATATACATATATATATATATATATATATATATATATATATATATATATTTCTCGATTGCCAAAATCACTGTTTTAAATGGATACCAACTGCTAATATGTCAAAAGAGCTACCTTGTAGTTTTGTAAGCTACACCCCAACATGTAAATGCAATTATCACTGTACCTTCTTTTTGTCAAATGTTTTTACCTTGTGGAGCTTTTCCTCCCTGGACCTCTGCTGAAAATGGGTTCCTTACCCAGTTGGACTTTCCTGGTCAACACGTCAGACAAATAAACAAATAATACCTATTCTGAACATCAGACAACTGAGAACCTTCTCAGTGAAAATGCCACATCATTCCGAGTATAGTGTCCCCAAACTAGAGCTCCTTCATAGCAGAATCAGCAGCTAAAGTATCTTCTGCATCTGAAATGTAAGTAATGGAAGACTGAATATGGAAAGAATAAGCCAAAGAATCATCCCTATCTGAATCACACTCCTTCGTCCACAGATTCCTCCTTATCCTTTTTACAGGGAGAACAGGGAGAAAGGGGGGAGGTAGCAAAAGCAGGAAAAAGGCTGTTTTAGAGACAGCATGGTCTTAAAATGACCCTGTGTATAATCCTGCCACTCTTTCTGAGGCTCCCACAGAGACAGAGGAGAAACCCTGTGTTTAGTCTTCTGTTTCTTTTTATATTTGACATCTGCCCTGCACTCAAAGTAACGGGAGCTTCTGCTCTAAGATATGGAGTATGTGGTTTGGTTCCCCCATCCCTGCCAGCTATAATAAGCCATGGATCCCCCTTCTTTGTCAAAGCAGGTGACTAGCTGGATTTGACTGATGTGTAAAGGTGGCTGCACCACATCATCCTCCAAGAGGGTCACAACAGTGGGAACAGAAGCAACAGCAAATGGAGCTAGTCAGTCTTACTAGGAGACCCACTAAAGATTACTGGGTCTCATCTCATTCCAAAGCAGATATCTCCAATTTAAACTTCAACTTCTTCAGTGTAGAAGGGATGACTTACAATCCGACTTAACATGAGCAAGAACTTTATGTTTCTGGTTCTCAAGATAAATTTTCAAAGAAGACAGATTACCATGCAAAGTTTTAGGCACAAACACCTGACAGATTGAGCAATCCCTATAATCATGTTCAGTACCCAAACAAAACAAACATTTAGTATGGTGATCTCTGAGAGGAATGTGCCTCCTACAATCAGATTTCCTCTCTCTGATGGCCTATACCAAATGTATGAAACACAAAAAAGGAGAGAAGAGGGTCCCTAATGGGGATGTTTATCCATCCGATGGCACAGACTGAATGGCTGACAAGTCAACACTGAAGCTAGAAGTCAGGTCTTGGCTGACTGTAAGAAAGTTCTAAGTGCTCTACATCCATATATCCTTTATGTAGAAATGCCTCTGTTGGGCTGAGGTCATATGTTAGATGCATGACATTATGGGAGTGCACCCATACTTCAGTATGCCGGCCGGAAAAACAGCTATCCTTGGCAGGATTTTCCAGGATATCACAGAGGCTAATACTGCAACAGTGATTATGGAATGATATATTACCTTCAGATTTTTCTGGTTATCTCAAATATTCTAAACTTCT
This sequence comes from Protopterus annectens, assembly GCF_019279795.1. Classification (NCBI taxonomy): domain Eukaryota; kingdom Metazoa; phylum Chordata; order Ceratodontiformes; family Protopteridae; genus Protopterus; species Protopterus annectens. Next base: position 406,102,831 of record NC_056726.1, on the reverse strand, counting down.
CAAAGTCAAAGTAAACTTTACTGTCATTTAGAACTACATACGTGTAGCCTAAATGAAATTTTGTACATCAGCTCAATTCTTGAGATTACAAAGGAAAGTGAAACAACACATACAAGCAGAGGAATAAACATAACTAACAAATACAATACTACTCCCAATATACACAAAAAAGAGCAGAGACATTTATCAACACTCATAAACGAAAATAATACCCTATTTAAAGTAATACAAAACACACTACAGATTGAAATGCCTAAGTTATTTGTCTAATATTACAACTGAGTGACTTAAATAATAATGACTATCGATATAAGAAATAAATATTGCACTTACTTGGAATATATGTAAGTATATATTGCACAAATAAATAAAAAAATGACTTATTATGTACCCAGTACCCTGGGATGAGTGCCTGATGAAGTCTAATCACTGTAGGGTAGAAATTGTTACTGAATCTTGAAGTCCTGCAGTGGATGCTGCAATATCTCCTGCCTGATGCCAGATGTTTAAAGATTCCATGCGCAGGATGCATGTTGTCCTGTATTATTCTGGTGGCCTTTTGGATGCTTTTTGCAGAATAAAGATGTATCAATGGAACCTATTAACTTCCCTGCAAAACCACTCTTTATAGCACCTTCCTTTCTGTAACTGTGCATCTTCCAAACCACACTGTGAAGTTCCAGGTGAGGATGCTCTCTATTGCACCTCTATAGAAGGTGGAGAGAATAGGAGGAGAAGGCTTAACTTTTTTCAGCCTTCTTAAAAAGTGGAGGAGTTGGTGCTGTTTCTTGACCAGTTAGCTGGTGTTTCCCGGCCACGAGAGATCCTCTGATATGTGTACACCCAGGAATTTTGTACTCTTAACCCTCTCCACACTCTCACCATTGATCCTGAGCACTAGATGGTTTGTTCTCCTTTTCCTGAAGTCGATGATAATCTCTTTGGTCTTGCTTACATTCAGGTCAAGGTTGTTCCCCTCGCACCAAGTGATCAGAGATGCCACCTCCTCTCTATACGCCCTTTCATCCTCCTTTGTGATGAGCCACACGACTGTGGTGTCATCAGCAAACCTGATAATATGGTTGGAGGTGTGCTTAGCATAGCAGTTGTGGGTCAGGATAGTGAATAACAGTGGGCGATAACACATCCCTGTGGAACCTCGTTGTTAATCATGATGCACTTTGATTTGTTCTTACCTGAACACACCCTCTGTGCTCTCTCAATAAGGAAGTCCAGTATCCAGTTACAGAGATGTTTACTGATTCCTAAATGTTCACATTTTTCTATCAGCTGCATTGGCACCACTGTATTAAATGCAGAGCTGAACTCTATGAAGAGCATTCTCACACAGTTGTCTTTGCATCAGCCATGAATTGGTTAGCTCTGTACACAAACTGCAAAGGGTCAAAATCAGGAGGTAGGCATGATGAAAGATGCTTTTTGATCAGCCGCTCAAAACATTTCATAACAGTGGATATCAGAGCGACTAGTCTGTAGTCGGTAAGGCTGGAGAGAGTACTTTTCTGAGGTAGTGGGATAATGTTAGTTTCCTTGAAGCATAAGGGTACTTTTGCCATGGCAAGAGAGTAGAGGTGTTAAATATTTCCTTGAGCACTGTGCATAGTTGATCAGCAAAGCCTTTTAACACCTTGCTCAATATGCTGTCTGGGCCAGCAGCCTTCCTGGGGTTCACTCTACTTAGCTCTCTTCTTACCTCCTTTGCGCTGAGGCTGAGTACTGCATCCTTCTCATCAGTGGGTAGCTTTGGTGACAACCTGTTGTTTTTTTTCCTCAAATCTACCACAAAAGATGTTCAAACTGTCCAGGAATTTGATGCTGTACTCACACTGTACTGACTTGTTTTGTAGTCAGTGATCTTCTGTATGTCTTGCCTTAGTCTCCCTGCATCCTTCATGTCTTCAATGTGGCTCTGTACCTTTCTACCATACTCCCTCTTAGTCTCCTTTATACCCCTTCTCATATTACCTCTTGCTACACTTAGGGTTGCTTTGTCCTTAGCCCTGTAAGCTGTGTTTCTCTCCATCAGAAGCTCATATACCTCAGGGGTGAGCCATGGCTTCTGATTAGCTCTAATAGTGATACTCTTGGTATTTGGTACCCCAGCGACACAGTCTGAAATGTATGCCATCACTACCTCAGTGTATATCAATGTTCAGATGCTGACTCACTGGCTGCCTCCTTGTACATGTCCCATTTGGTTCTTTCAAAGCAGTCTTGGAGGGCCCTCCATAGCCCGACAGGCCATACCCTGATTTGTTTCTTTATAAGTTTCCCTCTAGCGATAGCAAGATGGTACAATGGTCAGAGTTTCCCATTTGTGGACGTTGCACTGCCTTATAAGCTTTATTTAAGTTTATGTCCACCTTGTCCAGGATATTATCACCTCTTGTAGGAACGTCCACATATTGATGGTAGTCTGGGAGTACTTCTTTCAGATCTGCTTTATTAAAGTCGCTAGCTGCCATGTGTACAAAGTCAGGATATTTGTTCTGCAGCTCACTCATATGATTACATAATAGATTATTTAGAATCTCAATGTTTCTTTTCTCCATTCTCTGTTCTCCAAATCTTCTATTTTATTATTCAGCCAAGCATTTAATTTCAACAAAAAATTATGTTTTTACATATTCCTCTTTTACTCTTCTATCTATATCTTTAAATGCAGTTTCCATGTCCTGTAATTTGACATTTTTTATTTTTGGTCATATCCCTTAACATATGTCTGTTTTAAACTTTTTTTCGTGTAAGAAGTCCAGTTTATTTTGAAAGCTGCCAATTTTCAGAGTGAGACTTTGAATAGATGAAAAAACTTGCTGAAATCTTTTTTTGAGAAACAGTTTACCATTATAAAGTTTTTGAAGAACTCATTTTCTTCTGTATTCAGGACATGATTTTTAAGGAAAGATATTGTGATAGGAATATTTTTCTTCATACAAGTTTTTGATGAAAAGCTTTAAACAATTCTTGTTTAAGATATCTTGATGATAGTGAGATTTTCAAAATGCTTTTCAGTCAAACTTCTAATTCTCCCACAGAGCTCACAATTAATGACGTTACTCAGTGGTCATCCTGAATAGAGTACCTGCGTTTGCTTTTGTGAAGAGTTATTTTATGATAGCACATTGTTAACAGCTGCTATGGCACTTAGACCAAACTCTGCACTTGTAAACAGTTGAGCTCTAGCTTGTCTAAAAAGTATAACACTCATAAAGGTTCAAAAATTTTAACATGCAATCCAAACATATATGTTAAGGTAACAGTCAGTAACTCAAAATGTTTTAGTAAAAATGAAATGGAACATCTGAAGTATATCAGAGATGAAATGTTACTTAGTAACACAGCACCATCTTGTGGATTCACGTGAATATACAGAATATATCTCAGCCATTAAACTCTGCTAAACATAATTCCATTTTCATCATGTTTTTCTTCTTTATATCTGTAAATATGTATATGCATATGTGTGTGCGTGCGTGTGTGTGTGTGTGTGTGTGTCTCTCTCTCTCTCTCTACATATATATATATATATATATGTGTGTGTGTGTATATATATATATATATATATATATATATATATATATATATATATATATATATATATATATATATATATATATATATATACAGACACACACACACGCACACACATGTACACATAGCATATCATTGTATCTCACACTGAACCAGAAGTCACTGCCAACCTTTTGGCTGACAGGTTCAGCTCAAATTTCTCCTCTACCCCCCCCCCCAAAAGTCCAAAGGAAATACCGCATAGCACAATCCCCCACAACCATTACTAGGGAACAAGTCATCAATGCAATTTCCAAGGGCAAAAACACTATTGATGGACCACAATAACATCTAGGGATGCTTAATAAATACCATGATACGATCTCACTTGAATCACTTTTCATTTGGAGCCTGCACTCAGATTTTGTGCCAAGGAATGGAAGATTGCTACAGTCATTCCTTAGCACAAAGGAGGTCCAACCACTGACTCAGCTAACTACAGGCCCATAAGTCTGACCAGCCTCACATGTAAGGCCATGGAAATAGTCATCATGGACATGATAAATGAGGACGTAGGTAACCTGCAAATGCTGGATCCATCACAGTGCATCTTTATTAAAGGAACGTCATACCTCTTAAATCTGGCGGAATTATTTGAGAGGGTCACCAAAGTAATGGATGAAGACAAGACTGTGCATACAGATTACCTCAACCTGGCCAAGGCTTTTGAATCAACACCCCATTCAGGGATTACAGACAAACTCACTACTTTAAGTATTAAACCTTTTATTACATGTTGGATAACCAACTGGCTCACTGACAGGACCCAGGAGGTCAAAATAGGTGAGGCTACCTCCAGCAAGAAGCCAGTCACTAGTGGAGTCCCCAGGGTTTGGTACTGGACCTGAAATGGAAGCACATGCAGAAGGTTTATGGCTGACTAAGTTTGCAGATAATTGCAAGCTGGGGGTTATCACTGATTCTCCTGCAGACACTAGCATTCTTCACGAAGATATATCCCTGACTAATAAATGGTGTCAAAGCCGCTGTCTTAAACTCAATACTAAGAAATGCATAATTGTACCCTTTGGGAAGTAAACCACCCTGGCTAATTATCATGTTGACAACATGCCCCTAATAGTCAAACCAGTGGTCAGGGATCTGCGTACGCACATAGACAGTAGTCTTATCTTCGACCACCACATGGCCACAGTGGTGAGGAAATCCTTTTATGTTGCACAACTTACAAGTAAGGGCATTGCATATATAACCAAACAGGTCATTGTCCCTCTGTACTCTGCCCTTATCAGACCAATCATAAAGTTCAATGCTTCCTTCGGTATGTACCTAATCAGGCATATGCAGTGACTACAGCGACCTCAGGGGTTCCTTACAAAAAGGATACAAGGCATAACAAACCTACCCTGTGCAGAGCACCTTAATTTCCTTTTCCCCTGCTCAGTCTCCTATAGATTTCTGAGGAGTGATCTATGCCTGGCTTACAAGACATCCGCAAATTGTACACTTATGAATCTCCTGTGTATTCATAAGTCAAACAGTTCCAGAAATACACGGTGTAGGTACCTCAATTTTGTCTGTGACTTAAACAGAACATGCTGGAGAGACAGATATGTGCCCCAGAGACTGATCCTCCTATGGAGCAGGCTTCCCAGCCATGTGAAGCTGAGTCAATCTCTTATACAATTGAGGCGCAACCTAGACATGTGGATAGGGAATAAGAAATTCATACTGAGCCTGACACCCATATCAATTATGGACAGAGGTAGCTTATACATGCCTGGCCCTTAATGTCCTATCTGGATACCGGACATCATTATTCTTTCAGGAAAACTTGGCTGGGCTTAGAAAGAACCCCTGCGTCGTTAGCCTTGTAACAATCTATGAAGCAAGTAAATAAATATATATATAAATAAACAAACAAATATATGTATTCAAATTCTTTAAAAGCTGACAGTAAAACTATTGCGACATACTGCTTCCTTTCACACTGTAATTTTCTATCTCTATCAATTTGGACATCAATGCAGAACATGTGACAAAAATTACAAAAACTTTCAAACCTGCACAGTCCTGCTCATGTTAAAGAAGCAAGGAATACAAAATAGAAAAAATCCTAAATGCAGTATTTCTAATACATTTTATTGTAAATGTATACTAAAACGCATTTGAAATGTAAATTATAAACTAATCACTGGCCAGAAAGAGGTTTTGGTTGCAAAGAGATGAAACATGCCTTGTTCACTTACTCATACTCATGTGAGCACACACACACACACACACACACACACACACACACACATACACACACATCATATCACCACAGCAGTTAGAAAAGTCTTCCATCTTCTACAGCCAAATAAGTCCCAATTCCCCTTTGTTCATATCTGATCAGAGATATTACTGAATATAATGCCCTTTTTGCATGCATTAGTCTAAGCATAAAACTCAACATGAGAGGCCTCACAGGTTACTTAATGAAAAGATCAGCAGCTTCAAAAAAATTAGTTGTCAGGACAGACTAGCGTTCCTCTTTATATACTCAATTTCTTACAGATGCCTCTGTTGGAATCTGTGTCTAGCCTTTTGAGCCATGAAAGAGCTAACCCTCTTTGACCTTCCTTGACAGAACATATGGTTCCTCACATACCAGATTAGCAGAAGTAATATCATCAAATACAAATATGTTGTCATAATAGATTCATATCCTAGCAAATACCCTACCTCTGGAACAAACTTTGACTAAATGTCAAACAGAACAGCACTCTTGCCACCTTCAAGGTAAATCTAAATAACTGTATGCACACCCTCAAATTCTTTCATTGTCTGTCTTGTACTCCCCTGCTTGAGGCTGGAAACAACTTTTGAAAAGGGTTATTGGCTAGGCTTGTAATGGTCTGCAGATTGACTATCAGGTACTTATATACTAGCTTATATTATAATTAAAACTATATACACCCGAACATGGTCATGTGTACATATATAGCATACATACAAACACACACACATACATACATGATGCACATATAGAGAGAAAGTGTGGGAGAGAGATAAGCACATATTACCCTACTTAGGAAATTGGCATCTGATCCATAATGAACTCCAGCTTCTTTAAACAGAGCAATCAGTGACCTATAGATGTCTACTAATCCAGGTGACACTTTTCGTACCGCATTTATCATAGTTTATTACTTTTTTATTTTAGTGATACTATTTTGATTACTGACTTATATATTTAATTGCATCCAACTTCAGTTGACTATATGGGCTTACTGTTACTTATTTTTATGTATCTGCCTCATCTATTATTACCTCTGAGGTTACTATGCCAGTGGCCTAATGGATAAGGCATTGGCCTCCTAATCCAGAGATTGTGGGTTTGAGTTCCATCTGGGCTGACATAATCTTGATACAAGTAGAGCTTTTTTGCATCTCATATGCCAGGGCATAATATCCAGGTCAAGGGATGTTACAGCTCCACTGTACTTGATCCTCCTCAGACCACTAACAGAGTATAATGCACCCTTTTGCATGTACCTCACCAGACACCTGTAGCAGCTGGAGAGACCTCAGAGGTTTCTCACTAAGAAAATGCAGGGACTCCAAACCATGACCTATGCGGACAGGATGAAAGCCCTGTCACTTTGCTCTGTAACTTGTAGGCTGCTGAGAGCTGACTTCAGCGGGGCCTATAGGACAATCTCCAACCCTGCCCTAATGGAAATGCTGTACATCTGCAAGTCAAATGGCTCAAGGGTCACTCACTTTACGGATGTCAACCTAGCTTGTGACATTGTCCGATCATGCTGGAGACACAGATATGTCCCCCAGAGACTGCTGCTTCTCTGGACTACACTCTCTATTCAAGTCAAATAGAACTCTTCAGTGACCCTATTCAAATGCAACCTAGATAATTGGATGGGAGACAGCAAATCTGCCCCTGGTGTGGCACCCATGTCACTCATGCACAAGGGTAGCCAGTTTTTAACACAGACCTGCTCAGTTTATAAATTTGTTCTGCAAACTACCAAAAAAAGAACAAATGAGGATACTTGGGATAAACATGGTTAGGCTTGTAAAGGCTCTAGGGCTGCTAGCCTAGTAACTTTCTATGAACCTATAAAACACTAGTAAGTAATTCTCTGATGCAGTATTTTAGACAGAAAGAGTTGTTTGGCTAAGTGACCCAGTGGTGCAGAAGGATAAAGCACCCCAGGTGACCCATGTTTACTTTGCAGCACAGGTGCTAGACAACCCAGCAGGGCAGGATGATAGCGATCAGTTCATATTGGCTCACACAGCCTGTGCAGAATAGAGGCAGCTTGAGCTCATTCCAATAAAGAAGCATTTTGAGGCTGAAAAGCTCCATGTTGCATAAGCAGTGTGCTGCTTTGTCTGAGGGATGCACATGCACCTCTCAAAGGTAGCGAGAGTGGAACCTGCAAGGCTGCCAGTGTCCTCAGTCTTCTCAACCACCCTGGACATGAGTCAGGCTGAGCCTAGGGGATGCTAAGGAGGGTCTGGTAGATCTGCTAGACAAAGAAAGGAGCTGCTGGGAGCTGATGCCCAGTTGTGTGGAGGAAAAAAGAGGAAAAAAAAGTTTTCCTTTCCTCTCAGTGCAAGAGACCCTTCATATCATTAGGAAATCATGATTAGAACAAATGTGATTCTTATAAGATACCTTCTGTCTACTGCAACCAAGCACAGTAGAGTCAAAATATTGTCCTACTGTCCATGAATATATATAAATTGAATTTACCAATTACAGATTTAGATGTAGAACCTAACCCTATTCCTTTTTCCCTGACAAGTCACCAGCACAAAACTGGAAGGAACATTGCATTGCCTAGTTTTTTGGTATTTTCATATTCTCAGCTGGGCACACTGAATAGTATCTTTATAATGGCATATCAACGCCTTTATGCAGACATGATAAACACTTATATGATAGTATCTTACTGCATACAGCAATGCCTCAACAATATCCATACGTGCAAAGCTTTTAGCATGATTAAACCTAATTTTAGACTGGTAAAGTCAACGGATGTAGCTGTAAATTTGGGGTATCTACCTGTATATGTAAGGGCCAACTTCCGAGTGTGTTCGCTGTGGATTTAAAATATTGGGGTTAAAAACAGACTTTTGTTTCTTGAGTGTTTTTTACTGAAACAAAGCCTAGGAAAATATGACATGGGTCCAAGCAGAGATGAGAAGCCACAAATGCATATAAGGTTAGCATGAAAAACATTATTGTGCAAATATATGTTGCAAGATGTAAATATACATTCAAAAAAATATGTAGGATATGTGAAAGTAATAGCATGTTATCAGAACGGATAGCACATTAATCGTATCACAGAATGTGAATAGCATTGTAAGTATTCCTATCAAAGGGTACTGAATTGTTTTAAGACATGTAGGGTACAAACAATGTTACAGTAAACAAACTTAAGTAGAAATGAGCATCTGAATTTGGCAAAGCAAGGACTTCAGAATGGTTATTCAGCAGACTATCAGGGACAAAGGAAAAGTGAGTTAATAATACTGATTGTGGCAGGGGTACAATAATGACAGAGGAGGAGAAGAAAGACAACAAGGGTAGACTTGTGGTAATAAGAAACTATTGATGTGGAAGGAGAATTACATCTGCATGTTATATTCCAGCTAAAACTACTACTAAGGAGCTTAAGGAAATTATGGGAGATGTAATTAGCGTCCATCAGGGAACATTAATCATGGGTAGGGACTGGAACTTGATCTGCAATAGTAATGATGTATTGACAGGATCTACAAGGAGAAGTATAACAAAACAGGGTAGACTTCTAAAGAATTATATGAGAATATTCACACCCTTCCCTGCCCCCAACTCCCACCCACCCCAGTACCTACATATTTATAGGTACTTAACCACACCCCTACTTACTACACCCTATCAGCCTTACCTCCTTACTCTTTCTACCCTGCCTCGACACCCTATCAGCTATCCACTATAATTCTTTCTCCACCCACTTCCACTATCATTCTTTCTCCACCCACTTTACTACCCCTATACTGATCATCTGATCTTCTTCTGTTGTGTTACTAAACAACAGATACGAGCCACCTTACTCCTTTCTATCACAATGTTATGCTACTCTTTACTACCCATTCTGCTAGCCCCTTATGCACTTACTTTGTATGAAAACCAACAGCTTAATGCATATCAGTTCTCTGCAGGCCACACTATACCCCTAGCTGTAGAACATCCCACCTTTTGCCATACTATTAACAAATGGCAAAACCCAACCACATTCTCACTCCCACATATGCCAACCCTCTGCACATCAGTACTACATCCAAACAATACTGTAAACAATTAAACAAACTCCTGAGGTTCATCACCAAGTAACGACTTAGCCTTATACTCAGTGGTGACATACACCCCAACCCTGGCCCATCTACCCCTGATACACACACCCCCTCTGCATGTAACCTATGCCACAAAAATATAATCAGCAGACCAACTAACTCTCTCCTTGTCTGTCATCTCAACATCAGGAGCATTAATAATAAGGCACATGAGTTGCATGCCCTCCTAGCTGTCTACTCCCCTGATATTCCCTGTCTATCTGAGACCTGGTTAAAACCTTCCACTACTGACAATGAAGTGTTACCACCTGGGTATAATATACACAGACTGGACCGAGTGTCCAAGAAGGGGGGGTGGTTAGCTGTACTCTATAAATCTGAGCTGAATGTGACCACAGATGTGATTCAACCATCTCAGATAAATAACTCTGAAATTCTTCCCACTAGATTGCAACTTAACAAAAATAAAAGCATCACCAACATCTGTATGTATATTCCCCCCAGGTAATAATGTAGCCACACTTGAAGACACCCTTCACTGGCTATCATGTCACTACCCCCAAGAAACCCTAATCCTATGAGACTTTAACATAGACTGGGGTTCCTGTTCCTCAGAATCCCCTTCTACCCAGATCAACCTGCATGTATTTGTTCAAACCATTACCACCCCCCCAACAGGCTAGGTAAACCCAACCAAAAAGAAAGCATACTTGACTGGGTACTCGTAAACAGTAGCCTCCAACTGTACATTGCTGGTACTCACCCCGATGACCTAAGTGACCACCTCCTCACTTATGTAGTCAAGCAAAAAGCCATTAATCCACAACAACCCTTACTCAGAAAAGTCAGACACAAAAGTGACTTTAACCCTGACAAATTCCAACTGGAACTTAGCTCTTGTAACTGGTCTAGGCTAAAGCACCTCCCCTTAGAGGAGGCAGTTGACTACTTTAACAATAAATTTCTTGAAATTCTAGATCTACATGCACCGGTCCGCTCTAAGCGAACAAAAGCAAAAACTGCACCTTGGCTCTCTAAAGAGTCTAGACTAAAGATTACCAGCAGAAATAATCTATGGACTGTACGGCGCTCCACTATCCTAAGACCCCCATGATCATGTTAAATACAGGCATGCTAGGAATAAAACTAAAAATATATTTTACAAGACAAGAAACAATACTATTGTAATTTACAGACAACTAACCAGAACAATCCTCAGAAAGTCTGGGCTGGGCTGAACAATCTACTTCATCCTGGAAAAACATCTACACCTACCCCCGCTGCCGCTAATGATAAATCCCCAGAGGAGGTCTCAGACAGTTTTAACCATTTCTTTACTGAAACAATTCAAGCCCTAGCTACCCAATTACCTCCTAGCTCCCCAGGCCCTGACATTACTACTTCTAAAAACCAACACTCATTTAGCTTCCAACCAGTGTCCACATCACTTATCCGTAACCTGATCAAGAAACTAAAACCCACCACACTCTCCGCTGACCAACTCCCTGCCGAGTATCTGCAAAAACCAGTTGATGCCATTGACTATCCAATTTCAATACTAATCAATCGTACCATATCAGATGCCAATATCCCCACCATATAGAAAACGTCCTATGTAATTCCACTACATAAAGGAGGTTCCTAAACTGAATTCTCCAATTATAGACCCATAGCTATACTTTCACCACTTGCAAAGATTATGGAAAAGTGTATACACAAACAATTCATGAACCACCTAATCCAAAATCACCTCATGGCTGATAGCCAGCATGGTTTCGGCCACACCATAGCACAACCTCAGCCCTTATGGCTTTTACCAATACCATAAACAGTAACCGTATCAATAATCACATATCCTCTGCCCTCTTCTTGGATCTTTCTACGGCATTTGATATGGTCGATCACTAACTTCTGATTCACACCCTGCAAACTTTCTGTCTAGATTTTAAAGCCCTTCTTTGGTTTACATCCTACCTTAATGGAAAACAACAGGCTATCTTATGGCAGAACAAGCTCTGTAATCTATTGCTGAACACCCTTGGAGTACCACAAGGCTCCATATTAGGACCCCCTACTGTTTTCCATCTTTATTAATGACTTGCCTACTATCATACCAAATGTCAGCTGTATCCAATATGCTGACGACTCTACCATGATCTGCTCAGCTACATCTCCCACAGAATTGAGGGCTGCTACTTTTTATATCATAGAAATTTGGCTCTCTAAGCGTCGATTGTTACTCAATCCCAAAAAAAATAAAATGCTGTTATTCTCACCAACTCAAAAATCTGCTCCTTTCTCCTTCAACATAACTGCCAAAGATGGGACAATTATTTCCCCCAACCCCTATACAAAACTACTAGGCATCATTATTGACAACAACCTAAAATTTGACCTACATGTAAATCAAACAATCAAGATCATCAATAAAAAACCTGGGTCACTCTATAGAATTAAAGCCTTCCTTACCCTCCAGCTAAGATGACCATAGCTCGCTCCCACCTATGTTCAACACTTTTATATGCCTCCCCCTTCTCTCCAATCTAAACAAAACTGCACTCAATAGACTCACAAACTGTTACAATCACATTGCCAGGTTTGCCACAGGCCTGCCTTTTAGAACCCACCACTGCATCAACCTCAAACAGCTTGGGTGGCTAGAACTTCCCAGTCTTATCCAATATAACCTGCTGATCATGACTAAAAAAATCCTCTATAACTCAGATTATACACCAGCCCTTAGAAATATTATCACCTCCCCACAACAATACAAGACTGCTTCGATCCTCGAACAAACTACTAATTCAGACAATCAAAACTAACAATGCAGCTGGTGATGCCCTCTTTGCCAACTCTGCAGGCAGAACCTGGAACTTACTTCCAGCTGACATTACGTTGCTCTCCTCCTTAGGCCAATTTAAAACTAAGCTCAAACAACATATGGCATTACACTGGCTATGCCACTGCAACAAGCCTGGCTAAAGTCTCAACATGAATGTGAATAATCTTGTTAACCAACTATTGTTAATTCTCTCCTGACTATAAGCAGGGGAATCTTCTAAGCTGTGATCATGTCTATTTCATGTCTGATTACGTATTTTTTGCAAATTCCATTCATGTAATAATTGTCTTAATAGTTATTTAATGTATTTTTTGGAAATATCATACAGGCAATTATGTCTTAGGTTCATAGGTAGGTAGTAGGCTATCTGCCCGAGGGCATTTATAGGCCTAGCCAGAGTGTGTTGGCTTTCGCCACCCCATTGATTAATTAACTGAGCCTCTGTCAAGCAGAGTCAATGAAGTGATCCCAGGGGTGTATTTTCTGTTACCCATCCACTCGTCAAGGCTTCTCTTTGAGAGTGTTAGTGAGGGGCTCTGCCTAATGCAGTTAGGAATTTTGTTCCAAAGCATGGGGAGTCTCTGTGACAGGAATCTATCCCTCCAGCATGTTCTATTTATTGTTGTGGCGAGGTTTAGCTCACTAGAGTGAGTGGCTCGCAGTGACTTGGATTTCTTTAGGTGGAGCATGTCCATCAATTCTGAGTTGGACATGGCTTTGTAAGTCAGGCAGAGATCACCTTTGAGTAAGTGATATGCCACTGAGTACAGACAGAGTTTTTTCAGTCGGGCTGCATAGGACATATGTTTGAGGCTAGTAATCCTCTTGGTGAGGTGCTTTTGCGGTCTTTCCTGCTGTTGGAAGAGTCTTGTGAGGTACATCCCAAATGGGGCATTGTACTCTATGATGGGTCTGATGAGTGACAAGTACAGGGGCACTATAACCTCTTTATTTCTAGATGTGAACCCCTTACTAATTAGATGGACCACACAGAAGGATTTCCTAACTACTTTGGCAATATGATTGTCAAAGGAGAGATTACTATCTACCTGGGTTCCCAGATCTCTTATTACCTCTTCTGTATTAAGGGGGCTGCTGACTATGTGGTAATTCGTGGGTGTTTTTTTTTTCCCAAATGGGATGGCTATGCATTTTTTGGCATTTAGCTTCAGACCATGACTTTGACACCAGGTGTCTGTCTAAGTAAGGCCTTTTTGAAGGATGTCCGTGTCAGCCGGAGAGTCAATTATGGCTCCCAGTTTGCAGTCATCGGCGAACTTGGTTAGCCATAGTCCTCCTGTGTTTGCCCGTACTTCTGAGAAATATATGCCGAACAGTAGGTGTCCCAGAACTGAACCTTGCGAGACACCACTTGTGACTGGTTTAGAGTCGGACATGGAGCCCGCTATTCTTACCATGAGAGTTCTGTCTGTAAGCCAGTTGGCAACCCATCTTGTGACGTAGGGGTTTATGTTCAGGCTGGTGAGTTTTTCTATAATACCCAAGTGAGGAATGGTGTTGAACGCCTTGGCGAGATCAAGGCAGTTTGTGTGAACCACCTTTCCCTCGTCTATGGCCTTGGTGACTGTCTCAAAGAAGTCAACCAGGTTTAGTAGGCATGATCTGCCCTTACCAAAGCCAAACTGGGTCGGGTTAAGTGTTTGGAGGTTCCCAATGTCTTTGTTAATGAGTTCCATGATGATGCGCTCCACAGCCCTGCAGACCAGGCTAGTCAGGCTTATGGGGTGATAGTTACCAGGGTCAGTTGTGGCCCCTCCTTTGTGGAGCGGAATTACCGTTGCTGTGCACCATTCTATGGGCACATAGCCTGTGGAAAGGCTGAGGTTGAAAAACATGTTTAGGTGGAGGGTTAGTTTGTTCTGTAATTCGTGCAAGACACAGCCTGGGGCACCATCTGGCCCCATTGATGCTGTGTTTTTGGCTTTTGAAAGGGCTGTTTTCACCTGTACTTCTGTGATTTCCGGGACACTACATTTTTCCGGTATTGTTATGGGCCCTTTTGAAGGTGAGAGAGAGGTGAAGTTTGCACTGAATCTATCTGCCAGGATGTTGGCAGTATCAGTAGCTTCAGTATATTTTGTGCTATTTTGTACTAGCTCAGAGTTATTAGCTAGTTAATGTATTTGTAAGCTTTGGAGCTTATCTCCCCGGGCCTCCACTGAAAATGGACATCGATCCAGTCGGACTATCACTGTCAACAAATGTAAAATAAATAAAAATAAAAATAAATAAAATATTTGGAACATGAAGATGTGAAATTACTAGCACAAACCTATATAGAAGTTACTATTGTTCCCCAAAGTACAATAATTGGCTTAGACTGGACAGAAATTATATTTCACAGGAACATGGGTATTTAATGAAAAGTCAATAAAGACAGCGGTAAAGATGCATTTTAATCAAGTAAAACGGAGACACTGGTATGTTCCTGTTTATTTAAAAGAGGGGAATTTAAGGAATTGGTAGCGGAATCAACTCAAGAGTTGTTAGGAAAGACACTAATATATTCAGACTGGACAGCTGAAGAATTGGATATAATGAAAATGGAATTTAAAATATGGTAGAAATTAGACAAAAATAGATATGGGAATAAGTGGTGATAGGAATTATTTAGAGTGATTATCAAAGGATAAGAATTGCAGATGAAGGAGAATTTTACAGAACAAGAAGAGGAATAGCTTTTAAATGCTAAAGGGAAACAAGGGAGTACTTGGATAATGTGTGAATTTAGAAAGGCTGCTGTTAAGAGAGTATTTTTTATAACAGCCCCAGAGCACAAAAACACAATGACTCAGGCAGCAGAAAAAAAGAAAGAAATGTTGCCAAACTTAGGGAGCCTAGGACCAGAAAAAAAAACACACACATTGTAGAGGTATTAGAGATATTTCAGAAATTCTATTAAAACCTGTATAGAGAAGAATTGGGAACTCAAGAAAAAACATAAATGTAAATATTAAAAATAAATTCACCACTGTGTGAACGTAGTCCATAAAAAAGGAGTCAGATTAGTGCTTTCATTCCTTTACTGTTGGAACTTCTTCAGAAACATGTAATTTAAAAAATCAGACCAGTTAAATACTGTCAAACTGATGACATCACACTATCATTAAGACTTTAAACAAATAATTAAAGCAATAATGACATAAAAACAAAAAAAATAGATGAAAACTTTTTGATTAGAAAATGTATACTACACCATACAAATGTAAATATTAATGGAAAACAAATATGCCCAGGTTAGAGGTAGATGAGGGCCAATAATTAATAACTAAGATGGGAGGGGGTGGAGATAAAAGTGGTGACATATAATTAATCAACAGGGAAGTCTCCAGGAACAGATGGAAATCCAGTGAGAGTCTGAAAGCTAGGAAGGAAGTAAGTGATAAAGATCTACCCAGCTTCATTTAGACCAATTTCAATTTCGAACCATGATTATAAAGTTTTTATGACTATAGTAGCTAAGCGAATGGCTAGCATGCAGCTAATGGAGACAGATATGGATCAATGTGATTTTTGTGGAGGGAAGGCAAACATTTGCCACCATTAACAGAAACATAATGATCCACAGAAAAGCAGAGTGCAAGAAGATCCCAGCTGTATGCCCCACAGGTCACATCTGAAAAGGATGTCTGGACCAGTCCACCAACCTGGTTAACAAATAGTAAATAAAATAATAAATTGTTGATAGGTCTTGATGCAGAAAAGGAATTAAGTAGAGCTAGCTGGAATCTTCTAGTAGGGCAATGGCACATTTTCCATTTCATGACAGAATAATGGGGTTAATCAGAGAAGACAGATGAATGGTCAGAGGCAATAATCAAGATGGAAGGGTTCTTCTCTGACAAGCTACATTTGAACAGAAGAACCGGGCAGGGGTAACCTCTGCCCCATTTGTTACTTTCCTTATACTTGGAGCTTTTAACAAAGAAAATAAGGGACTCAGATTCAAGACTTAGTACCCCTGTCCCCCATGGGTAAGGTAAACATGTAAATGTCCCAAGACCTCGTTCTGTGATCTATCTCTAGGTTATTTGTGCACACACAACAAAGGCTAAAAACTACCACAGGGAAGTAGAGTTGGGCTTCTTAAGACCCTGAAAAAACAGTCTAGTAAGTACCTATGAATCTATACAGTTCTAATTGGTATGGCACTAACGAAAAATAGCCTTACTTGCAGAATATATTATTTTGTACCTGATAAATCCAAAAAAGGATATTTCAGTGTTGTGGAACATTTCAAGATATTTTTTTTTTCAGGCTATAAAACAAAAGAAGATAAATCAAAGGCTATAGTGCTAAACTGTGTTTCCATACAAAAATTGGCTCAGCAATATCCATATTTATAGGGCCATGATAAGATGAAGTAACTAAGTGTACAAATCAACAAGGATTCTATTATGTCAGCTAGAAATCTGTGAGAAGAGACAAAACAAAAGATAATACAAAAACTTCAGAAGAATGATGCTCTTGAATATGGCTATGAATAGTAAGATACAAGTAGTGAAAATGTTTCTACTCCCTTTAATATTACATTCAGGTCAAGCATACTTTTGTCAGCTACAGGAGACAGTGTGGATCACAATTAATAAATAATTGAACATATGTATTTGGGAGGGAAATATACAAAGAATTAAGTTGGATAAGTTGTTTCTCCCCACAACACAAGGTGGTTTAGAATTACCAGGTTTGAAGAGGTACTTAAGAGCTACACAGTTAAGGCTCATATGCATAACACAGACAGAACACTACAAATCAAGGTGGAAGACAATGATGCTGAAATGGGGATGGAGTTCACAAAACAAGGAGAAATTATGACTTTTGATATAGGCATTTAAGGATAGCAATAACAACCATACAGAAAATTACATTTACAAAGTAGCAGAAAATATTTTGAGAACTAAGACAACAAGGGAATGGAAAAAGTAGACTTTACCAATAGGGTCGACTGCAAGCAGGGGCATAAAAAATAGGTGACAGAAAGCTGGAATTTACTGGAAAAAATCAGCAAAGGAACCAAAGTACTTGTATTAAATAACTAGGGAGGGAAAAGACACAGAGAGGAATGAGGGCAAGCAGAAGATTGGATTGTAGGTTAGAAGGTGAACTGATAGAATACATACAAAGGGAAAGGAATGGGGGAGTGTCAAAATGAAAGACCAACTCTAGTTAAGTTTATAGTTGAGTTTAGAACAGATGCTGCGGATAAAAAGGATAAGAGGTTCTCCAGTTCGATTCTCGGCTGGGGTGCCTTCTGTGCGGAGTCTGCATGACCTCCCTGTGGTCGTGTGGGTTTCCTCCGGGTGCTCTGGTTTCCTCCCACATCCCAAAGACATGCAGTAGGTGGATTGGACACTCTAAATTGGCCCTAGGTATGAGTGTGTGCATGTGTGTGCCTTCTGTGGAAGGTTGGGCGCCGGGCTGGCAACTCGACACCGTAAAACCCCACTGCCAACCATGAGCGGACAGATGATCTGCTGTGGCGACCCCTAACCGGGAAAAGCCAAAAGATGAAGAAGAAGTAGGGCATATAAAATAATAAATAATAACAAAAATAATCTGTCAGAAGATGTTAGAAAAGACTGGAACACATGAATGGAAAGGCGATATACAAAGGAACAATAGGAGGATATTTATATGACTCCTAAGTAAGCAACAAAGTCTAGAAGGCTGAGGATTTTTTGCATGGAAGTATTTGGACAGGTATAGTTATAACATAAGTAAACTTCAGAGAATGTTTCTACAAGTAGACAGCACTGTTAGAGGTGTGATGGGAAACAGAGTGGTACTAAGGAATATGTTTTTGGGAATGTGATGAGTTGGGAGATTTTAAAAATTCCATTTAGGGTATTTTGGCAGAAATATGGGGAGAGAAACTTATTGTAACTAAGGAAATTATTCTTTTGAGCTGGGATATAGAAACTGAACAGTCTAGATATTGTAAGGCCCTGCTAAGTTTTAATCTGGTGGCTGCCAAAAATGCAATTACTAGAAAATGGAAATTAAAAACAGAATTATTGAATGTTGTAAAGGAAATAAAAGTATTGGAGGTGGGATCTTTAGAAACATTGAATAAGCAAATTTGTGGGAACAATACATACAGAATAATACTGGCAAAAAACTTCTACAGCTATATGTAGAATAATGTTCAGTAGAAAGAGGAGTGAAATGTCATAGAATGGGAGGCTTGAGCAACCTATGTAATATTAAATTAAACAATAATTTGTAAAAAAGAAACCATATATGTATAACTCATGAAAAGTAAAATGTTTTGCAGTGGTTTATTTGCTCTATTATAATTGTATGTGTTCTCGTGTCACTGTGTAATATTATAACTTAATAAAGATATTAAAAAAAAAATTTATGAATGCAATGAAAACAGCAAAAGCAAGCATTAACATCATATAAAGTTGCACTGAATATAATCAAACTCTAACACACCTCAATAAATGGCAATCTGATGCAGTATGTACACAAAGAAATCCATATGACTCAAAACTAATATTTTAGGGTCAGTAAAATTAGTTTTACTACTCTAATAATTCAACTTATGGAAGAAAAGTGTGGAAACCTGTTCTTAAACATGGACATAAAACTTTGCTTTTACTCATGGAAATCTGCTGCGGTAATACAGGAGTAGGTGTAGCTCAATTAATACTACTGGTCCAGTTTAATAAATTACAGTTGTGTACACTTACCATAAATGTAGACGTTCGTGTGTATTCATTGTTGAAGTCATTACATTACGGTTATCTGCTTGAAGTAGCCCTCAGTCAGCCTGATTAACAAAGTCTTGGGTCCTACATCGGTTGCTGTCTCTTCTTCCATGACGTCAGGTCATCAGGGGTATAAAACATGCAGCCGATGTCATTACATCAGTTTTTCTTGCCCCAGATGTCAGGTGCCCCCCTACTGGGAAGCAATTAAATCTATAAATATACAAGGTTATACCTCCAACAAAAAAGCAAATACACCAAAAAGCTTTTAAGTATTGAAAAGGAGAGAAGAGGTATAGCCAAAAGAAGACAGGGGGCTGGAGGGAGGGTAACCAGAACTGCAACAGTGAATACACTCGAACATCTACATTTATGGTAAGTGTACACAACTGTACTATGTTCTTCGTGTTTCACTGCTGCAGTCAATTACATTTGGGTAGATTCCCAAAGCTAAGGATGGGAGGAGGAATTTAGATAGCATTAAGACCAGCTATAAGGCCCTGCAATATTGCAGTGGCAAAGCCAGCTCTGGATTTAGAGAAAATTGGCAAATGGTAATGCTTGGTGAAAGTATGTACAGAACTCCAGGTAGCAGCTTCTAGGATGTCCCTGGTAGGTACACCTCTGAGAAAGGGTGTACAGGTAGATGCAGCCCTGATTGAGTGGGGCCTGATCCTCTGAGGGATAGGTTTTCCATGGTGCTTATAGCAGAAATTAATGCAATGGCCTATCTATTTGGAGCTGGTTTCCTTTGAAATAGCCTTCCCCTCTGTCCCTGCAGCACATGCCACCAGCAGTTGTTCAGATTTCCTTTGAGGTTAGGAATCATTGCTTCTAGAGCCTGAGAATGTTGACACCATAGGCTTTTTAGATACCATTGTAGTTTCCTCATATGCAGTCTTGCATATGGAATTAGACAAATGCAGGAGGCCATGAACCCCAAGGCTTGTAGTATTTGCCTTGCAGATAGCAGGGTTTTTGTGGCCATTTGTTTGAAGTAGGTTGTCAAGTGAATTTATTTTTCTGGCGTGAGGAATGCCATCTGGGAAGTTGTATTTAAGCGTGCTCCCAGGAATATAATTCGTTGACAGGGTACCAGGTGTGATTTCTTTTTGCTTATGGTGTACCCCAGACAAGTTAGCACCCTCTGTATAAAAGCCAGATGATTCTAAAGTATGTCCTGGTTTTCTGCCTGAATTAGACAATCGTCCAGGTACGGGTATATTTGAATATTTCTTTGCCTGCAAAATGCAATGACTGGAGCTAGGCACTTTGTGAATACCCTGGGTGCAGTAGATAAGCCAAAGGGCAGTGCAGAGAACTGACAGTGAGTGTAGCCTGCTTTGAAGCATAGGTATTTTCTGCAAGATTCCCTGATTGGGATGTGCAGGTATGCTTGCTTTAAAACTAGTGTTGCCAACCAGGCATCTTTGCTTAGCACAGGAAGCAACTGGTGAAGAGTCAACATCTTGAATTTTGGAATCACAAAAAAGGTGTTTAGAGTAGACAGGTCCAGGACAGGACGCCATGAATTGTCTTTTCTGGGTACCAGGAAAAATCTTGAGTAGAAACCTTGTTCCTTTTCCTCTTCTAGTACCAACTGAATACCCCCTATACTTAAGAGAGAGAGTAATTGCTTTTGGGCCACTGCCCACTGATTTGGAGGTAGATTCAGCCAACCGCTTGGAGTTGGTAATGTGTGGAAGTGAAATGTATCCTTGGGACACTATATTTAAAACCCAATTGTCCTGGGTAATGAGTCCCCAGTTCTTTGCATGAAGTGCAATCTTTCCCCCAAGGTGGGAGTCAGTTGAGAATTGCTTGGAAGTTTTAAAAAGAAGTCACTGAGACAGTATACCATAGGGGGAGTTTTATTACTCCCAGATTTTGAAGTGGAGACTCCCCACTGCATAGTCCTGTACATCCCCTGGGACTGAAGCCTGGGTGCTCTGCTGGGTGTGGGTTTGGACTGAGACGGTCGAAAGAAGCAGGAAAGAACCAGTTCTTAGAAGGCCAATGCCTACTAAATCTTGGAGGTTGTACTTGTAAAAAATCTTTAACAGTTTGCATAGATTTAGCTTTTTCTCCATCTTTTTAAGAACTTCTGCCTTGTTGCCAAACAGGCGGTCCTGATTTGAAGGAGCATCCAGTAATTTCGCTTTAACATGATTTGGCAAATACAGACCCAGTTATTGCAGCCCTGCAAGATGCCTCTAGTGAATCAAAACCACATTGCAATGTATGTTTACCAACTTGTTCAGCATAATGCATTAAATCCTGTAAATCCTTATTTTCAGCACAATCAGGAATCAACATAATTTTCTGTTTAAGCAATCCAATAATATGCTGCTGATACTTTAACATATGAAACTGGCAATTCAAGGCCCTAATGACCAAAGTTGCAGAAGTGTATACCTTCTTACCCCATCTATCCAGCGCCCTGGAGTCTCTATCAGAGGGGGTAGGATTTTTGGCAGTAGTAACTTTAATGCCCTTGGGTCCCTGTGAAACGGTTTCAGGATCTGCAGTAGGATTTTTTAAAAGGAAATTGTGAGAGTCAGGAGCCCTGTAATATTTATCAGGTATTCTGGGAGCAGGAGGTAAAGAGTCAGGGGCCATGCTAGATTCCGAAAAGGCATCATCAACAATGTCCAGTACAGGAGGTATAGCTAAAGGCCTGTGCTGGGGCAGGAGTAAGAAATCCCTAAGCCTCTTTTTAGTATCAGAGAAATCCCGACTTTCTCAACGAAAATTCTCCCTGAGAGTATGCAAGGTTTCACCAAAAGAGAAATCCTCTGAGGGGAAGCAGATGGAATAGAGTCCTCAGCATTAGAATCCTTATAGGTAGATAAGGGTAAATCCTGGTCATCAGAGGAAACAGACATTTCAGAATCCTGGTTAGAAGTATCATAAGCAAACTCGGTCCTTGGTCTCTTAGAGGGGGAAGGTTGGCTTCCCCTGATTAAAGTAATAATGTCTTCAGCCATTCTTATCATTTATTTTTTAGGCATAGAAGCCTGACCATGCAGTCTTGGCGTCAGTTTTCTAGGCATGGTTCGAGTTTTAGGCCTTAAAGAAGAATATGGCATTGGTTTAATATGCAAGTCAGTAGCCTGAATACACCCTCAAAAGCTGGTGCCTGCACAGCGGCTCTGGACCCATCCAAGGTAGAGACATCCGCAGGTTGCACAGTTGAAGCATCTTGCGGCATACCGGACTCCGAATGGGTCTCAGTAGAGGCCTGCGAATCTGAAGTAGCGGGTATCAGGGGCTGTGAAAGCGCCTCACTGAGTACCGGTGAATTGGATGGCCTGTCTCTGTCTTTATCTATGTGTTTTTTTGGAATGTTGGTAGTCGGATGGCTTACCGAAGACATTTCAGGATAACTGAACAGAGCACCAAAATATTTAGAAGTGCAAATATACCAATGATGGATAGTTTGTGGTTTAAATAAGGCACAAAACTGACAGCAAGGTACGTCATGGTCAGGGCCTAGGCAAGGAATACAGTACGAATGAAAATCTTTATGAGGTATTTGCTTTCCACAAGAAATGCAATTATTTACTTTTACTGACATCGATTTAGAGCAAGAAAAAGTTTCCCCAATGGGGTACTTAGCTTTTAGTTGAAGACTTCAGTTCTGAAACTTGAAAACAAAATTTTCAGGAGTCGGCCGACTGGCACTTGTGAACTGCTTCTGCTTCGGGCACCGCACGGCAAGAAAGACTGATGTAATGATGTCGGCTGCATGTTTTATACCCCTGATGACCTGATGTCATGGAAGAAGAGACAGCAACCGATGTAGGACCCAAGACTTTGTTAATCAGGCCGACTGAGGGCTACTGCAAGCAGATAACCCTAATGTAATGACTGCAACAGTGAAACATGAAGAACATCCACTGTTCCCTGGATCTGCATCCAGGAACATGTCTCAGTGAGTATAAACCACTTTCATTAAGTTATTCTCTTTTTAGAAAGTCACATACTGCTTGCAGGAGACTTAGTCTGCCTTACGTCCTCGGAGGACATAACATCCACTTCCTGCAAAATTCAACTTTAACATCAAAATATTCTAGATCGTTAATATCTCATCTAAGTCTTATAGAAATATTTAGAAACTCCTAACTACTTAAACTCGGTTCCAATTTATCTGGCAAGCCTCATGGTATGTTGAGTATGACAGCCAGATTCTGTATTTCCCAGTATTATAAAAAGATAGTGATATCAGAGTCCTCTTGGTAAACATATATACAGAAAACGATATGCATGCATGGAGGCACACACACACACACATGCACACACACTTAGGAAAAACTGGCACAGATTTACTAGCTGTGCCCCTTTATGCCCATACTTTCGGTAATCATACTGCCGCCAGTCAGCTACACTAAGGTTCTTACAAAGGGTCACATGTGAAAGAAAACAAAAGCTGGATAAACGCCTGGTATACACCTCAAGCGAAAAAAAAGTAAAAGACCAATGGTTAGACCACAGCTGAAGATAAAAATGGAATAATCCATGTCAGGAAATATATCACTTGCAGCTTCACAGTAGTGCCCTTTATAAAACCAAAAGTTGTAACTGAGATGTAGTAGTCAAGGTAGGAAACGGTTCACTTGCAGTTTCACACCACTTTATTAAACAAAAGTAAGCGTTTTCGCGATCTAAGTCAGCTGATCGCTTCTTCAGACTCATAAAAACAGTTAAAACATTGGTATTTAAAATATGGTTCAACCAATGAAAACACATATAGAACTATGACATAGACTAATTAAAATTGCATACATCAGTACATTAATTTGCCTTGTATTCTGCATAAGATGAAATAAAATATACATATAACAGACACATTTTATGTAATAATCCATATTACTTAATGTTTTAGTGGTTTGGATTTTAAAAAAGGTTTCAAGGAAACAGCATTTTCAATCCAGGAGACCTATCTGCCTGAAGTAGTAAAATCCATCTTTGTTCTGCTTCCTCTACCTTATTCCTTATATCACCTCCCCTCTTACTTTTATTTATTATTTCTAAAACCATGAAATTAAAAATATGTTTCCTATCTTCTTCTTCCACATGTTTTGCTAAAGCATTTGTGTCTTTTTTATTTCTTATATCTCTAAGGTATTCAAGGATCAGCTGACTTAGATCACGAAAGTGCTTACTCTTGTTTAATAAAGTGGTGTGAAACTGCAAGTGAACCGTTTCCTACCTTGACTACTACATCTCAGTTACAACTTTTGGTTTTATAAAGGGCACTACTGTGAAGCTGCAAGTGATATATTTCCTGACGTGGATTATTCCATTTTTATCTTCAGCTGTGGTCTAACCATTGGTCTTTAATTTTTTTTTTCTTACAAAGGGTACCCAATTATACTGTGTAAAATCAATACTAATACAAATGGTAGGGTATGACCAAAGCAGCAAGGCTTTCCGGAGCAGCCACGTCATTAAAACAAGCCTAAGTACTCTCAAGATGTTAAAAGTATTCTCTAAAGGACCAGCCACAATGAAAGGGATTAAAATCTTTAATGATAAATAATAAAACAGCAATCAGGAAAATACTGAATGCTGCAATAAACAACAGAGTTTCAACCACAGAGATATAAAATTAATACAGTTGTATAGTTTCTCACAGATGCAGAAAACAATACTAAACTATTCTCACTAAATGTCCCTGACTGACTAAAGAATTACTGTTCCCTGACTACTTACTAAAGTTAGGCAAGCTGATGTGTGCTGAGGGTAAGACACTCAGCACACATCAGCTTGCCTGACTGACTAAAGAATTACTGTTCCCTGACTACTTACTAAAGTTAGGCAAGCTGATGTGTGCTGAGTGTCTTACCACAGCAAAAGCCAGATGATGTATCGCTTTCAAAAAAGCCACCAACTCATTGGAATACACATGGCAAAACAACACTTTAATAAAAATAGTAAAAATATATAAAACATGTGAGCGCTTTCACAGAGTCCTCTCTGCTTCCTCAGACATACTACAGTAACTGCTGCTCTTGTTTAAATAATGATACATCTGTGTCAAATCCAATCAGTTGACAGTATCTTGAAAATAAAAATTAAAAAGACATACACTATATAAAGAATCAAATCATATAAATAATGGAGTAAAAATGTATGTAAAAAAACTGTAAAAGCTTGCTCTATAGAGTTAGATAGTGTTAAAACTGTAGAACATATGTATAGATGTTAAAAGATGTGACCAAACATAATGATCAATGTTTCAAAGCCCTGTTCCTGAGAAAAGGTTTCAGTGAAACCTTACTATTTAGTTCAGGTGGTCTGTCAGCCTGAAATCTAATTATCCATTCTTGTTCTGAGGCTTCAGTCTTATTGTTCATGTTCCCACCTCTTTTATTTTCATGTATAATGTGTAACACTAGAAATTTGAAGGTGTATGTGGCTCCCTCCTTTATAACATGCATTGCTAACGCACTTGTCTCTTTTTTATTTTTAATGTCCCTTACATGTTCTAGGACTCTATCTTTGAGCAGCCGATTAGTTTTGCCTACATAGTAGAATGGGCATTTTGTACAGAGACCAACATATACGACATTCTTACTATAACAGTCTGCATAAAAGCGTGTATCAATGCTGAACTTTCTAGTCGTGTGTGTATACTGCCCCCCTCCAAATATGAAGGGGCAGGCTGTACACCTTCTACACGGAAAGGTACCTAGCCTATCAGACCTTGCATAGTAGTCTCCATCTAACTTCTTGTAGCACAGCTGTATTTTTAATGACATGTTGTTTTTAAAGGTAAAAGATGGTGTAACCCCTATAACACCTTCTAGTTCATCCACATTTAACAATATGCCCCAATTATTTTTAATTATATCATAGACTGTACTGATATTACTTGCATATGTTAATGGAATACGTAATACATCATTCTCTTACAAGAAAATAAAAGAGGTGGGAACATGAACAATAAGACGGACGCCTCAGAACAAGAATGGATAATTAGATTTCAGGCTGACAGACTACCTGGATTAAATAGTAAGGTTTCACCAAAACCTTTTCTCAGGAACAGGGCTTTGAAACATTGATTATTATGTTTAGTCACATCTTTTAACATCTATGCATATATTCTACAGTTTAAACACTATCTAACTCTATACAGCAAGCTTTTACAGTATTTTACATACATTTTTAGTCCATTATTTATATAATTTGATTGTTTATATAGTGTATGTCTTTTTAATTTTTATTTTCAAGATACTGTCAACTGATTGGATTTGACACAGATGTATCATTATTTAAACAGGAACAGCAGTTACTGTAGTATGTCTGAGGAAGCAGAGAGGACTCTGTGAAAGCGCTCACGTGTTTTATATATTTTTACTATTTTTTATTAGTGTTGTTTTGCCGTGTGTATTCCAACGAGTTGGTGGCTTTTTTGGAACATTATACTTTTTATCGTTGGTTACTTTATCCAGATTCAGGGGATTTGTGTTTGATGTATCTCTTTGTGTGGATGTGTGAGATGTATATCCTGTCAGAAATCTTTCCTGTCAGGTTCTAAAGTGCCACTGTGAGAGTTCCAAAGAAAACAGATGCTGGTTAGAGGATGACATCACCTCTGGTCACCTGACTCTGGTACAATACACACACAGAGCTTTTTAAGATCTGTGGCAGCATCTGAAAACTATAATACAAGTTCAAACTTTCCACCTTTTCAGGGTTCACTGAGAAATATAACTCGATCAGTTACAACAATACAAGCAAATACACATGCCTACATTCTTTCTGTCCAGCAGGACCTACTGTTAATCCATTTTTAACACAAATAACTTCACAAATATATTTTTAACTCATACATCTGTACAAATCAGTGTAATACTCAAATAACATAAACAAAACTCCAGCTAGCTATGGTGGCATATGTACACATGTACTGCCCTACTCTCCCTGGCAGAGATGACACTACCTTATAACATCACAAAAAAAATCACTGTTTGCATAAGACTCTGTTGTGAAGTGCACAGTAGCACCTCCTAAGTCTGCAGCATTCACACATGGACAGCATACACGAATAAGCAGGCATACATGGCATACCAGTGCTATGCAGTGGAAAATATCTGCAATTCATGTCATTGGAGTGCTTCTGCAAAACACAGTGATTCATAGACAAATGTGAAAGCTAGCCTCATCAACATGAATAAGGTGCAAACTACTACTTATTAGCAACATTTATAGATGAGCTACTATTTTGGACACCAAAATACATGACAAGTAAAAACAAACAGCAGATTTATTTTAGCAGTCTGAATAAAGTACAGTTTTGTACCTACCATAAATGTAGATGTCCGATAGGTATGCATCTGCAGTCATCACATATGGGTTGTCCTGCATCAGGCAGCCCTTCGGTCGGCCGGATTCCAAAGTCTGGGTCTGGCCTCAGCTGATGGGTATAAAAGCATCAGCTGACGCCATTTTCCTCAGTTTTTCTTGCCCCAGATGCCAGGTGCCCTCTAAGGAATGCTAAAATTTGGAGATATGCATTGCAAAAACAAATCCAAACATGCACAGTACTATAAAAACAAATACACCATAATAGATCCCCCCAGCTAGCTATAAGAGGGGTAAGTACCCAAGAAATATACCACAGAGGGGAAGGAGGGAGGGTAAACCTGACTGCAGATGTATACCTATCGGACATCTACATTTATGGTAGGTACAAAACTGTACTATGTCCTTCAAGGATGCATCTGCAGTCATCACATATGGGTAGAATACCATAGCCAATCTGGGGGTGGAGGTACTAAGTAAAGGATGGTGTAGCTAAGATACCCTGCAGGACTGCCGTAGCAAAGCCTGCTCTGGATCTGGAGTATAAAGGTAAATTGTAATGCTTGGCAAATGTATGCACGGAGCTCCATGTAGCAGCTTCTAAAATGTCCTTGGTAGCCACCCCTCTTAGGAAGGCTGTGGTGGTGGCTGTGGCTCTCGTGGAATGAGGTCTAATGTTAGCTGGCACAGTTTTTCCATGAAAGGAGTAACAAAAACGAATGCAATTTCCTATCCATTTTGAAATTGTCTGTTTGGAAATTGCTTTCCCTTGTGCCCCAGCAGCATATGCTACAAACAGCTGGTCAGTCTTTCTGTAACTTTTAGTTCTGTCCATGTAGTAGCGCAACTGTCTGTGTATGTCCAGGGTGTGCAGAAGTTTCTCCCCTTTATTTTGTGGTTGTGGGAAGAATGTAGGCAAGTGAATAGCTTGGTTCAAAGATACCCTGGATACCACCTTTGGCATAAATGTAGGATTGGTTCTCAATGAAACTCTGTCCTGATGAAAGATAAGAAATGGCTGTACTGCCATTAGAGCTTGTAACTCAGATACTCTTCTTGCTGAGGTTATGGCCAGAAGGAAGGCAGTTTTCCAAGACAGAAACTGTAGATCTGCAGATGCTGCTGGTTAAAAGGGAGGAAGTGTTAGTTTTTCCAACACGAAGTTAAGGTCCCAAGTAGGTAGAGGTGGTTTCCTTGGAGGATTGATGTTTTTGATTCCTCTTAGAAACTGTCTCAGGAGAGGATGAGAGAAGACAGGTGGATTAACATTGTATTCTGCTGAAATTGCTGAGGCATGTATCTTAATGGAAGAGTAAGACAGGCCGTTGTGGAACAATTCTGCCAAATATTCTAGTATATGTGCCATGTTCATCACTGTCACATCTAGGCCCTTTGTTGTGTTCTAAGTGTGAAATCTTTTCCATTTTGCTGAATATGCCTTCCTTGTGGAAGGCCGTCGAGCTTCCATAATAATATCCTTCACTCTCTGGGATAGCTTATCCTGAGGAAGAGTCATGGTATTTTCCAGGCAGTTAGCTGCAAGGTTTTCAGGTTGGAATGCAGAGTCTTGAAATTGTGCTGCGTCAGTAGAAGTGGCCATAGGGGGAGAGGCCACGGTTTTGTCTGTGACATGCTCTTTAACAGTGGGTACCAGTGCTGTCTTGGCCAGTTTGGAGCTATCAGAATCACTCTGGGCTGCTCTGTCCTGATCTTCAGTAAGACCTTGGTCATTAATGGGAGAGGTGGAAAAGCATACACTGTTAGACCTTTCCAGCTGAAAGAGAGCGTCCACTTTCCATGCTTGTGGGTGGTATGTCCTTGAGCAGAATTTCTTCAGTTGATGATTGTGGGGGGAGGTGAACAGATCTATTTCTGGCCTTCCCCATGATTGTGTTATGAGTAAGAAGATGTCTGGGTGCAGCATCCATTCGTGTGCATCCATGATATTTCTGCTTAAGCTGTCTGCCAGTATATTGTCTTTCCCTGGCATGAACTGGGACTGCAGCTGTATATTGAGTTTCAAGGAAAGTTCCCATAGATTCATTGCCAGTCTGCAAAGAGGGTAGGAATGGGTGCCTCCTTGCTTGTTTATGTACCACATAACTGTGGTGTTGTCTGTCTTTATGAGTAGGTGGCCTTGATGAAGAAAAAGTTTGAAGGCCTCGATTGCGTGTATCACTGCCAGCATTTCCTTTTGGTTTATGTGCATGCGCAGCTCTCTTTGTGACCATAGCCCTTGGATACATCTGCCCTCCATGTGTGCTCCCCAAACTTGGTCTGAAGCGTCCGTAGTAATGGTTTGGTTGGCTCTTGGCTTGCTGAAGGGCAACCCGCTGTTCGACTGGCAGGCTTGAGCCCACCACAGAAATTCCTTTTGGAGGCATGGAATGAGTGGGATCAAAGTTTCTAAGCTGTGACTGTGCTGAGTCCATAAACTCCTTAGGTACCATTGTAATTTTCTCATATGCAACCTTGCTTGTGGAATCAGAAGAATGCAAGATGCCATGTAACCCAGGGCCTGCAGGATTTTCCTTGCAGTCAGCTGAGTTTGTCTTGTCATATTCTTGAAGTAATCCGGTAGTTGTTTTTGTTTTTCTTCTGTGAGAAAGGCCATTTGGGTGGTTGTGTCTAGATCCGCACCCAGAAAAGTTATTCTTTGGGATGGAACAAGTCTTGATTTGTGGATGTTGACTGTATATCCCAAGGCCTGCAGTAGGTGGATGGCATAATCCAAGTCCTTTAACAAAGTTTGCTTGCTGTCCGCTTGTATAAGGCAGTCATCCAGATATGGGTAAATTTGAATCCCCTGAAGTCTGCAGTGTGCAATTACTGATGCCAGGCATTTCATGAATACTCTGGGCGCAGTAGATAAGCCAAAGGGCAATGCTGAGAATTGATAATGCTCTGACCCTGCAAGAAATCTGAGGTGTCTTCTGCAACTTTGTCTGATAGGGACATGCAGGTATGCCTCCTTGAGGTCTAGAGTCACCAGCCAAGACCTTTTGCCCAGCATGGGAAGGAGTTGCTGTAGAGTCAGCATTTTGAATTTTGGCACAATGAGGTAAGTATTCAGTGTGGACAAGTCGAGAATAGGCCTCCATTGATTTTCTTTTCTTGGAACAAGGAATAATCTGGAGTAAAATCCTTGGCCTTGTTCTGAAAGAGGTACCTTTTCTATAGCTTTCATTTGTATTAAGTTGGAAATTTGGTTCAAAGCCTCTGCCCTCTGATTTGGTGGCAGGTCTGGCATGCCTTTTCTTTTTGGCAATGTGTGGAAATGGAACCTGTATCCTTGTGTCCCTTGTAATGCTGTGCCAATTTTTTTGAAAATAAAGAAAGCTTTCCGCCCAAAGGTGCTTCTAATTGAGCCCTGGTCGGCGGAGTCAAAACAAAGTCATTGAGTCTGTCCTGGTGTAGCAGTTGTAGTTCCTGCACTACCTCTCTGGTTGGGAGGCTGCCACTGACGGCCTCTGTAGGAGCCTCTAGCTTGCCCTCTACCTCTGGCACACCTATTCCTGCCTCTGAGATCTGTCTGAGTCCGGAAAGGACCAATTCTTGTAGGCCAATTTCTGCTGAATCTCGGTGGTTGGACTTGCAGAAAGTCTTTGACTGTTTGCACAGATTTTGCCTTTTCTTCAAATTTCTTTAAGACCTCTTGAGCCGTGGAACCAAATAATTTTTGCTTTTCCATAGGAGCATCCAAAAGCTTAGCTTTAACATGGTCTGGCAGAGGTTGTTCCTTCAGCCAGGCATGCCTACGTATGACTGCACCTGTCATAGCTGACCTACATGAAGCTTCCAATGCATCATAACCACACTGCAAGAAATGGTTACTAACCTGCTGGGAGTTATGTACCAGATCCTGAAGGGATTTGTGATCAAGGGGTTCAGAAGAAGACAGTTTCTTATGCAATTCATCTAACAAATATTCTTGGTACTGTATCATATGAAATTGACAATTTAATGCCCTCATGGAAAGAGTTGCAGAAGTATACACTTTCTTACCCCATCTCTAAAGCTCTGGACTCCCTTTCAGAGGGTAGAGGATTTCTAGCAGTGGCAGCTGCAACCCCTTTTGGGCCCTGGGAAATAGTTTCTGGATCAGCAGAGTGGGCCTTGTACAGGTGTAGATGTGAGTCCGGGACCCTGTAGTACCTATCAGGTTTGGCAGGAACCGGAGGGAGAGAGTCAGGGGCTGTACTAGCATCAGAGTACACATCATCAATGACATTCAAAACAGGAGGTATAGCTAAAGGCCTATGCTGAGGTAAATGTAAAAAGGTCCTTAATCTCTTTCTAGAATCAGAGAATTCCTGACCCTGCCATTGAAAATGTTCTCTCATAGAGTGTAATCTCTCTCCAAAGGAAAACTCTTCAGGAGGGGAGGCCGAGGGAATAGATTCTTCAGCATCAGAATCCTCGTAGGCCGAATAAGCCTCCTCCTGGTGGTCTGACCGAGTACAGCCATCAGTGGACTCATCTGAGGAGTGGGGGTCAGAGGGCTCAACCCTGGGCCTTTTGTCTGGAGGTGGTTGAGAGCCCCTGTCCGGATGAGGTTGAGAACCTCTAATTAAGGAGATAAGATCCTCTGCTAAGCTAAGAATCTGTGAGCCAGGAGAAGGTCTCTGAGAGGTAACCTTGGGAGGCAAAGCTTTAGTAAGTTTAGCAGCTTTAGCCCTAGAGAAAGCCTTAATGGACATGGATGCAGGAGGTCTGGCTGCACCACGTGCAGGAGTAGACTTGTCTAAAGGAATGGTGTCGGAAGGTTCCTGGACACCAGTTTCAGAAGGTAATTCAATAACCGTCTCGGCCGGGGCCTCCGGGGCCGAGGTAGTCGGTTGTGCGGTTTCGGTAATCGGAAGTACCAAGGACTCGGTTTCAGCCGAGACCGAGACACTCGCGGTAGGCCTGACCGTGGTTTCAGCTGAAACCGTGGCCCGCATGTGTCAGTCCTTGTCCTTCTGTTTCTTAACTAAATGCGAAGTCGGAGTCTCCGATGGCATCTTGTAAGCAAAACTAGCCCCAAAGAATTCCTCTGCAAACTCCGACCGACGTCTAAGAGTTCGTCGGTTGAAGGAAGCACAGGCTGAACAGGCCGAGACGTCGTGGTCTGGGCCTAGGCAGGGGAGGCAGTAAGAGTGGAAATCCTTATGAGGTATTTGTTTCCCACAAGTTAAACAATTATTAACTTTATCTGACATCAGCTGAGGCAAGAAAGAGTCCCCAACGGGGTACTTAGCTTTTTCGAAGTCTTCGGTAGCTGAATCACAGGAGCTGACCGACTGGCACTTGCGAACTGCTTCTGCTTCGGGCACCACGTGGCAAGAAAGACTGAGGAAAATGGCGTCGGCTGATGCTTTTATACCCCAAATGCTCTGAAGTCGGGGAAAGTGCGACATCAGCCGAGGCCAGACCCAGTCTTTGGAATCCAGCCGACCGAAGGGCTGCCTGAGGCAGGACAACCCATATGTGATGACTGCAGATGCATCCTTGAAGGACATCTTTCTTTTTGAAGGGAAGCAGCAAGCACATAGGACACTTTCACCAAGAGGTATACAGAGGCCTACATTAATGTATTATGAGTGTCATATGAATATTTTCCTTTTGAATTCCCCTTGCAACTGAATGGTTACTAGGCAATGTTAACTTAAGATTATTGTGCTCTTGTGCAATCACATATTTGCTTACAGAAAAATTAGTAGGAATGTCAGACCACTGACACAGAAGAGACACTCCTTTATATAAATATTTCCCTTTTGAATGCTCCCTGCAACTTAATGGTTGCTAGGTTAAGATTAGTGTTCATTACTCCTTATGCAACAGCAAGCACCCAGAACTGTTTCCTCTTGCAATCCTGTACCTATTCATAGACAAACCCAGCAGGAATGTCAACCCCTGACTCAGGAGAGCCACTCCCTCCCCAACCAGACAGCCTTAGCCTTTGTAACACCACCAGAAGTACTGTATTGCACTCGTGCACCTGCTCACATACATAAGTAGTAGGAAATGGTATCCCACTGACACAGGACAGCCAGACCTTCTTAACACCAAAGCAGCCCTTGTCAGTTTACAGAACATCTGTGTCAGCCTGCTTTTCTTGTGTCATAGCTCACTCTGTACAACTACACTTGCTTTTAAAGTCTATGCTCTCTTGTGCCCTATCTCTACACTTCCTTTAAAGGTGATGAATAGCAGAGGTTTTAGCCCTACAGAGAATGATATCTTGTTACAGGTACTCAAGACTCATGAGTGGTAGGTGGTTAGGATGAAGGCTTCAGCAGCATTTATATGACCATGTGTAGGAAAAGTACAGTTTTGTACCTACCATAAATGTAGATGTCCGAGAGGTATGCATCTGCAGTCCTAACATATGGGTTGTCCTGCCTCAGGCAGCCCTTCGGTCGGCCGGATTCCAAAGTCTGGGTCTGGCCTCGGCTGATGTCGCACTTCACCCGACGTCATAGCTGCTGTGAATTGGGTATAAAGGCATCAGCCGATGCCATTTTCCTCAGTGTTTCTTGCCCCAGATGCCAGGTGCCCTCTAGGAAGGCTAAATTTGGATAAATGCAAATGATTCCAAACAGAAGAGAGCAAACAATATAAGCATGTATATACATATATACAAACAAATACACCATAATAGATTCCCCCAGCTAGCTACAAGATGGGCAAATACCCTAGGAGTACCACAGAGGGGAAGGAGGGTGGGTAATCCTGACTGCAGATGCATACCTCTCGGACATCTACATTTATGGTAGGTACAAAACTGTACTATGTCCTTCAAGGATGCATCTGCAGTCCTAACATATGGGTAGAATACCATAGCCAAACTGGGGGAGGAGGCACTAAGATGATTATGGTGTAGTTAAGATCAGTTGCAAAACCTGCTCGGGATCTGGAGTATAAAGGTAGATTATAATGCTTGGCAAATGTATGCACGGAGCTCCAAGTAGCAGCTTCTAAAATGTCTTTGGTAGCCACTCCTTGTAGGAAAGCTGTAGTAGTGACTGTAGCCCTTGTGGAGTGAGGTCTGATGTTTTGTGGAGATGTCTTTCCATGAAAAGAGTAACAAAATCTGATGCAATTTCCTATCCATTTTGAGATTGTCTGTTTTGAAATTGCTTTTCCTTCCATTCCTGTTGCATATGCTACCAGAAGCTGGTCAGTTTTTCTGTTGGTCTTGGTTCTGTCCAGATAGTAGCGCAATTGCCTGTGCACATCCAAGGTATGTAGTAGTCTTTCCCCCCTGTTCTGTGGGTTGGGGAAGAATGTTGGTAGGTGGATTGCTTGGTTCAATGATACCCTGGAGACCACTTTGGCATAAAAGTGGGATTAGTTCTCAAGGACACTCTATCCTGATGGAAGATAAGGAAGGGCTGTACTGCCATTAATGCCTGTAATTCAGAAACCCTTCTTGCTGAAGTGATTGCAAGCAGGAAAGCAGTTTTCCAAGATAAGAACTGTAATTCTGCTGTTGCTGCTGGTTCGAAAGGGGGAAGTGTTAACTTTTCCAGCACAAAGTTAAGGTCCCATATAGGCAAAGGTGGCTTCCTTGGAGGCTTTACATTTTTAATTCCTCTCAGAAACTGCCTGAGTAGAGGATGAGAGAAGACTGGAGGATCCATGTTGTATTCTGCTGAAATTGCTGATGCATGAATCTTAATGGAGGAGTAAGAAAGGCCATTGTGGAAAAGCTCTGCTAAGTATTCCAGGATGTTAGCTATGTTTGCTAATGATACATTTTCTCCTTTTGCTGCACTCCAAATGAGGTATCTTTTCCATTTGGCTGAATAAGTCTTCCTTGTGGAGGGTCTGCGAGCCTCCAGGATAATGTCTTTTACCCTCTGGGATAAATCTGGGTTATTTTGCTTTATGTAATATTCCAAGCAGCTAGCTGTAGTGTTTTCAAGTTTGGATGTAGGATCTTGTAGTTGTTCTGTGTTAGCAGTAAAGGAACTAGAGGTAGAGGCCATGCGTGTGTCCGAGACATACTCCTCAGTAGTGGGTACCAATGCTGCCTTGGCCAGTCTGGAGCTATCAGGATGATCCTTGGGTGATCTTCTTTGATCTTCAGTAGCACTTTGTGCATCAAAGGAAGAGGTGGGAATGCATATGCTGTCAGGTTTTCCCAACTGAAGGATAGGGAGTCCACCTTCCAAGCAAGTGGGTGGTATGTCCTTGTGCAGAATTTCCTCAATTGGTGGTTGTGTGGGGATGCAAACAGGTCTATTTCTGGTAGTCCCCATTTCTTTGTAATGGTTTTGAAGATGTCTGGATGCAGCATCCATTCGTGGGCATCCGTGGTAGTTCTGCTTAAGGTGTCTGCTAGTGAATTTTCTTTTCCTGGCACAAATTTGGCCTGTAGTTGAATGTTGTGGTTCAGGGCCACGTTCCACAGGACCATTGCCATCCGGCATAGAGGATATGAGTGTGTACCTCCCTGTTTGTTGATATACCACATGACTGTGGTGTTGTCCGTCCTTATCAGCAAATGACCCTGTTGAAGAAAAGGTCTGAATGTCTGAAGAGCCTGTTTCACTGCCAGCATCTCTTTTTGATTTATGTGTAGGTTCAGCTGGTCTTGTGTCCATAGGCCTTGTATACACTTGTCCACCATGTGTGCCCCCCAGCCTAGGTCCGAGGCGTCCGTGGTGATAGTCTGGCTTGGGTGACGTTTGTGGAAGGGCAGACCTCTGTTCAACTGACAGGCCTGAGCCCACCACAGGAATTCTTGTTTCAGGCATGGAATTATTGGAATCTGGGCTTCTAGACTGTGCTTGTGTTGAGACCATACATTCCTTAGGTACCATTGCAACTTCCTCATATGTAGCCTGGCATGTGGAATTAATATTATGCAGGATGCCATGTAACCCAGGGCTTGCAGGACTTTCCTTGCTGTAAGCTGGTTCTGCGTTGTTAATGCCATAAAATAGAGTGGTAGTCGCTTTTGCTTTTCTGCTGTGAGAAATGCCATTTGATTTGATGTGTCCAGTTCTGCACCCAAGAATGTTATCCTTTGGGATGGTACCAGCCTTGACTTTTTTATGTTGACTGTGTATCCCAGGGCTTGCAGTAGTTGTATAACCTTTTCCAAATCTTTTGTTAATTTGGTCTTGTTGTCCGCTTGTATTAGGCAGTTGTCCAGGTATGGATAAATCTGAATTCCCTGAAGCCTGCAATGAGCAATTACTGATGCCAGGCATTTTGTGAATACTCTGGGCGCAGTAGATAAGCCAAAGGGCAATGCTGAGAATTGATAATGCTCTGATCCTGCAAGAAATCTGAGGTATCTTCTGCAATCTGGTCGTATAGGGACGTGCAGGTATGCCTCCTTGAGATCTAGAGTCACCAGCCAAGACTCCTTGCCCAGCATGGGAAGAAGTTGCTGTAGGGTCAGCATTTTGAATTTTGGAACAATGAGAAATGTGTTCAGAGCGGACAGGTCGAGAATAGGCCTCCATTGGTTTTCTTTCCTTGGTACCAGGAAAAGTCTGGAGTAAAATCCTTGCCCTTGTTCCATAGGCGGTACCTTTTCTATAGCTCTCATCCTCAGTAGGTGGTTGATTTGTCCTAGAGCGTTTGTTTTTTGGTTTGGTGGTAGGTTTGGCATTCCTCTCTTTTTTGGTAGAGTGTGGAAGTGAAACCTGTAGCCTTTGTCTATTGTCTGTAAAATCCATTTGTCTCCTGTAATGTAATGCCAGTTGATGGAAAATAAGGCAAGCTTTCCGCCTAAGGGTGCTTGCAGTTGTTCCCTGGTAGGCGGTATCAGAGCCAAGTCATTGTGTCTGTCCTGTGGAAGTGGTTGTAGCTGAATCTGTGGCAGTACTTCTCTGGTTGTTAGGCTGCCACTGACATCCCCTGTAGGCACCTCTGGATTGACCTCTGCCTTTTGGGTGCCTGTTCCAGTCATAGCTGATCTAAAGGAAGCCTCCAGTGCATCATAGCGCCATTTTAAGGAATGATTACTGACCTGCTGAGTGTTATGTACCAAATCCTGAAGGGACTTACGGTCTATAGGCTCAGGAGAGGACAGTTTTTTATTTAGCTGGTCTAACAAAAATTCCTGATACTGAATCATGTGGAATTGACAGTTTAAGGCCCTAGCCGAAAGAGTAGCAGAAGTATAAACTTTTTTACCCATCTCTCTAATGCTCTAGATTCTCTTTCAGAGGGGAGGGTGGTTTTTGGCAGAGGCAGCTGCTACAGCTTTGGGGCCCTGTGAAATGGTTTCAGGATCTGCAATAGGAGCCTTATACAAGTGAAGGTGTGTGTCCGGGACCCTGTAATATCTGTCGGGCTTGGCAGGGGCCGGGGGAAGAGAGTCAGGGGCAGTACAGGCATCATTATAAGCATCATCAACAACTGTTAGTACTGGAGGAATGGCTAGAGGCCTATGCTGTGGTAAATGTAAGAAGGTCCTTAGCCTTTTCCTTGAATCTGAAAAAACCTGGCCCTGCCATTGAAAATGCTCTCTCATAGCATGTAAGGTTTCCCCAAAAGAAAATTCCTCAGGAGGAGAGGCAGAAGGAATGGAGTCTTCTGCATCAGAATCCTCATAAGGAGAATATGGGCCTTCTGGAGGATCTGAGTTTTCTGAATCTGTAGAAACATGATCCGGGGGCTCTGCTCTAGGCCTCTTCTCTGGAGGGGGTTGAGAGGCCCTGTCTGGGTGAGGTTGGGATCCCC
Source organism: Protopterus annectens (assembly GCF_019279795.1). NCBI lineage: Eukaryota > Metazoa > Chordata > Ceratodontiformes > Protopteridae > Protopterus > Protopterus annectens. The sequence goes on along the minus strand of NC_056726.1, from coordinate 406,064,362 downwards.
TGATCAAAGAAATGAGATCCTCAGCCAAGCTGAGCATTTGGGAACTGGAGGTAGGCCTGTGTGAGGGGGTTTTAGCAGGCAAGGCCTTAGAAGATTTAGCTGCTTTGGCCCTAGAAAAAGCCTTGATAGACATAGATGCAGGGGGCCTAGCAGCTCCACGTGCAGGAGTAGATATGTCTAAAGGAATAGTATCTGATAAATCCTGGGTGCCTGCTACAGCAGGGGGAATTTCAGTAGCGGATTCAGCCATGCTGTGTGAGGCCTCGGCTATCGGAGGCAAGCTTTCGGCTGAAGGAAGAACCGAGGACTCGGTTTCAGCCGAAACCGAAACACTCGCGGTTGGCTTAACCATGGCTTCGGCCGAAACCATGGACCGCGAGTGTCGGTCCATTTCCTTATGCTTTTTAGCTAATTGTGAAGTCAGAGTCTCCGACGGCATTTTGTAAGCAAAAGCGGGACCAAAAAACTCCTCTGCAAACTCCGACCGACGTCTAAGTGTCCGTTGGTTGAAGGAAGCACAGGCTAGACAAGCTGATACGTCGTGGTCTGGGCCTAAGCAAGGAAGGCAGTAAGAGTGGAAATCCTTATGAGGTATTTGTTTCCCACAAGTTAAACAATTATTTACTTTTTCTGACATCGGCTGAGGCAAGAAAGAGTCCCCAACGGGTACTTAGCTTTTTAGAAGTCTTCGGTAGTAGAAATCTCTGGATCTGACCGACCGGCACTTGCGAACAGCTTCTGCTTCGGGCACCGCACGGCAAGAAAGACTGAGGAAAATGGCGTCGGCTGATGCCTTTATACCCAATTCACAGCAGCTATGACGTCGGGTGAAGTGCGACATCAGCCGAGGCCAGACCCAGACTTTGGAATCTGGTCGACCGAAGGGCTGCCTGAGGCAGGACAACCCATATGTTAGGACTGCAGATGCATCCTTGAAGGACATCAGTGTTACACAATGTCAGTGCTATGGGGTGAAAGGAATCGCACCATACATCAATGTCTGACATGTGTACATGACATGATAAGAAGGAGCTCAGTGAAGGCACTCAGAATAGTGGTAGAAAGAAGAGTTACAGGGATGGTCATCTGTCAAGCTCCACATTCACTGACAAAGAATCATTTCTGGTATCCATGCATGGTGATGCTGAGGGGACAGACATCATACCTGGAAGTACTGTCCCAGGTTACTGGAGTGGCCAGATGTAGTGCAGGCCAACCAGGTATGTAACCAGACTGCGGAAAGCATACTTCAACTTGACTGTACCTATGTAATGGTGATTGCAATAATCACTGTCTATGTCTTTTATTGGTACACTGGACATATAGACTCAGGGATATTCAGCTGTCAGCAGTATGCAGCCCATGGAGCATGAGGTTTGCCAGGTAATCATTATTACACAGTATTGCTAGGCATTTGTATCAAAAGGATGCACCACCAGCATTTGTAGAGTCTGTGCCAGAATGACAGACTCAGGCCAGGGTCTGACAATGAAGCAACACACACACACACACACACACACACACACACACACACACACACACACACACACACACACACACAGTCACAGTCTTGGCACATATTGTCACTGTCACATTTCTGGGTGGGCATACATGGTCTGCTTGGTATGACACTGTAGTCTCCCCCACATCCACCCAACAAATTACTCAGTGTCTCGTTCTGCCTGCTCAGTCTGCAGTAATCTTCATACTCACCACTGTCAGAGCCAATGCTAGTTGTGGTCCAGCGGGGCAGATGAGTGGATTGCATCAGTTATGCATATATCCACTGCATGACAGTCTAGAAGTGTACCACAGCAGAACACAATGTCCTACCTGTTGGTCAACCAACATATATGGAAGACTGTAATATGGTCATAATCTGGAGGTATGTATAGACAAATGGAAATGACTTGTGTTGTGTATGGTTATCACGAGACAGTAAAAACCAGAAATAATGTTATAATCAGCTTTGTGAGTTCCATGGTGCAACATACTGCTGTCATGGCCTCCTACATGAAGAAGTTATTTAGGGATGCAAGTGTTGTCCATTGCTGTTGATGTGTGTACACATGAGAGATGCATTTGTGGACATGCTACAGTTGTGATTCCACCATACTTAGAGCAATGGTTCTGTTTCACCAGTTCTGCCACATCCTATTCCCAGGGGCATTTGGGAATGCAGTATTTCTCAGCATCAGGGTCATGCTGAACAGTCCCATAGTGCATCTTCAACAGTTTTACACTGCATTCAGCCCAGTACAAGGTACAATAGTGGCACTATAACAAGCACCACTTATGAAAGCACATCTGACATACATACCAAACTAACCATGACGCCAGTGTCTGCCTCTGGTGGCCTGCGGTCTTCCACCTCCCCCAGTAACATAGACTGCCATGTGGCTGTGCAAATAATGGTTGGAGATGTCTAATGCATAGTGTAACTTGAGTATGCAGGATATGGTGCAGCAGTCAGAAAAAAATTATATATGTAGTGCTTTCTATATTCCACTGCACTACCACTGTGTACATTTCAGGGCCCACAGACATGGAGTAGATATTGCCACTTTGCCTGCACTGAGATATGGTGTGCTCAACAATGCCTGGAGGGGTCCGGTGCAGTTCACTGCTGGCTGAGTGATGCCATCAGTGTTACTGCTGGTGGGTTTCATAGTGGTTACAGTGGGTCCTGCTCCCACAGTGGTGAAGGACATTGGGGATGCTGGCTGGTTGGCTTGACAATGTATCATACAGTGCAGTAAGCAGCATGCCGTGAACATCTGGCAGGCTGCATTAAGGTGTATTACAGTGCCTCCCATATAGCCGCGGTGGTACAGCAGTAGCATTGTTGCTTCACAGCAAGAGGTTCTCCTGCTCGTTTCATGGCTGGAGTGGCTTCTGTGTGGAGTATGCATGTCCTCCCCACAGTCGAGTGGCCTCTGAAAGACATGCGTGAATGGGCGTGCCTTCACTGAAGGTTGGGCATCGGGCTGGCAACTCGGCACCATAAAAAATCTACTGCCAATCAATAGCGGACCGGAGTTCCGCTGTGGCGAACCCCTAACCGGGAACAGCCGAAAAGACAAACAACAACAGTGCCTCCCATATGTGTTCAGGTAGTGGAAGTGGGACTGCATTTGGCTGAATTAGCACTCTACCACATTCCTGATTGGAGCATGGATGATGTTATACTGCTGTTTTACAGTGCTTTGTCAGTTCCATATAAGTATTACCAGCCAGAGACCCTGCATCACCTGAAACACATTAGGTACAGGTGTGAGAGAATGGCATGGGTTACTGGTGTGTTCCTATTTTGTATGTGGCTGTGAACATGTATGTACATCATTGTGCCAGCATGAGTATATATCAAAATAAAAGCACTCTAAACACAGACAGTTCATAATGTAGATACACCAAAAATACAGAAATCAAAATACTGATATAAAAACACCCAAAGCCCACATTAAATTAATTACAAAAAAGACAGTCTCCTTTTCCTGTCAGTTTAAATTAAAAACAAAATAAAATAAACCAAAAAATTTCCACACTTTTAACAATTCCATAAAATGCAGTTTGTTTGAATAGAAGTGATGTTATGGAAAGGATTTTCCTAAACAAAAGTGCTGGGTTAGGTTTAGCACACATTAGTACGACGGGCAGGGGGTCTTTCTCTGAAATGTCATGCTCTCAGAGGAAGAATACTACTCTCACACTAGCTAAAATTGATGGAGTGCCTTCTCTGTTCAACCTAAATGTTCTCACTGTCTTCTTAGTGGTCTAAGTGTGACCGTATAACTGTGTCTCCTTATAATGGACAGATGTCTCATCTAGGGCTAGTTCCTGGCTTAACCTCACTGCCTGGTAGGAAGGGCTCCAGTCCCACACCACCCTGAAAAGGGCAAGATGGACAGATGGATAACTGTGTGACAGTTTCCTCTATGCTGTTTACACAATTCAGGAATTAACACTTTATTTCCAGAGAATTTTCACCTTTTAATAGATTTAAGTACATATTTGAGTTCTTTGTCAGAATATGTTTAAGAAGGTGAGCCTGAGTTACCCAAATTTTTACAGTGACTACTGTTACCAATCATATTGAATGAACACTGTACAAATACTTGCTCATGTCTCTGAGTAGTTTTTATAACTTATCAGGAGTGTCACTAGTAATCCAAACTCTAGCAGTGGTCCACTTCTGTCTGATCTTTTGGTAGGTTTTAGAATCTAGACATCAGACAGCACAGATAACTACATGGAAGAACATCACAGTTCTATGTCACACACCAGTCTAGCATGTCATTGGAACCCTTATGACATGAACACATCTGCTACCAATGTACTATCTACAGTTGTGTAGGAGCAATATGAAAAAGTCACACAGCACCACTGCTGTATGCTGTGATGACTAAAAGGTTCTAATGCTGATCCATTAAAAAGATAGATCAATAAAAATAAAAAAAAGCTGGCAATAAAAAAGAGAAGACGCGAGAAATCCAAGAAAGGTGTATAAAAGGACTAGCATAGGACAGACAAGATGAGTGAAAGAGAGATTTGTGAGGTACTCAGGATGTAGGACAATTGTTCGGCTCAGGAAGCTTCAGGGTGGAAGAAGGTGTGGGAAGAGTTTCAGGGTCTGCTTTAGTTTAGCAAACGATCAGATGATCGAACTCTGTTAGTTTGAACACTAAATGTCGAACCGGCAAAATAGCAAACGGCCGTAACAGCAATTTTTTTCCCAGGGAAATAAATCGCTGGGCTGGCCATCTGGGTTGTGCCCTTTCCTTCAATGTAGTGCAATCTCGGAGCTGGTATACTTAAGTAGGGGGGGTGTGGGGGGTAACAGCCCCCCACTTCATTTAGTGTTAGTGGTCTTTTTTTTTTGGAACAGTGATTTTTTTCCCTGGGGAAAAAAAATCGCTGTTCTGGTTGTTCGCTGTTTTGAATTTTTGTGCTTTAGGAGATGATATAACAACATTCGATCATCTGATCATTCGTTGTTATAATATGAACCAGAATTTCATGGCAGAATACTGACTTAGACAGAGCAGCTGGAACAACTGATAACCTGGCCAATCTTTCAACCAGCACTCCTACAACCAGGAATAAGAAGCAAAAAAGAAAGCTGTAAGTTGAGCTAGGAAGAAAAAAAAACATCCTATGGAATTCAGGACAAAAACAAAAAGTCTTCTATACATCTCTTTCCTCTCTCCCCTTGAGAGAATATAGCAAGTAATTATAATATTGCCCTGCTACATTTGCTAATGTGCATATAGAGCATGCAGTATTTTTAAATCATTTAAGCAGCTCTTCAACAATTCTGATTGTGTATTTAACAGCTTGTGCCCAGGGCAGTCAAACTAGCTATGGCTTTGGAGCTAGACATGCAGTGGACTGGTTAGTCAGGTGATGAAGGCTATGGTGAGACTATAAAGAAAGAAAAACAGAAGGATAACAGAAAGAATACAGTGGTAAAATATGGGGAGAAGGACTAAGGACAGGAACACATAGGCTGACATTGTCAAAGCAGTATAGGGGGAGTTTGGGGTGGAACGGAGAAAGGAAAAAAGTGAGATGCAACCACAAAAGGAAGGACAAGGAGAAGGAAATGGAGGTGGAAGCACAGGTGCATGTAACAATGACAGGTGATGAAGGGAGGATAGGCTACTGTTCAGATGCTTTTGGTTCTAACACAAGAAGGTGAGCAGTGGACAAGGGAGAAAAGCTGGGGACTGATACAGACTGGGAAGACCTGCTAGAGAAACCAGTTGCATGCAAGGGACAGCATGCAGGGACAGCAGTGCATAGTGCTGGGTTGGAGAGTAACAGTTTTGATATTCCAGGACTTGTTAGTGCGAGGTCCAGAATAGCTAGACTGAATGACTGAAAATGTGGACTTGTATATACTATGTCTGAGGTTACCTGTTATCAGAATACTTCCTCTGAAATGTGGCAATATTGGAGTTGGTGTATACATAAGTTTGAGGGCTATGCAGTACTTATCCCCACATCCGGAGGTACTGGGTGGCTTGCACCCAGCAAAAAACAACTTTAAAGTAGAACATTGGTGTTTGGCATTCACTGTTCTTCTGTATTTGGACTTTTTTTTATAATTCTGGTGATTGCACTTACACGTGCAAGCAGGGGGCCAATTTGGAAAAATTCATCTCAACAAATGTACTTTGGGGGGGGTGAAGTATCACAGAAGCAGAAGAGAGGGGAAATTATTCATGCATTTAATAGAAGCTGAGAACAGACATACAGCATAACAGAGGAACAAATAGGGATGGTTTACGTAATGGCTGCTTAGTATAATTTTTCAATGGTAGAAGTCTAAGTAGGAATCTAGAAACAGCAAGCAGTGATGTAAACCGGCCGACCGAAGGGCTGCCTGAGGCAGGACAACCCATATGTTATGACTGCAGATGCATCCTTGAAGGACATCAGTGAGAGGAAGGTTGCAAAATAAAGACACAGATGATGGTGTGGAATTTTAGGAATGCAGAATATACTGAGCTGAAGAAGAGGGTCAAGAATGAGTTAAAGACTTGGTGCAAACTCAGGTAGTAAGTGAGCTACCAGAAACAGTCACAGATGGTAAACTGAAAGTTACAGACGAGTGTCTGAGAAAATGTAACAACAGAAAAAGGCTAATGTGATTATATAAATGGGACACTAACAATTAAAGCAAAAGATAGGACCTGTAATAGGTGGAAAAGAGGAAGTGGAAAGTAAAAGATGTTTGTAGAAAATAACACAACTACTCATAACAGCAAAGATTTAAATTAAAAGGGATCTGTCAGATGGTATAACGAATGGGTACATGGAACTGTAAAGGTATAAAGCAGAAGAAAAAAAGGATAAAGATGAGAGACAGGGAGACGCGTGACTAGGTTAAGGAAAGAAGGGTGGGAGGGAGATAAAAGACTGGGAAACACGCAGTCATACAAAATTAATACTTTGCTTCAATCTTCACAAAACAGGGATAAGGAAGGGTGTTTTGCTGGGACAGAAACAAGGTAGAGAGAAGTGACAAGTAGGTATACATTAGGATAGAGAGGGAGGAGGAGGAAGAGAGAGAAGACTGCCTGTCTTTATGGAGAATAAAGCACAAGAACAGATGTAGCTACAGACTTGGGGGGGCATCGAGGGTGGAAGGGAGTAGCAGCAATATGGGAAAATATAAGCATGTTCATTTAACAGCAGTGGCAGGAAAGGTTAGGGAGCAAATGCTGAGGGGAAGACTGCATTTCTAGATGACAACAATCTTTTGGATATCAACCAACATGTGCTCATGACCACAATGAGCTGTGAGTCAAACCTGATCCAATTTTATGAATAGTTACAAGTGAACTTAACAGGAGAGTAGCAGAAAAAAAGAAGTTATGTCTTACCATAACGTTCCATCTGTATTGTTGATCCTCGTTCAGTCATTACGTATGGGTATCGGTTCTGACCTCGGAAGTGTGCCGGCCATCTTCCAAGCTCGCGTCAGCTACAAACTCTCGAGCTAAACCCTTACCCATAATTCTCCTCTCCTTGTTACCTCAGATTGAGTTTGCAAGTCAAAAGAAGGTAGAGGCTACCTCTGGTCAAACGACCTAAGAGAACCGGATGGTGAGATCCACTAGAAGCCACAGGAGGGGGAAGAAGGGAGGGTCATAATGACTAAACAAGGATCAACAATACAGATGGAACATTATTGGTAAGACATAACTTCTTTATCTGATATTGTTAATCCTCGTTCATTCCTTACGTATGGGACAGAGTCTCCAGCTACCTCTATTCCTGGGAGGCTCTCATGGAAGGACATTCCTGAGCACCATAGAACCACAAAATGCTCTTCCCCTGGAGGCCAAATCCAGTTTGTAATGACTGATAAAGGTATGAGGCGTAGCCCAAGTTGCAGCTGCACAGATGTCATGTAAAGAAGCTCTGGCATGGAAGGCAGCAGAAGTTGCCACCAACCTTGTCGAATGAGCCTTCATGGTAGTAGGCAATGGGATATTACGTTGTGTATAAATGAAGGTCACACAGTCTTTCAACCATCTAGCTAATGTGACCTTAGCAACAGCAGATCCTAATCTAGGTCCAGAATAGGCCAAAAATAACTGGTCAGATTTATGAGAGGACCTAGTCCTGTTCAAGTAGAAGCAGATTTGCCTGTGAATATCTAGGGTATGTAGGCAATACTCTCCTCTGTTTGAATGATTGGGAAAGAAAACTGGCAATTCAATGGTTTGATTAATGGACATGTCAGAGATCACTTTTGGCAGAAATGAAGGATTAGTTCTCAAAGACACTCTATCTCTATGAAAAATCAAGTATGGACTCTTCATGCATAAAGCTTGAAGCTCAGAGATACGTCTGATAGAAGTAATGGTGACCAAAAACAAGGTGTTCCATGACAAACATTTGAGGTCACAAGAAGAAGCTGGTTCGAAGGGTGGCATTGTCAGAGCTTGTAGAACTAATGACAGGCCCCATGGTTGAACAGGTTCTCTAAAAGGGGGCTTCAAATGATTCACACCTTTTATGAAGGTCTTGCATAATTTGTGTGACATAAGAGAGGAATCTTGGACACCCTCATGGAAATTAGATATTACAGCCAAATGAACTCTAATGGTAGAAGCCGATAGACCCGATTGAAAAAGGTTGGTCAGATACTCTAGTATTATCGACACAGGTGCTGAGAAGGGATCCACTTGTTTTTCTTTCAGCCAACAGGTAAATCTTTTCCACTTGCTTAGATAAGTAATTCTAGTGGAAGACTTATGAGATGCAATAAGAATGTCCCGTACTGGTAAAGAAAGATCGTTCTGCCTGGCAATCAAGGGAATTGGAGGAGCCAAGCTGTTAGCTTCAGGCTGTCCAAGTTGGGATTAATCAGGTTCTGTGGATGTGAGATTAACTCCGGGGTTGGATGGAGAATCCATGGTTGATCTAGCACGTGAAGCCAAAGGAAGGGGAACCAAATCTGACGAGGCCAATATGGTGCTATGAGGATCACCTTGCTCTTCAACCAACAGGCTTTCTTCAGAAACTGGGGAATAAGGTGAAAAGGTGGGAATGCATACAGAAGACCCAAGGGCCAATCGTGGACTAGAGCATCCCTGGGTGACTGTCCCAAAGGGGAATCAGGGCGAAGTAGTTGCTGCATTTGTAGTTGGTCGGGGATGCAAAGAGGTTGCAGCAAGGACGGCCCCAGTGGTGGTAGATCTCCGCCGCTATCAAGGGATTCAGCGACCACTCGTGTGGCTATAGAATGCACCTGATGAGTCTGTTTGCTATCACGTTGGAACTCCCGGGAATGTGCATTGCTAGAAGAAAACGGTTGGTAGCCATCACCCATTGCCATATCCTCATGGCCTCTCAACAAAGGGGGCAAGATTTGGTTCCACCTTGTTTGTCGATGTACCAGACCATCACCATGTTGTCTGACTGAATTGCTATTGTCCCAGACGGCAGCAGGGGATGGAATGCTTGCAATGCCAGAAGTACCGTCCTCAGATGTAGAACATTTATATGCAGTTAGTCCTCCAATTCGGACCAAGTGCCTTGGATTGTCTGTCCCTGATGTAGCCACCCCCCCACCCCCCCCAATCAGGGAGGCTTCTGTGGTCACTGTAGCCTTGGTTTGTTGGGGGAGAAGGGGAGAGACCATTGTGATGGGTTGTGAGTCATCCACCAATTTAAATCCTGTTTGCACCTGTGGGTTACTCGAATCTTGGCTGAAAGAGGATGCTGAAAAGGATACCATTGAGTGAGCAGTAACCATTATAGAAGCCTCATATGAAACCTGGCCAGGGTGACAATGGTGATTGAGGCTGCCATGGAACCCAACAGCTGGTAGGATAGAGTGAGCTGTGGATTTCTCCCCTGAAAGGAATGGGATCAGTTGTTGCTTTAGCCTTAGAATTCTGTGCTCTGGAATGGATGCTCTGTAATTCTTTGTATCCAAGATGACCCCTATGAATTCTGTGGACTGAGATGGGGTGAGATTGGATTTTTGCCAGTTTATGGTTATATCTAAACTTTGTGCAGAGAGGAGAGAGTATGCCAGGGCTTCTTCCAATAGATGTCTGGTGGGGGCGGAAATGAGCCGGTCATCTAGGTATGGAAACACCTGGAATCCTTGTAGTCGCAAGTGAGCTGTGATGACTGGTATGCACTTTGTGAACACTCTGGGGGCTGTAGAGAGTCCAAAGGGCAGCACTCCGAACTGGTAGTGAATGGCTCCCTCATGAAAGTGCAGAAATCTTCTTGATGGCCTGTCCACTTTTATGTGGTAGTACGCATTTTGAAGATCTATTGAGCACATCCAATCGTCTTTTTCCAAAAGCAGGAGGATAGACTGTATTCTTACCATCCAGAACTTTTGTACTCTCACAAACTTGTTCAACACACTGAGATCCAAAATTGGTCTCCAGTCCCCAGTTTTCTTTGGCACCAAAAATAGTCTTGAGTAGAATCCGGATCCTATCCGGTCTGGAGGGACTATATGGATGACTCTTTTTCTTAGCAGAATTTATATCTCTATTGCTGCTTCTTCCCTTTGATTGGGTGGAAAGTCAGGAAGGTTTTCTTGAAGGGAACAGGAGAAATATCGAAGGGGATATGATAACCTCTGGTTATAATCCTTTGTACCCAAAAATCGGTGGTGATGGTTAGCCAGGCAGAAGGGTACAAGGAGAAATGACCCCCAACCACCTCCAGAGGAAAGGAGTTGGGCCGCTCTTCAGGAGCGCTGGTAGGATTTGGCCGGGAAAGGAGTCTCTGGAACCCTGGTTACGTGGACCCCCTCTGCCCCAAAAGGGGTGTCTTCCCTGTGAGTTTCCCCCTCTGCCTCTAGGGGAGAACCCGGCTTGTGTGTCACGGAAAGGACCCTGAGATTTCTTGAACCATATCTTCCCACTCTTTTGGTTTCAGGAGAAACCACGTTGAGGGGAAGAATAATGGACACCTATGGCAGAAAGGGTCTTACCATCCTGTTCACATCTGGTCAGTGTGCTTTTAACTTTGGGTCCAAACAACAAAGAGGCCTCAATGGGAGCGTTAAGAAAGGAAATCTTAAAGGGTTCCATGAAATTGCACAAGTGCATCCGGGCTTGTCGTCTCATGACCACAGCTGAACCCGCCACTCTAGCTGCTCCTTCTGAAGCATGAGATATCAGTCGCCTGAGGAGTTAGATATTGACTTAGTGATGGCCAGCTGAGAGGCCACTTTGTCACGGACCTAATCAGACACGGCACCAGCCAAGGTTTCAGAGAGCTCGGAAATCAAATCCCTTTGAAGCCTGGTAAAGTGTGCCATATAATTCAGGGACCTGATAGCAAAGGTCGCTGATGCAAAGGTGTGCTTCCCTATCCTGTCCAGGGCCCGGGACTCTTTGTTGGGTGGGTGGACAGTCTGGCTTTCTTCTTCTGCCAGATCCTTTTTGGTTGCATCCACCACCACCAGAGCATCCACAAGAAGACCTTTAGACCAATGGGGATCCGTAGCAGGAGGGGACAAAATCCTATCTGGCCTCCGGGGAATAACCTCGACAGTGTCAGTAGCCTTCCACGCATGCTGCCCAATGAGCTGGACAAGTGCATCGGCAGGTGGAGTAACTCAGGAGGTAGGGGGCCGAGCATGAAAAGCCTGCAGGAACACAGACTCCTCAGAGGTCGGATTAGAGGGCTGCCAGTCACCTCTCTGTTTAAGGATTTCGGGGATATCACCAAAGGATGCCTCAGAGGGTTACCGAGGGGATCCTTCCCCCTCATCAAAGTCTGTGGTTTCAGTGAGGGACTCCTCTGTGAAGTCCATGTGCTTCCTCTTACATGAACTTTTCTGGTGAACTTCCTCAGAGGGAGAAGCTTTGGAAGACAACGGAAAAGGGGTTTCCTGTTGGAATATGTCCTGAGGCCCTTGCGCCCGGTGTCCGCTAGGTGTGACTTGTGAACACAGCGGTCCAGAGGAGGGTGGGGAGATAGACAGCACAGTACTGCCAGCAGAAGCCAAAGCCTTCTCCATCAGTTGGAAGGCTGGTCCACCTGAAGAGGGGCGAGTGTTCGGGACAGGGGCCACCCATCCCCTAAGTGTCTCAGCCTGCCGACACGGAGTCCCCGGATGGCTGTAAAACAACAAATTATGTGTGTCACAACTGTCATCCTGGGTCATAGCAAAACTCTCCTGCCACAAAGGCAACTGTGGTTCCTTAGTGAGATCCATAACGGGAACTGTAGAGGGGGAAGACTGTGCTATATCAATGGACTTCAAAGGCAATGAAGGAGAAGAATAAGAAGGGGGTTTTGGTGATGGGTAATCACCTCCCAAGGAAGGATAGGTCCAGGGGGGTTGGGTACCTCTGGCTAGAAGCACTTGATCCACAAGACTCAACACGTCGTGTTCGGAAAGGCTTCTAGTGGACCTCATGGACACTGAGGGAGAAACAGATATGTCCTCAGAAGAAACAAGCTCGGTGCCCACCTTGCCAGTCCACACTGAGAACAGCAGTGCAGAGAGAGACTGGACCATGGGTGTTTGCAATGAGGAAATCATTGGTGCCGAGGTTACAGTCTGCACTGACAAAAGGATCGGTGCCAAAGTGGTTGCCGGTACCGAAGCTGGAACTGACAAAACTGATGCCAATAACTGAGGTGTCAGTCCCGAGTAAGATGTCAGAGCTGACGTGGTCAAGGTCTGCGCCGAATGAACAGTCTGTGCCAATGTAGTAGCCGCAGTAGTCTGAACCAAGGAGCCCTTTGGTACCGATATAGTAAAGGCTACAGGAGTAGATGGAGCTGAGATCACTGATGGCACCGAAGGCCTCGGTGCCGAAGGTCTAGGCACCGAAAGTGCTGGGGCCGACTGAGTGAGCTCTGAAGCAGAAACTTTAGCCTTCTTAGGTCTTGGTTGGTGGGAGTCCCCAGCCGTGGACGAAGGCAAACACTTGGCCTTAGTAAGATCATCCAAAATTTTCTTATGGGCTCTAGGAGAGGTTGAAGCCTCCGACCCAGAAATAGCCTCTGAAAAGGGAGATTTGAGAAGTCCCTTCAGCAACAACTTATTTTTCTTTTCAATCAAAGTTTTATTGGAAAAATTTTTACAAATACCACAGGGTGGGTCAACAGAAAAGTGAGACACACCCAAGCAATAAACGCACAAAGAGTGTGCATCTGATGTAGGTAATTTGTGTCCACAATCAGAACACCTTTTGAATCCCAGACTACCTTTTTTATCTGCCATGATAGAAAAGGAGACAGAAGAAAGGGTACCAGCAATGGTACGAAAGTATACCCGAAGGTAATGAAGAAAAGGAAGGAATTACCAACGATGGTAAGGGAGAAAATACCTCGCGGTAAAAAGCGCAGAGTAAAGAGAAGGAAACTCAAGAAAATATTGTTGCTAAATGCGATAGGTAAGAGACAACAAATTAGAAACTTTTCTGACAGAAAAGGTTATATTATACTAGTCTGACAACAAATATCTGTACTTAGCTCAAAAGAAGCAGCTTGACACGACCAAATGGCGATGCGGCAAATGAAATCTGGGGTAACAGGGAGAGGAGAATTATGGGTAAGAGTTTAGCTCGGGAGTTTGTAGCTGATGCGAGCTTGGAAGATGGCCAGCTTGGATCCAAGGTTGGAACCGATACCCATACGTAAGAAATGAACGAGGCTCCACAATATCAGATCATGGAATATTTGACTTTAGGAAGATCTCTAACTCGGTCCATCAAAGGTGTCTCCCAGGCAAACTGGAGGGTTTGAGGCAGGATCAACTAGACTGAAACATGGGTGAAAAGTAGAACACAGAATGTTGAGGTGACAAGGAACAATATCAGAAGTATGGAAAATGATTAATGAAGTAGCAAAGGGCTCAGTACACTTCCATAGATTTGCCACAGATATATCTGACAGAACAGGATAAGCCTCTTCACTGGAGATAAAAAGGCAGGTACAGTAGCACAATATGCAGAAATGCTCTAAGGAAAGATCTAGAAAAGCTGATCAAGTGAACAGAAGGCTGGCAAATAAGGCTCAGTGCAGACCACTGTAAACTATTTTACTTGAGTCACAACAGCTTGTGCACATTACCGACTGGGGGGAGTAGATCTCACGAAAACAGAGCAGTAAAAGGATCTGGGGATATTGACCACAACTGGAATGAATGAGCAGAAAAAGAGTGAGAAGGCACTGTCAGGAGCAAACCAAATTATAGGGTGCTTCCTCAGGAGGACTGACACCAGACGCAAAGAAGTAAAGCTTCCATTTTACAGGGCCTTAGTTAGACTACATCATGAATAATCTGTGCAGTTCTGGTGGGCATAGAAGGAAAAGGACATCAGATTGCTGGGAAGAGCCCAGAGAAAATCCATTAAAAAGGTTTGTAGGAAGGAGGGCAACTGATACGTTTTGAGGATAGACAAGCTAGACTAGTCCTCACTAGAAACCAGAAAAAAAGGGAAGATACAATACTAGTACACAAGATCATTAGTGAGATGGGAAGGGGTTATTTTGAACAAAAAGGGTAGATGGGGAGAAGGGGGTGTCAGGTAGCAGACTGCAAGGACTAACATACTCATTGGCTCCTGTAAAACTATTTGTTCATAGAGAGGGTTGTGGATCCATAGAAAATACTACTGGAATGTGGGGTGCTGAGAAAATCCACAAAGACATTCAAGAAGCCATGGGGTATTTAAAGAAAAGATAAGGAGAACAGTAGGGATGGAGAGATGTACAATGTGAGTACTTAAAGAATGGGGTAGACAGCTGCTGACATAAAATTAGTATAATCTAATGCAAGTTAAAACCTGCCAAACATTCAGATGTAACTAAATCTTCATTCATACATTTAAACGTGGAGTAGTGGCAATATTTTATATAATAGGGAAAATAAACCTTGCATTTCTTTATCAAAATCTAATACAGAGAACTGACTGGCTAAATGGTCAACAGTAAAGAAACTATTTGAGTTATATTCAAGTTAAGCAATTAGTGTATATTGAAAATCCACTGAAAAAGTTGTCACCATTCACTGTATACTACAAGAGTTAAGAGCTATTACAACTGCAGTGGTACCTTGCTACTCGTCATTAATTCTTTCTAGAAGGCACAATGAGGGGCGAAAACAATGAGTACCAAACAGATTTTTCCCATAATGAATAATGTAAATTGAATTAATCTGTTCCAGACCCCCTGAAAATACACATTTTATAAGACATTACATGCATTAATAGAGTTGTATTTTATTAACAAACAGTGCAAATTCACTAACAAATAGTACTGTACGGTATAAGTTCATAGGTAGGTACTAGGCTATCGTCCCAAGGGCCTACGTAAGCCTAGCAAACAAGGTTCCCTGGCTTACGCCACCCAGGAAAGTTATTCTCCTGTGCCACTGTCGAGCAGAGACACAGAAGTGATAATAAACAGTCAGTATACTGCCTAAAGGGATGGTGGTGAGGAAGATGGTGAGGAGAAGAAATGTTATTGTTTGGGAGGAGAGTCCCCTTCCATAAAAACTATGGGAAACTGCCCTTCAGGGGTTATTTCTCTTTTCTGTCTCTTATAACCTCTGAATCCTGCTTGAGACTCTCTAAGTTTAATTTTCATTAGACACCTATCCAATGATGCTTGTTTTTGCCTGCGTTTCCAGATGTCTCTAAAGTGTGAAATTGTTTGGCTATTGAACAAATTAACATTGTGGCTTGTCACAGCTTTATCAAGATGATATTTTTCAACAAAATTTTGCATTTCCACCCATTTTGCGCACATTTCCTTGATTAATGCACTGGGGCCATCCTCCCTTACCTCCTCCTCACCTGAAGACAGTTCCTCAGCCACTATCTGTTGCTCCTCCATCTGAAGCTCCTGCAACTCCTCCATGCTGAGCTCTTCTTGATATACCTTGACTAACTCCTCCACTTCATCAGCACTGACCTCCAGGCCCATGGACTGCTCTAGAGTCACAATATCCTCCACAATACCATTACTTCTGTAACTACTGTCTTCTACCACATTTAGATTTTTTCTCCTTATCCTCCTCCTGCAACACACCAGACTCAAGCATCCAGTCCCTCTGTCCATCTCATTGGACACCGTGTAATTATTTTCCAGATCACATATACAGAATACATTTCCTGAATCTGACTGTAGAAACAGCATGTCCATGTTATGTCAAGGAATGCTCCTGTTGGCCTAGGCTCAGTCCCAAATCCTTCAAATTCCCTCTGAGTTACAGCTTCTGGCCACAATTTGCTCCAGGCAGAGTTCATAGTCCTGTGAGAGACATTACCACAGTCCTTATCAATAAGATTAAGTCACTGGAGGATATGAAAATGTTTTTTTCAGAATTCTCTCAAGTTCAACTATGTATCTGAGGACACTTCAAAGCACCTCTGAAAAAGTGCCTTTGTGTACAGTTTTTTAAAATTAGAGATGACCTGCTGGTCCATGGTCTGGATCAGAGGAGTTGTGTAAGGGGGCAAACACCAACCAGTGATTAAGTTAAATTCTTTCGACAAGCTGTCTTCCAAGCCTGTAGAGTTAGCAGTAGCACTGTCCAAAACAAGCAGAGCCTTCAGAGGCATATCTTTCTCCAGTAAATATTTTTTTCACAGATGGGCCAAATACTTCATTCATCCACTCAGTGAAGAAACGCCTGGTGACCCAAGCATTACTATTAGCCCTCCACATCACATGTAACTTGCATTTTATCACATCATTTATCTTGAAAACGTGGGTTTTGATTGTGGTAGGCTAGCAGAGGCTTAAGTTTTAAATTCCCATTTGCGTTCCCACACAACAACAGAGTTAGCCTGTCCTTCATTGGCTTGTGCCCTGGTAATGCCTTCTCCTCTCGAGTGATGTAGGTCCTCTCTTGGGCGTTTTTTTCCAGAACAAGCCTGTCTCATCACAACTGAACACTTGTTGGGGAATAAAACCATCAGCCTCTACATACTTGTTAAACTCCTGAACAAATTCATCGGAAGCTTCTTTGTTGGCACTGGCTGCCTCTCCAGGTTGCACCACACTATGTATGGCATCTCCATGTCACACCACACTATGTATGGCCTCTCCATGTCGCACCACTGTAGAAACAGTATGTCCATGTTATGTCAAGGAATGCTCTTCTTTCTCTGCTGCTCTGCTATGAAACAGTCACATCCAAAGAATAAGGTAATAATTTACTAGCCAGTTTCTTGAGACTGAGAGAAGTCTCTTGGTAAAACAAAATACACAAATACAGATACTTAATCTAAATGTCTCTGACTATCTCCTATCATCGATAAAACAGTCCCTTCTGATACCATCAGTTTGAAAATCACTAGGAATATGAAACATATCTCATTTCAATGTCTACAGCAAACAGAGTGACCCAATAATCTACGGCATCAGCTTTGCCACTGCCTCCTTTTCCTTTAAAGTCAGTGAACTCATCACAAACTCTCTAACAGCACCATTACCTGCAGATGCCCTTTAAGAGGAGGCCCAGCAGCTGTGCTTTTTCACCCTCTGCAAAGTTCAAAAAGAATGCAGTTATTTTACATGCCCACGTAATTCCTACAACAAAAAGGATATCTACTTACAATGTGCACTGCACTTGTAGCAACATCTTAAATGCCACAAACAGAAAATCACAATCCTTATGTGATCAGTATTCTGTAAGTAAACACATTATCCATCTGCACAATCCACTTTACATATGCTTTTCACCCTTCTAAGTTTCTCAGTTATAGATGTTGTTAGTATCTCCAATTTATATTTCAAAAGTTCTGTCCTACATACCTCTTAACTATCCAGATTTTTGCTTTATATTTGTGGTCTTTTCCTCATAAAATGTTTTTTTCTGAAAAAGCATTGAGGATTGAAGTCAATACCAGCAATGACAGTCTCTTGAGTTTCAGGCTTCTTATCTTTCAGAAAATACATGTCATGTAAAGCCTATTATCCTAGAAATTATCTAACTTTATTAGCAAAGCTGGATCCAGTACTAGGTGACCAAGACAGTTGCCTAGGCCCCACTGGCGTGGGGGGCCACTAGCCAGGGATGGCAGCCCACTGGCCGACAAACCTACATTTATTCTTTAATGATGCACTCAGTTTGTCTTTAGTAGCATCTGCGATTTTTGAAAACAGCATGGATGTTCAAGAGGTTAGTGGAGAAACAAATTTTGCAGATGAGGCAGAGGTTAGTGGAGAACTTGTGTATGTGTGCATGTGTGTATGCGTGTGTGTGTGTGTGTGTGTGTGTGTGTGTGTGTGTGTGTGTGTGTGTGTGGGTGCATGAAATGTTCTAGTTAGGGGTGACAGGTTAGTTAATTTAAGCTCTCAACTGCCCAGACTTTCCCAGAATGTCCAGATTTTTTACTCATATTTTCGGTCCATTTTTCATAGTTTTCTGGCAAATCATTGAGGACTGAAGTCAGACAAAAAAGGCAGACATTTGATTTTAAGGCTTCATTTCCTTCATAAAATTCATGCTAATGCAAAACCTGTTATTCTATCAACTTTCTAAGTCTGTAAGAGCAATATTTTAAAATTTCTCTATTTTTGGGCCTTCGTCCCCCATTACTTGTGACTTTGCCTAGATTTTTTGCTGTGAGAGGCTGAGAGCTATGTAACCAGGCTCAAACCATGTACATTAGTTACAGGCTACAAGATCTTGAATCTTCTACATGAACTACCAGACTGAGTTTCAGTACATTTTCAAGGAATTATGAGTTTCAGTGCATTTTAAGGAACTGTGAGCTTTAATACATTCTCAAGAAACTGTGAGCTTTAGTACATTTTCAATGAATTGTATGCTTCAATGGAAGAGAAGTTTACTGCTGCTCATGCTAAGTCTGTTATTAATGTGCAACTGTTCCGTTTAGCTAATGACACTCAGTGTTTGTATTAGAGCATTTGAAAGCAGTGTTAGCAGCACAACAGGCAGCATACTTGTGTCCTCCTTTGGATAAGATGCCTTGTAACTATGAACCTGTTGTTGGTTTATTAATCCCTTCCCTAATGCAATGTTAGCAGTTCCCATTTTTTAATGTAACGTAAGTAATTTATTCTTCAAGGGCAGCAGACACTGACATTGTAGATGAAACACTGAAATATAAAATTGCTTTCTAGTAGCAACCTCTTCATTATTTACAGACTTCTTTAATGAGGAATTACATAGATTTCTTTTACTTACGGCAGAGATTGTGCATATATGTGCATATAGACTAACACTGGTAGATTGTAATAACAGAGGTATGAGGGGCATTTTACGGTTGAAATGTTCTGAGATTCGAAGTTTTGTCATTATTAGCGCTTTGTTTAATCGCTTACTCGAAAAATGTTCAAAACTACAAATTTAAAACACACTCAACAACTGGTACTGTATTATACAAAGAATATAAATTAATACAATCAGAAAGATGAATCAAAGAATAGATGCATTTCTTGAAAGTACTAAATGTATGCAATGGGCCTATGGTTTGAAAACAGCCTTCTGCATCTGCCACTGGCCAGACATACTTTCTTTGAATGTGGGTTTCAATGTTGTTTCAATGAATGAGTTTCAAGGGCAGAGAATTTTACTGTTATGCTAAGTCTGTTTCTGTTGTGAGACTGTATTGTTTTGTTTAGCAGATGTGTAACAGTGCTTGTGCTATAAAATCTGAAATAAAAGTTTTAAATTAAATCCACATATCTGTAATCATTGTAGCTGTAAAGAAGAAAATAATATGCGGTCTGGCAGGTCTGAACACTGTTTATGGTAAGGGGAAATAGCCAAGTAATGGGACATCGGAATGGCTGAGGGGGGAGGGGGGACCCATTTGACCATGAACCGGCTCAGTTTATAAGAGCAATATTTAAAACCAGTCCCTGTTTTGGGACCTTTGTCTCCCTCCCATTATTTTTCCCTTTGAATAGATTTTTTGAGCTATGAGGTTGAGAGGTATGCTGGTAGTTGTCCTTTCTCTATAAATTTACAAGCCACCACAGGATGACTCTGTTAATTGTGTTTTTCTTCTATGTACACCTTTTTTCTTTGTATACTTAATGCACATGCCTTAAAATGCATTTACTTCTCCTGTAGGTCTTCATTTTTAATAAGAATGGATGTGTTGTCATTTGTGTGCAACATGTTTTAGCCTGCTTGGCCTGGGTTCTGTTTAAAAAGATTCTTGCATCAGTTAAATAAATACTAAACAAATAAATAAATACAGACAAGGCAGACAATATGATGCATCTTTTACTCAATCTGAAAGTTAAGCACCGAGAGCTAGTACTTCAGACCACAAATGAATTCACAGCTACCTTCTGTTCTGGATAACTGAGACTGTCAAGTAATATTCTCAAGGCCCTATCCTGTCTTAGATACGTATTTTAGAAAACCTCACAACACAGTCAACGATACTGCCAAAAATACCTTGAACCAAACAAAAAGCAGAATGATATCACCAAACACGATCAGACCAAGGACGATAAAGTGTCTAACTGCAACTTTATTCCACAGGTTAAGTGCTTTTGTCCTCTTATTACGATATCAGAAGGACTTCATCAGAACAAAAATCCCACCAATTTCCCATCATCAAATAATCTTAAATCATGACATCGTGAATAATAAACATGTCTTAAAGTTATGATTATCTATTAAGATCACATTTGTATAATAAATATTCATTATTATACTGTACCCTAAAAAGCTCGACGAACATAAAACATAGTTAAAAATGGCATGGATAAAACTAACCTAAAAATCATGAGCAAACTGGGGCAGCCATGGTGGTGCAGTGGTTAGCATTGCCGCCTCACAACAAGAGGTTCTCCGGTTCGATCCTTGGCTGGGGTGCTTTCTGTGCGGAGTCTGCATGTCCTCCCTGTGTTCGTGTGGGTTTCCTCCGGGTGCTCCGGTTTCCTCCCACATCCCAAAGACATGCTGCAGGTGGATTGGACACTCTAAATTAGCCCTAGGTGTGAGTGTGTGTGCCTTCTGTGGAAGGTTGGGCGCCGGGCTGGCAACTTGACACTGTAAAACTCCACTGCCAAATATGAGTAGACAAGGTGATCCGCTGTGGCGACCCCTAACCGGGAAAAAGCCGAAAGAAGAAGATCTGTGCAGAGCCATTTTATTTTAAAAAAAGGCATCGTGATTTTGTTATGAACATGTAAACACCAAAGAATCATCTTGCCACTGTAATGTCAATATTAATTTTTTACCAACTTAATATACAGTTTTATCCTATGCATATTTAATACACTGGTTATTGATATATCATTCAGGACAGGTGGGGAAGGAGTTTAATCTTAAACTTCCATATTATTAATCTTTCTAGTCTCGTTTTGGATGATTCTAGTGTTCATGTTTTAAATAGAGGTCTCAGTTTCATTCCGGCCACTCCGACAACATTGACTGATACGCTACTTGACCTTAGGCTGTTTTGTAGAAGGTTGTGCTTAAAACTGCTGTTTAACAACAATACTGCTCATGACCAGGGGAAAATACCTTATAAGACAAATAGTAAATTCATTCCCACCATGCCCTCACATATTGAGTGTTTTCTCAAGGCTTGTGAAAGTCAGTATTACTCGATGTTTAGTAAAGTAACTAAAAAAGGCAGATTTTATAATTTAACACCAGCAGAAACTCGTTCCCTCAGTGAACTTAAACAGAACACTCATATCGTCATAAAACCAGCCGACAAAGGAGGGGGAGTGGTTGTTTTAGACAGGCAGGAATACATTACAAGCATGTTAAATATGCTATCGGGAGTTGACACATATACCCCTATAACATTTGGGGAAGTAACACAAATTGTGAAAACTATTAAAGACGTTCTTTATGACCTCCTTATGTGTCGCTAGATAAGCCAGGAGACTTTTGAGTTCTTGTGTACAGAACATCCCACGATACCAGTCATTAAAGGGATACCCAAAGTGCATAAGGGTATGTATCCAGTTCCCCTTAGACCCATTGTATCAGGGGAAAACTGGATCACAGCACATGTTTCTAAATTAATAGAAGATATTTTGAGACCTGTAGTGAATCAGTTTTCTACCATACTTAAAGATACTTATGACTTACTCAGTGATATCAAAGACTTAACATTAAATAGTCACCATTCGTATCTATTTATAACATTGGATGTTAAAGATTTATTTACATCAATACCGAATGATACTGGAATGGAATATATAAAAGAACTATTATCCAAAGAGACTAGTTTCTCCAGTGATAGAATCATACTGATAGGTCAACTTTTAGAATTAGTGCTATTCAATAATGCATTTATGTTTGGCGGCTCTTGTTATTTGCAAAAATGGGGGGTAGCCATGGGCACCCCCTGTGCAAATACTTATGCCAACCTGGTAGTCCTGTGGTGGGAGAAGATACACCTTTTTACACATGAGAACTTCAAGTTCATCAAATTCTATAGGCGTTTTGTGGACGACATCATAATAATTTGGGAAGGTTCATTAGAACTGTTTGAATCGTTTTCGCAATATCTGAGTACTACCACCACGTTTTTACGTTTTACTCAAGAAATCTCCAACAAAGAAATAAGCTTCCTTGATGTTACTCTCAGATTTACCACTGAGGGTAAAATAGATTCTACATTATATAGAAAGCCCACATGGAAAAACTCAATACTATGCTTTGATAGTATGCACCCCAGGCATATTTTTCAAGGCATAGTGAAGAGTCAATTTATAAGGATTCACAGATTATGCAGTAAAATTGAAGATCTAAACAAAGAAGCACACTCCCTAGAAAAACTATTTATCAACAGAGGATATAACCCTTCCATGGTTAGGAACATCAAAACAGAGATACTGGGTGATATCATATCCACAGAGCAGGAGCATAAAGATCTGAAATACATGAAATACTATCCTAATTCTTACAAAAGAGCAGATGTCATAGACAATTGTATTAATTATATCATTACATACACCAGTGATATAAAAAACATACAGCAGGTTATTTATAACAATTGGCACATTCTAACTATTGATCCTCACACCAGAGACGTTGTGAGTAAACAACCCAGGTTCCTATATAAGAACAGTAGAAACCTTAAAAGAATTTTATGTGGTGATCTCCACATCAAGATAGATGAGGGAAACAACTTGATTAATAGTACCCAAATTAAGAACTTTGGTACATACCCCTGTTACAATTGCAACAGATGCAAATACATAACCAAAACACAGCACTTTAAGCACCCTAGTACTGATTATGTTTTTAGACCTTATTTTCGAGCCAACTGTAACACTCGCAATTTGATTTATCTTGCTACCTGCAACAAATGCGAGGCTTTTTACGTAGGATTAACCAAGAGAAGGTTACAGGAACGTATTTATAATCACTTGTATGATATACGTAAAGCTGTAGAAACCAACGCCTTGGCAAAACATATTATGGAGTTTTCTACCCACTCATTTTGCTTCAGAGTCCTACAAGAAGTTAAACAAGATCAGAGAGGGGGAGATAAGGAGAATTACTTGGCACTCATGGAACTCAACTGGATATTAAGACTGGGTGCACACTTAGAACCAGGGATTAATAACCACCTTTCTATTAAACCAGCATTAATATCCAAGAAATAAGTACATGGTTTCATGCACATGACTTCACATAATATGTTGCATCTTCTTCTATAAATGTTATATTGTGTTTATATATATACTATCTATATTTTTTTTCCATGTTCATATACATGCATACTATGCATATAGTATTTATTTGTATTAATTTTTATAATCTGGAAACAGTATAATATCAATTGATTTTTTATTTCAGATTTACTCATTCTACCCTTGTTTATATTTTTATAACATATACAAGTTTGTATTATAAGCAGCATTGTTTACATTGAGTAGTTTGATGTAGTCATTCATTAGCACTCATTAATTTTTAGTGAACATGCCCTGAGCACCACAATTATAATTCTGAATCTGCGTTACAACATTTATGATGCTTTTTGCACCTTATACATATGTCCCAGATACGTCAACACCCCACACATTTTATATATACTTTTTACATTAGTTTAGTAATACATGTTATGATTTATTTAATGTTACTATCAGTCGCATAGATGAATTTGCTACACATTGAACAGTCATGACATACTATAAAGCTATCCACATCATACACGTTTTTTAAAACATGTTTTTTAGCATTTGTCTGCTCTATATTTTATTTATTTGTCCGCGCTTTATCTACTGTCAGACAAGAGGCGCAGTAACATATGTATATGCCTAATATGTTTGCTTTGAGTATGTCTTTTTAAAAGTCAAGTATTTATTTTAGTTCAATTAATTAATTAAAAGGTTTTCCCGCGTTCAGCGGATGTATATAAACCTTACAGCTGAGTTTGATAAATTATCTGATGAAGCGTGGATGAACCACGCGAAAGCGCTCATCTTTTACCTTTATTAAAAGCTTTTGCATTTTCCAGAGTTGCCACTGTGTTTCGTTTAGCTATTTGCACTCTATTTGGATTATTGCCTGCTCCTCCGTGTTTTGATACTTCACTGTTTTATTACATAATAAATATTCATTATTATACTGTACCCTAAAAAGCTCGACGAACATAAAACATAGTTAAAAATGGCATGGATAAAACTAACCTAAAAATCATGAGCAAACTGGGGCAGCCATGGTGGTGCAGTGGCTAGCATTGCCGCCTCACAACAAGAGGTTCTCCGGTTCGATCCTTGGCTGGGTTGCTTTCTGTGCGGAGTCTGCATGTCCTCCCTGTGTTCGCGTGGGTTTCCTCCGGGTGCTCCGGTTTCCTCCCACATCCCAAAGACATGCTGCAGGTGGATTGGACACTCTAAATTAGCCCTAGGTGTGAGTGTGTGTGCCTTCTGTGGAAGGTTGGGCGCCGGGCTGGCAACTTGACACTGTAAAACTCCACTGCCAAATATGAGTAGACAAGGTGATCCGCTGTGGCGACCCCTAACCGGGAAAAAGCCGAAAGAAGAAGATCTGTGCAGAGCCATTTTATTTTAAAAAAAGGCATCGTGATTTTGTTATGAACATGTAAACACCAAAGAATCATCTTGCCACTGTAATGTCAATATTAATTTTTTACCAACTTAATATACAGTTTTATCCTATGCATATTTAATACACTGGTTATTGATATATCATTCAGGACAGGTGGGGAAGGAGTTTAATCTTAAACTTCCATATTATTTTTTTTATTCTGTCTGTTTCTCAATGACTCCTCCCCCCAGGGTCTTTGGGTACCTTTTCTAATATGATAAATTTAAACCCTTCTGCATTGTTACATATTATTGTATCATATTATACATTTTTCATATATTTTTTACTTACATTATTAATATGCTCATATATGTATTTCTAAAAAGATCTCTCAGTTTTCCTAATGTAAAAAGCCTAACATTCTCCTCAAATATGGAAATATATGCCAAACCAATTGAGTTACAATTTCTAGTCTGCATAAGCATTAAAATTGTCTCTCTTTCTGAAAGCTGTATACAATCACATTCAAGAATGTACACACACTGAGCAGGAACTACACTTTCTGGTTCCTTTAATACTAGCTCATTGTGTTAACAATGTCTCTCTCTCTCTCTCTCTCTCTCTCTCTCTCTCTAATTTGTTTTGTATATTATATCCTCACCACTCTTGTAAATGAATTTGGAGGTTTCACCCACTATCTTAAAAGTACTGTTGCTGGTCTTAAAAATATTCCAGATCTTACAAATGATATTTTTAAGCATAGGAGCTCCTGAATTAATTTCCAGAACCTTACTTCTTCCAAACTCATTTTCTGGGGAGCTATCATCAGCCCTGGTTTGAAAGCCTAACCCCTGTCTAATAATGGAATATATTTGGCACCCCTGTTGGCTGTGACTTCATCACAAATGTTTTTTAAAAACTCTTTGCAGTACCCACATTTAAAAATATTTTAAATACTTCTCTCTCTCTCTCTCTATACATTAAAAATGGCATTGTCTGAAATCATCCTGGCTAGTCCCACTAGTGTCAAACCAACCATGAGAAATCACCATGAACTACAAAACCAAAAGGCAGCTTGATGGAGACAACATGGGTTTAATAGAATGGATTATCCTTAAAAACAACAATACAGGATTTCGTTCCGCCAAAATATACCGGAACTTCATCAGATACACTCATTAAAAGTAAAACATGCCTTTAAGTAATATAAAATCCAGTCATTGATTAGAATACATTACACACCCTTTTTCTGCAGCCAATCCACAATCTACCTTATTACACCCCCCCACAAAACAGTTCCTGCCCGCAAGAGCAGCTCATTTCCTGTGTGAATATACACAAGGCATAAAAACACTTCATAAAACATTTCATTTTCATGTTTCATCTTTATGTTTAAAAAACACACAGACGTCATCTCATGCATGCTTTCAATTTAAGCAGGCACAATAGTGACTCTGCTTCATTTAAACCTGGCCATGTCTGTGCTCCAAGCCACAGCTGCCAGTAAAGCTCCGCTTTTTGAAGCAGCAGCGGCCATGCTCCACCTCTGCCTGAAACTTGCAATATTTCTAAAACAATAAATTTAAATCTATGTTCATTGTGACAGTTGACATGTCTGGCCAATGCATTAGTTAATTTATTATTGTGAATGTCAGATAGATGTTCACTTATCCTGCATTTTAATTTACGTTCTGTCTTGCCTATGTAAAAACATGGGCAAGACTGACACAGTGCAGCATAAACCACTCTCACGGAATTGCAATCTGGTTTGCCATAAATGGCAATATTTTGATTATTAATTTGAACTTGTTCTACAGTAACAGAGCAAATACCTGGCACTGAAACCCCCATTTCTGTTAAAGCACCTAACTTAACTTCATGAGGCAAAAAATCACCTGTCCACTAGGAAAGAATATGCAAACCCTGTAGCTTTCATGGACAAATTGCATAGTAAATACCTGCAGCATTCATGAATAAAAATGACCAAAACGGAAAAATGTTATTACATTGCTAGTAAACCTATGGTAGTGATTCATGCCACTGAAATATAAAATCTGATTGCGTACTTGGTGCATCCTCACCATGGTAAAAGTGTTTGCAGCCTAATATTTCTACAGTGAGACAAATTACCTGCAACAGTCTCACTTGCTTTTGGTTGCATTTACGGTACAAAATCTTACACTTCCTTGCAGTGTATTTCATAAAGAACAGTACAAAATAAATGTGAAGTCACAGCTTAAAACAAACTACTAAATGTATCCTAAATTATAGGTTCCATGGGACAGAGTGATGAAGACCTGACTCCAGCTCATCTAATCCAGACTTATTTTACAACCAGAGTGTTGGAGGAGTCAGCTGTAGGGGGAGGGGATGACTGGGGATGGACAGGAATGAAGGGGTACAGTATGCTCACCTTTGCCTGCTAAAAGGCTGGACATGTGATTCTAGAGAAATTCATGCTCTAACAGCAATTTCTGAGTAAGACCTGAGATGGATGGGGTTGTTTCCATTCATGGTGGGGACTGTCAGACTAGCAGCACTCATAAAAGCAAAACATTTATAATATGAAACATTTACTTTAAGTAAACAAACAACACTTAGATCATGGTGAAAAGGCAGCATAAAACATATCAAGTAAAAAATGCACTTCACAAATAGAATTTATAAGGTATTAAATGACACTCAACAATGTACATTTTTGTTTCATATAACAGAAAATCAACATACATGCATTTAGATATTGAATAATTTAACACAAATTTGAATAGTTTCTATAAGAAACCGAAATTTTGATTACAGACTTTTGTGAAATGCAGGTGCATCATTTCAAGAGAACCTGAGACATTCTGAAATCCTTCTCAGAACCAGCATTGCTAGAACTGACACATGATCAGAAGAAGTTAAAATAAAAAATGTTAATATATACTTTACCTTCTCTGACTCCAGTAATGGCAGTACTATCAGCGACCCCTCTGTACTAAGCAGTAGCTATTCCAAATCATTTTACTTTAATGGAGGGCAAAGTTTTGTTCCCCCCAAAGCAAAACATAAAGAGAACTGAAAGACATTCTGTACATGATAAAGACCTTATGTTCTCCATCAGTAATCTTATGGTGTAAGAAATGTCACTGATTGCACCTCACATTTGATGGACCTTGTCAAAATTATGCATCACAGTAAATCATCACTAAGTAAAGTGCAATAAAACAAATTCCTTCTAAAAAAAGTAACACAAAGTAAAAAAGTTTTTTTCTGGAATCTTCACAAACAAAAAAAAACGGCAATGAAATGTACAGTTGTTTAAGTAAATGTACCATAACAGAAGATGTTTGAATGATCACTGCTGCAGTAACCTTAGCTATATGGATTATATCCAGCCCAAGATATAACAGCTGGCCAGCCTCCAATGCTTCGGGTCACTTTCCATGCACCTAAACTGTCAGGCAGTTCAAGTTGTGCAGACTAAAAGACAAGTTTGGTGTTGTAGCCCTTCAGACTTTCCCTGCCAACAGAAAGAGGGAGACTGACACAAAACTAGGAACAACGAAAAATAAATGTCCATACCCTGGCATAAAAAAGCAAATAAACAAAAGAAAAAAACAAGGGGGTGGAGGGAAGGAGCAGCTACTGCAGCAGGGATCGTTCGAACATCTACTGTTATGATAAGTTTACTTAAACAGCTGCACTTTGTTCATCATAGTAATCACTACTACAGTAGCTTTAGCAATATGGGTAGACTGTCATAGCTAACTACTTTGGGAGGTGGAAGGACAAGAGTCCAGGAGCCCCGGGAAAATGGTCCTAGTAAAGCCTGATCTGGATCTAGAGAAGGAATCAAGCTTATAATTTTTGTAAAAGTATGTACAGAGGACCAAGTAACAGCTTCTAGAATACTTCTTGAATCCAATCCTTTCCAAAAAGCAATAGATAAGGCCCAGGCCCTAGTTGACTAGGCCTTGATCCTACCTAGAATAGTTTTGTTTATGGGGAGTATAGCAAAAGGAAATAGCTTTAGACAACCATCTGGAAATAGTTTCTTTTCACACAGGTTGTCCTTTCTTCTTACCTTCACAAGAAAGGAACAATTGATCCAAAGATCTGATAGACTTAATTCTATCAAGATAGTACCTGAGTTGTCAGTGGACATCACAGAAAGTACAGTTGTGTACACTTACCATAAATGTAGATGTTCAAGTGTATTCACTGTTGCAGTTATTACATTTGGGTTATCTGCCTGCAGGTAGCCCTCAGTCAGCCTGAATATCAAAGCCTTGGGTCCTGCGTCGCATGCTGTCTCTTCTTTGATGACGTCAGGTAGTCAGGGGTATAAAGCATGCAGCCGACACCATTACAACAGTTTTTCTTGCCCCAGATGTCATGTGCCCCCATAATGGGAAGCAATTACATATATATATATATATATATATATATATATATATACGCATACATATATATATATATATATATATATACATACATATATACATATATATATATATATATATATACATACATACATATATATATATATATATATATATATATATATATATATGGTTACACCTCCAACAAAAAGCAAATACACCAGAAAGCTGAAATACACTAAACAAGAAGAAAGGTATAGCCAAAACAAGTCAGGGGGCTGGAGGGAGGGTAACCAGGATTGCAACAGCGAATACACTCGAACATCTACATTTATGGTAAGTGTGCACAACTGTACTATGTTCTTCGTGTTTCACTATTGCAGTCATTACATTTGGGTAGATTCCCAAAGCTAAGGTAGGGAGGAGGAAGTTAGAGAGCATTAGGACCAGCTATTAAGCCCTGCAAGACTGCAGTGGCAAAACCAGCTAATGATTCAGAAAAAATAGACAAGTGGTAATGCTTTGTGAAGGTATGTACAGAGCTCTAGGTAGCAGCTTCTAGGATGTCCCTGGTAGGGACACCTCTGAGAAAGGCTGTAGAGGTAGATGCAGCCCTGGTGGAATGTGATTGCATCCCCTGTGGGGCAGGTTTTCCATGGTGCTTATAGCAGAAATAAATGCAATGGCCTACCCACTTAGAAATGGTTTTCTTTGAAATGGCCTTCCCCTCTGCCACTGCAGCAAAGGCAACTAGCAGCTGTTCAGTTTTTCTGAGAGGCTTAGTCCTGTCCAAATAAAATCTAAGTTGTCTGTGCATGTCCAAAGTGTGCAGAATTCGTTCTCCTTTGTTCTGTAAATTAGGAAAAAAGGTTGGCAAATGAATGGACTGATTAAGGGCCACACTGGATACCACCTTGGGCATAAAGGAAGAATTGGTCCTGAGGGACACCCTGTCAGCATGGAAAATGATGAAGGGCTCCACTGCCATGAGGGCCTGTAATTCAGACACTCTTCTTGCTGAAGTGATGGTTAGAAGGAAGGCTGTCTTCCAAGAAAGGAATTTCAACTCTGCAGTTGTAGCTGGCTCAAAAGAAGGTAGAGTGAGCTTTTCCAATACAAAGTTAAGGTCCCAGGCTGGAGTAGGGTCTCTTCTGGGTGGTCTTAGATTTTTGGCCCCTCTGAGAGAAGAGGGGAGGCTCAGTAGTATAATGTGCTGAAATGGCTGAGGCATGAATTTTAACTGATGAGAAGGAAAGGCCCTTGTAGAGCATCTCTGTTACTTACTGAAGAATATGCGGTATGATGGGCACTGTTGTGTCCATCCCCTGAGTCTTGCTCCTGGAACAGTATATTTTCCACTTTTCAGCACAGGATTTTCTAGTACTAGGCCTCCTTGCCTCCAGAATGACATCTAGCACCTGCTTACTGAGGGATGCTACTGGCGAGCTCAGGGAATTAGCCAGGCTGCAAAGGTCAGGGTTTGAATCTGGGGGTGCAGAATCTGGCCCTCCTGCTGGGACAGCAGGGAAGGGGTCTGAGGCAGGTGCCATGGTTCCAGGAGTGACATACTGAGTAAGAGGGGGTACCAGTGCTGCAATGGCCAGTCTGGTGAAATCAGTATTGTCCTTGGTTTGTCCTGTTTGATCTTTAGCAGAACTTTTGAAAGGAGAGGCAGAGGGGGAAAGGCATAAACTGAGAGGCTTTCCCAGGTGAAGGCCAGGACATCCACTTTCCAAGATTGACTGTGGGAAGTCCTTGTGCAGAATTTGTCCAATAGGCAGTTCTGAGGGGAGGCAAACAGGTCTACCTCTGGGTTCCCCCATTTGTTTCTCAAAATGTTGAATATCTTTGGTTCCAGTTTCCATTCATGTGGGTCCATGAGCTTTCTGCTTAGGTTGTCTGCCAGTGAATTTAGCTTGCCTGGCAGGAATTGAGCTTGCAGGTGCACTTGGTAGCTCAAGGCTGTGTTCCACAGAGTCATGGCTAGCCTGCAGAGAGGATACGACTGAGTTCCCCCATGCTTGTTTATGTACCACATAACAGTGGTGTTGTCTGTCTTTTCCAATAATTGTCCTGGAAGGATGTGGTCCTTGAAGGCTGTGAGGGAATTCTGTACAGCTAACATTTATTTTTGATTGATATGCAGGTGCATCTGACCCAAGTTCCATTTGCCCTGAATGTACTGCCCTGCCAAGTGAGCCCCCCATGCATAGTCTGATGCGTCTGTTGTTAGAGTTTGGGCGGCAGGGAGTAGAGTGAATGGCAGTCCCTTGTTGTGGTAGCATGCCTCTGCCCACCAAAAGAACTCTGTCTTTCTACAAGCAACGAAAGGAATCATTGACTCCAGGTCCTGAGAAT
This sequence comes from Protopterus annectens, assembly GCF_019279795.1. Classification (NCBI taxonomy): domain Eukaryota; kingdom Metazoa; phylum Chordata; order Ceratodontiformes; family Protopteridae; genus Protopterus; species Protopterus annectens. Next base: position 406,032,676 of record NC_056726.1, on the reverse strand, counting down.
GTTGACACCATAGGCTTTTTAGATACCATTGTAGTTTCCTCATATGCAGCTTGCATATGGAATTAGTAGACTGCAAGAGGCCATGAACACCAGGGCTTGCAGGAATTTCCTTGCAGATAGCTGGGTCTTTGTGGCCAGTAGTCTGAAGTAGGCTGTCAAATAAACTTGTTTCTCTGGCGTGAGGTAAGTCACCTGGGAAGTTGTGTTCAAGCTTGATCCCAGGAATACAACTTGTTGGCAGGGTACTAGATGAGATTTCTTTTCATTTATGGTGTACCCCAGTGAGGTTAGAAGTTTCTTTACAAATTCCAGATGATTTAGTAGCATGTCCTGGCTTTCTGCCTGAATTAGACAATCGTCCAGGTATGGGTATATTTGAATATTTCTTTGCCTGCAAAATGCAATGACTGGAGCTAGGCACTTTGTGGATACCCTGGGTGCAGTAGATAAGCCAAACGGAAGTGCAGAGAACTGTTAGTGCATGTAGCCTGCTCTGAAGTGTAGGTATTTCCTGCAAGATTTTCTTATTAGAATGTGCAGGCAAGCTTCCTTTAAGTCTAAGGTTGCCAACCAGGCATCTTTGCCTAGCATAGGAAGCAGCTGATGAAGTGTTAGCATTTTGAATTTTCGGATTACCAAAAAGGTGTTTAAAATAGAGAGGTCCAGGACAGGATGCCAGGAGCTGTCTTTTCTGGGTACCAGGAAAAGTCTTGAGTTCTTCTGCTGGGACAGGTTGAATAGCCCTGATACTTAGAAGAGAGAGAACCTGCTGTTGAGCTTCTGCCCACTGATTTGGGGGTAGGTCTGGCCAACCCTTTGGGGTTGGTCTGTATCCTTGGGAGACTATATTTAAAACCCATTTGTCCTGGGTAATGAGTTCCCACTTTTTTGCATGCAGGGCGATCTTTCCCCCTAAGGGAGCAGGCAGTTGAGCATGGCTTGGAAGGTTTAAGGTTAAGTTATTGTGACAGTTTTCTATAGGGGGGTGTCTTACTACTTCTAGCTTTGGAAGTGGGAGCCCCTAACTGCTTAAGCCTGTGAGTACCTTGAGACTGTAGCCTAGGTGGTCTGCTGTTCCTAGGTTTGGACTGAGAAGGCCTGGAGACAGGAAAGGACCAATTCTTAGAAGGCTAAAGCCTACTGAATCTGGGAGGCTGTACTTGCAGGAAATCTTTAACAGTTTGCATAGATTTAGCTTTTTCCTCCATCTTTTTAAGGACTTCTGCTTTGTTGCCAAACAGGTGGTCTTGGTTTAAGGGAGCATCCAGTAATTTAGCTTTAATATGATCTGGCAAATTCTGCTCTTTAAGCCAAGCATGCCTTCTAAGAACAGACCCAATGACAGCAGCCCTGCAAGATGTTTCTATAGAATCAAAACCACACTGCAAAGTATGTTTACCAACTTGTTCAGCAGAACGCATTAAATCCTGTAATTCTTTATTTTCAGCACAGTCAGGAATCAACATAATTTTATGTTTAAGTGGTCCCATAATATGCTGCTGATACTTTAACATGTGAAAATGGCACTTTAAGGCCCTAATGGCCAAAGTAGCAGAAGTGTATACCTTCTTACCCCATCTGTCCAAGGCCTTGGAATCTCTATCAGAGGGGGTAGGGTTTTTTGGCAGTAGTAGCCTTAATGCCTTTAGGTCCCTGGGAAATGGTGTCCAGGTCCGCAGTAGGATTCTTGAAGAGGAACTTGTGAGAGTCAGTTACTCTGTAATACCTGTCGGGTTTCCTGGGAGCCGGAGGTAAAGAGTCTGGGGCCAGGCTAGATTCCAAGAAGGCATCATTTACAATGTCCAGTACAGGAGGGACAGCTAAAGGCCTGTGCTGAGGTAGGAGTAAGAATTCCCCAAGCCTCTTTTTGGAGTCAGAGTAATCCTGGCTTTCCCAGCGGAAATGCTCCGTAAGAGTGTGCAAGGTTTCACCAAAAGAAAAATCTTCTGGAGGGGAAGCAGAGGGAATGGAGTCCTCTGCATTAGAATCCTCATAGGTAGATAAGGGCAAATCCTGATAATCAGAAGAAACAGAAATTTCAGAATCCTGATCAGAAGAATCAGAAGGAAAAGCAGTTCTAAGTCTCTTAGAGGGAGAAGGCTGGCTTCCCCTAATTAAAGTAATAAGGTCTTCAGCCATTCTTATCATTTGTTTTTTAGGCATATGGGCCTAACCATGCAGTTTGGACGTCGGTTTTCTAAGCATAGGTTGAGTTTTAGGCCTTAAAGAAGAAGATGGCGCCAGTTTGAAATGCAAGTCAGTAGGCCTGAATACACCCTCAGAAGCCGGTGTCTGCACAGCGGCTCCGGACCCATCCAAGGTAGAGACATCCACAGGTTCACTGGATGAAGAAGCATCTCTCGGCATACCGGACTCCAAATGGGTCTCAGTAGAGGCCTGCGAATCTAAAGTAGCGGGTATCAGGGGCTGTGAAAGTGTCTCACTGAGTACCGGTGAACTGGCGACTAGCTTAACAGAAGCATCGTCAGCAGCTTTGGACCTATGCGGTCTGTCTCTGTCTAGCTTTACGTTTTTTTGGTATGTCTGTAGTCGGATGGCTTACCGAAGCTATTTCTGGATAATTAAACCGAGTACCAAAATAGTTTTCTGCAAAATGGACCGAAGATGAATAGATTGAGGATCGAATAAGGCACAAAACTGACAGTGAGAGATGTTGTGGTCTGGGCCTAAGCAAGGAATGCAGTACAAATGAAAATCTTTATGAGGTATTTACTTTTAGATTCATAGGTTCATACTAGGCTATCTGCCCTAGGGCATTTATAAGCCTAGCCAGAATGTGTTTGGCTTTCGCCACCCATTTTAAATTTATTTTGCTATGCCCTTTTTTGAGGTTAGTATACTGTGCCTCTGCTAACAGTGACACAGAAGTGATACCTGGGGTAAACCTACGATCTCCCATCCACTCATCAAGATTCCTCTTGAATAGAGTCAATGAGGGACTCTGCCTAACCTGGACTGGGATTTTATTCCAGAGTGAAGGGAGCCTCTGGGTTATGAATCTGTCCCTCCAGCATGTCCTATTTATTTCAATGCTGAGGTTCAAGTCTCGAGCGTGGCTCGATGGGATTTGGATTTTCTGAGGTGCAGCATGTCCATTAATTCCGGGTTGGACATGGCTTTATACGTCAGGCACAGATCGCCTCTGAACAGGCGGCATGCCACTGAGTAGAGCTGGAGTTTCTTTAACCGGGCAGCATATGGCATCTGTTTGAGCCCTTTGATCCTCTTGGTGAAGTACTTTTGGGGTCTTTCCAGTTGCTGCAGGTGTCTGGTAAGGTACATCCCAAAAGGGGCATTGTACTCAATTATGGGCCTGATGAGGGATGAGTAAAGAGGCACGATGGCGTCCCTGATCTAGATGTGAATCCCTTCATGATTAGGTGGGCTATATAAAATGTTTTTCTAACCACTTTGGCCACGTGGTTGTCAAATGAGAGATTGCTATCAACTTGGGTCCCCAGGTCCCTAATTACTTCTTCTGTACTTAATGGATTACCACCTATGTGGTAATTTGTGGGCACTTTGTTTTTGCCAAAGGGGATAACTATACACGTTTTGGCATTTAGCTTGAGGCCATGGCTCTGGCACCAGTTGTCTGTTTCTATGAGGCCCTTTTGGAGGATGCTTGTGTCGGCTGGAGAGTCGATTATGGTGCCCAGTTTGCAGTCATCTGTGAACTTGGTCAGCCACAGTCCTTCTGTGTTGGCCTGTACCTCCGAGAAATATATACCGAACAAGAGAGGTCCCAGGACTGAGCCTTGTGGGACACCACTTGTAACTGGTTTGGAGTCTGACATGGCTCCAGCAATTCTAACCATGTGGGTTCTGTCCTAGAGCCAGTTTGCAATCCATCTAGTGACATAGGGGTTTATATTTAAGCTGGTGAGCTTATCTATAATGCCCGAGTGGGGTATTGTATCGAAGGCTTTTGCAAGGTCCGGGTAGGCTGTGTGGACCACCTTCCCCTCGTCAATGGCCTTGGTGACTGTTTCAAAGAAATCAACCAGGTTTAAGAGGCAGGATCTGCCCTTAACAAAGCCAAACTGGGTAGGATCCAGGGTCTGTAGGTCCCCAATATCTTTATTTATGAGGTCCATGATGATCATTTCCATAGCTTTGCAGACCAAGCTAGTCAGGCTTATGGGGCGATAGTTTCCAGGATCCGTTGAGGCACCACCTTTATGGAGAGGGACCACTGTTGCTGTACGCCACTCTTTGGGCACATATCCTGTAGTAAGGCTGAGACTGAACAGTAGTTTTATGTTTGGGTTTAGCTCTTCTTGGAGTTCATGTAGGACGCAACCTGGGACACCGTCTGGTCCCATTGATGCTGCGTTTTTTGCTTTGGAGAGGGCGGCTTTTACCTGAGCATCTGAGATGTCATGGGGGCAGCACTCTGCTGGGATAGATATTTGCCCTTTTGGTGGGGAGTTTGCGCTGAACCTGTCAGCTAGGATGTTGGCAATGTCTGTGGGTTCAGTGTATTTTTTGTCATTTTGGACTAATTCTGAGCATATCTGGGAATTACCACCCAGGTTCCTAACATAACTAAAGAAAGCCTTGTGATTATCCTTAGTGTCCTGTGCAATTTTTCTCTCGAAGCTGGCCTTAGACAATTTTATGAGTGCCCATAGTTTTTTGCTAATACTGATCAGAGATGCCTTCCCTTTTTGGGATCTTGCTCTATCATTTAGTAGCTTCCTCCTTCTATTGTATAGTTTGTTTATGGCTGGGGTCCACCAGACAGGACATCTGCCTTTGGAGGATTGGGTCTTGGTTTTATTTGGGATCGCATGATCCATGCATTCTTGAAGGTGTTCACAGAATGCGTTTATAAAGGATTCTGCGGTCTGGACCGTATTTTCCACAGGCCCGGGGGCTTTGAAGGATTCTACCTCGGTTTTGAGGAGTGTGAAATTTGCTTTAGAGAAGTTTTTCACTGTGGTTTTCTGGGCAGGAGGTGGGGTCGGGATGTGAATATCCAGTGAGATTAGTTTATGGTCTAATCTTACCAGTGAGGGATACACTTCTGGTCTAGAGCATAGAGTTCCCCATGTTGGTGATGATCAGGTCCAGTATGTTTTCCTCTCTTGTGGGAGTGGTAACAAGTTGTTCCATAGCATTTGAGTTTATAAATTCTAGGAACCTTTGGGCTAGGGTGTTGGAGCTAGAGTAATGCTCCCAGTCTATGTTTAGGTAGTTGAAGTCGCCCAATATAATGGTGTTTGGAGAGACCTTCATATTTTCCAGTGTTCTCAGGAAGGCCGAGTGGGGTTCCTGGGTTTGGGAGGGTGGTCTGTAGCAGGCTATAAACTGGAAGGCAGTTTTACCCACTGTTAGTTGCACATGGATAGTCTCTGATGCTTCGTGCTTTGCCACCAACCTGGAGGTTTGGGTATCTTTGATGAATATCGATACTCCCCCTCCTTTGGTGGTTCGGTCCAAGTTTTGGGGCCGAAAAGCATGGTATCAGGTATAACCTGGTAGTGCTGGGGTGCTCTCGGGAGCCCTGAACCAGGTTTCTGTTACTGCACAGATATCGATGTTCTCCATGCTAAGGAGAGTTTCGAGTGCGTGCATCTGTAGGTTTAGACTTCTGGCATTGAGTAGCATTACTCTTAGTTTCTTATCCCTTGTGATACCTATGGAGGTGGGTTTGTCTTTTGAGCCTTGCCTAAAAAGGGCACTATGGGGGTAGCAACAGCCTTTGCCAATATCCGAAAGCCCAGGGGTGACAGGTGCAAGCTGTCCCTAGCGAAGCATCGTGGCTTGTCGAGCATATCATCCCAAGCTGACAGGCATTGGATCCCCTTTGAATGATACCAGTACTTAAGCCAATTGTTGAAATTGATCATCTTGTCTTCATATCGTGGCATCATTCTTGGTGAGGGTAAGATGCCACTCAAGGTCAGGGTCATACCGGCCTGGGCTACATGCTCAGAGAGCTTCTTTATGTCTCTTTTCATGTAGTCCAGGGAGGTACGTCTCAGGTCATTCACACCAGCATGGACAATGACTGAGTCATATTTGTACTTGCCTTGGAGTGACCTGAGTGCTTGTGTTATGTGGCGGATCCTAGCGCCCGACAGGCTGCTCACTGTGACCCTCTCCTTGTTCAGCCTGGTGAGCGGGACGTCAGTGTGCCTGACGATAGAGTCACCTATTACAAGTGTATCAGGTGTGTTGTTTAGTCTTAAGGGCTGTGACTGTTCGTGGCTTTGTGAGATATGTGTTGCACGTGTTTTGTTTTGGGGTAGCGGTTGCTTGGGTGTCTGCTTTGGAGGTCTCTGCTGCTTAGGCAGATCTTTATTTAGAGCCTCCAGTATGTTTTGTGTGATTATGTGTTTGGTTTGCTGTCGTGGTAGGTCTATGTGAGACTGGAATTGTAGTGAGTGTGGTTTCCTTCTCCTCCTGACTGGTTATGCCAGTACTGAGTTGAGAGAGCTTAGCCTCCAGTTAGGCTATATGGTTGCATCTCTCACATGTGTTGGAATTTGTTGGGAGGAGGAGAGGGTTGTCTGTGTACATGTGGCAGTTGTAACATTGCCTCAAGATTCCCAGATTCACCAGCTGGACCAGAGAGGAGATTGACAACTGACCTTTGGACATGCTAGAATAATATTGAGAATTCCTTAATAATTGAAAACAAGGGCCTGTGGGGAGTGAGGGTGTAGTGCTTTTAATTTTTAGTGCTGACTTATATAATTGCTTTAGTGAGCAAGTGCCAGGTAACTTAAGTGCAATGTGTTACAGGTAACTTAAATGCAAAAACGACAAACAGTAACTTTCTTTCAAGTGAAACAAGGAAATAAGTACAGTAAGCAATGCAGATATCACTAGTGATCCACAGAAGCGCTGAGAAGCCGTGTATTAGGTGGAATTAGCGTTCCAGGGAAATAACAAGCAAACAAACAACAAGTCCACAGATAATACAATTAACTTTTACTGACATCAGTTTATAGCAAGAAAAAGGATCCCCAACTGGGTACTTAGCTTTTTTGAAGACTTTGGTTCTGAAACTCAAAAACGAACATTTCAGGAGTCGGCCGACCGGCACTTGTGAACTGCTTCTGGTTTGGGCACTGCGCGGCAAGAAAGGCTGATGTAATGGCATTGGCTGCATGCTTTACACCCCTGACTACCTGACGTCATGGAAGAAGAGACAAAATCTGATGCAGGACCCAAGACTTTGATATTCAGGCCTGCTTAGGGCTACCTGTAGGCAGATAACCCAAATGTAATGACTGCAACAGTGAAACACGAAGAAAATGTATCATTTCCCCCTCATTTGTAGGTTCAAGAAAGAAAACCTGGAGATGAACAGTTTGGCTTAAAGTAAACTCAGATGCCACTTTAGGCATAAAAGAAGGAAACCCTGTCTCTATGGAAAACGAGATATGGTTGACTCACCACAACTCAGATACTCTTCTTGCAGAGGTCAGAGCAATCAGTAAAACTGTTTCCCATGTTAAGAACCTTAAGTCAGCCAAGTAAGCCAGTTCAAATGGAGCAAGTGGTGGCTTCACTACCACAAAATTTGAGATCCCAAGGAGGGGCCATTGTTTTTTGGAGGCCTCTGAAGCAAAACCCTTTTCAAAAATATTTTGACTTGAGACTGCACTGAAAGAGGAAGATCCGTGGGCAGATATGCTGAAATAACCAATAAATGAACCTGGACAGAGGAATAAGAAAGGCCACACAGTAGTAGCTCACATAAACATTATAAAACCAGAGAAGAACTAGCTTTAAATGGGTGCTGGTGATGTTGTTAGCACCAACTAGAAACCCTTTTCCAGACAGCCCTAACAATTATACCTACTTTGTTCGTGCATATCAGGTGTCCAGTTAAGTCATCCATCTTAATTTCCTTTTTTGTAGCATCCTTTTTTAGTAGCTGCAGCATATCTTCAGTAAACAGTTGCATAAAAGGAATAAAGACCCTATCATCCAGGCAGTCAACTAAAGTTGACTGAGGTCAGGGTGTATCAAACGTCTCTGTTCTTGTGTCAGTAGAGCCAGTCTGTGACTAAGGTTGTGGTAATTGTCCCCTGGCCAATGATCTTGAGGGATTCCTTCTGAATCTTGACTAGTACCCTAGATATCAGCAGAAATGGTGGAAAAGAATAAAAAAGGTATTTGTCTTCCATGCTTTCTTGCATGGAGTCTTGGAGCAGAATCTTGCCAGCTGTTTGTTCAGAAAGGAGGCATACAGGTCTATTTGAGGATCTTCCCACTGATGGATCAAATCTTGGAAGACTCTCGGATCTGCTTTCCATTCATGAGAGTCTGCTATTGTTCTGCACAGCTTGTTTGAACACAATATTGCTCTGACAGAATGCATGATACCTGTACAGTGAGATTGTGCTATGAAGCGATATCCCACGCTAACATGGCTAGTCTTCAAAGGGTGTATGACTTGGTACCTTGCTAATCGATGTACCACATAATTGTGGTACTGTCTGTAACAACCTGAAGAGGTCCCAAGGACCAAATATAATTCAGATAGTTGAATGCCTTGATCAGGGCAAGCATCTGTATTACATTTATGTGTCTGTGTCTGTTTGTGGTGTCCTACACACCTTGCACTTTTATCCCCCCTGAAACTGCTCCCCAAGGCATCTGTGGTAACTGACTGCTTTGGAACAGGAAGGAAAAAGCAGAGACCTAGATTTAAAGGTTATTTACTGTCTCTACCAATTAATTTCTTTTCTGACAAACTGTGGCTTTGGAATTTGAAAAGACAAAGGATGTTGGTACTGAGATGAAAGAGACTTCCAGTACTATTGTATCTTTCTGAAGTGGAGTCTTGTCAGTTGTATCATGAGAATCACAGAAGCCATAAGAACCAAATTCCTGAGGTATTCCCTTGCAAGTGATCAAAGTCTGTGTGGACAACCATAAAAAGAGATCTAGATATAGACTTATTTTTTCCTATGGAAGAAAAGCTGTTTGAACTGGTGTCTAGCTGACACCCCAGAAACACAATCCTGTGTGATGGAGTCATAAATGACTTTTGAGTGTTCTCTTTGAATCTCAGCTTGTATTCTTGACACTCTGGAAAACACTCTGCAAAGATAAGTGAGTTGTCTACATATGGAAAAAATGAGGACACCCTGTAGCCTGCAATGAGCTATAGCTGGAGTTAGACACTTTGTTAACACTCTTGGTGCACTGGATAGTCCAAAGGGTAAGGCAGAGAACTAATAAGATTTTGTGCGTCTGAATCAGATTAAGAAACTCCTGAAGCCTGGATTAATAGGAATGTGATAAGCATCTTTTAAATCTAGTGTTACCAAGAAACTTAATGAGGAAGAAGAGGTAACAGGTTGCAAAGTGACATAATTTTGAACTTGGGCACTATCACAAACAGGTTTAGGAAAGAAAGATCCAGAGCTGGTCTCCTAACATCATCATACTTTCTTTGGCACTAAAAGCACCACTGAATAAAAACGTTTCACCACCTGGGAGGGAGGAACTGGTTCTGTCACTCTCTGGGACACCATGTGATAAAGGACAGTCTTGTCTGGTGTCTGAGGAATTACCTTAAGAAAGGAAGAATTTCTTTCTTCTGCCATCTGTAACCCTGATGAATGATCTTCAGAACCCATTTGTCTGAAACTATCAATTGCCAAAGAGAAAAGTGGAGATTCAGACTTTCTGGAAGAAAAAAACAGAACGGGGGACAAGAGTCCATAAACAGTCATTCTGACTTGTTAGACTGTTCTTTGTTTTGGGGAGTTCCTGAATTCTTTATGTAAACTTATTGCCATTACTTTTTAAATGTCCATTTAGCTGCATTTTGTTAAGACTGTTTATTATTATTTTTTTGCCAAAATTGGATGAGGGGTTAGAGAATTCTTTAGGAAATTTGGACAAGGCGGGGGGTTGAAAAATCTCACAGATTCCCTAAATCAGTTTACTCCTTTCATCACGCTTTTTGATAAACTCTGCAGCACATGAATCAAATACAAAATCTCTGTCCAAAGGGGAATTTAAAGTCTCACTTGGTTTACTATTGAAATGCCGAACGGCACTACATCGACTGTACTATAGTCAAACACGGAAGTTCGAAAATAGTAATGTCGACGTCAAAAAAACAATCTAGGAATGGTTTTAACATGGGTCGAGGTAGGTGTTCAGTATTATTCAGAATTACAAACATCTCCCCAACCTCGACCCATGTTAAAACACAGTCCTACATTGTTTTTTTTGTCATCGACATTACTATTTTTGAACTTCCGTGTTCGACTATAGTACAGTCGATGTAGTGCCGTTCGACATTTCAATAGTAAACCGTCTCACTTTTATTATCATCTTGGTGGTTCTAAGAACCAGTGGCCATAGCCCTGGAGGAAGCATCAAACAAGTCTTACACATATTCTTGCAAACAATGGTTAGTGATTTGTACAATTGACAAAACTAAATTATTCAAAGCACATTTTTCCTCACAAAAAGCTGCAGACAAAACATTCCTTATTCTTTCATAGCTTGTTAGAATGGACCTTAACATACAACGAGTCTGACAATTCAAAATTCTTAAAATCAAAGTTGCAGAAGCATGCTTATCAATAATCTTCCCATCCTTTTCAGAAAGGACAGGACTGGAATTAATAAAATATTTAGAAGTAGTATGAGTAAAGCTATAGCCGCTGAGTCACGTTTGTGAAGAATGTATTAAATCTTTAAAAGACTGAGGAACTTTACACATCCTCTTTTTTTAGGGATGGATGGCTGACTATAGGAAAACTGCAGACAGTTGCACACACATCCTTCAAAGTTGACAGAACTGGAAGAATGGGTGAAGGTTCTGGAAATTTCTTCTGTAACAACTCATTATACTTTCTGAGGGACTAAGAAACCTCAGTGCTCTCCCTCAAAAAACACTGGCATATCCTGGAAATAATCTCAAAGAAAGAGAAACCCCCACAGGGAGAATCAGAAAATGTGCTCTCCTCTTGAGTCTGAATCAGAAATCTGAGAAAACCCTGTATCTGTCCCCTCGTTTCACTGTTCAGATTCAGAATCTTGACTTTCTTCAGGAAAAGAAGTACCCCTTTTTTTACCAGAAACTACCTCATGAGAAGAATCAATAGCATATATTAAATACTGAGCCAGGCTCAAAAAAATATTTCTAAGGAAAATTGAGGAAGAGTAGATTCATTTTTATTTTTCTGTTTCTTTTTGATGGGAAAATGGAGCCATCAGTGTTATTAATGGTAACAGCAGCAGCTTCCCCAGGGATGAGCACAATATTCTGAACAAACAAGGAAGTCTTCCCTGTTCCCTCTCCTAGGACCAACAAGGGTGGCTCTCCCTTGTCCACTGAGGGGACCCAAACAACAGAGTGTGACTAACCCCCAGTCCACAGTAGCTGTAGGTGCTTACATGAAGGATTCGGGGTAAAAGATGAGTGGTCTGAGGTTCAACCTAATGGCCACAGCAGGGTCACTCAGCTGCAGCTGAGGCAAATTGTTAGCCTGCTGTGGTGGGAAAGGTTGTTTGTTTAACTTTTTCTTCTTTTGGCTGGAAGAAGGACCAATTCTGTGACTGGCAGTTTGTTCCATGGTCAAGCCAGAAATGCTACTTCTTTTCCACAGAAAACAGGCAGAAAATCTGGAAAAACTTAAACATCTTTAAAACTCATATTTTTCACATAAAAAACACAGCAAAAAGCACTTTAAAACATTTTGTCAGCCCCAAAAAGGAAAATAAATACAATTTCTCCACAGAAAAAAAGGGTTTTCAATTACTAGCATAACAACCATTAAAGTGACAGGAATAAAAAGCACTCTCGTTTAAAAGTACAGTACAGACTCATGACGGTCCATTAAAACACAAACTTCTGGTTTCAAAATAATTTTCTTAAACAGCGAAGTATTAAATAAACAACTTTTTTTGAATGTAAAGTTTTTTTTTTCTCCAAAAGGAACTTATCTGCCTGGCAAAGGAACATTCTAAGCTGACAATCAATCCTCAAAAACCTCAGAGGAACTGTGATGGCCTCATAGCAACCGATGCCAATAAATGTGAAGAGGATGCTGTTACCCAGTCTGTTTTAATTAATAATCCACAAAACATAACCTTTCCACTAACAGCATAGATGGAGTGCGGTACTGTCCTGGGTCAGGGTCTCCAACCTCTACACCCAAATTAGACTGCACACTGCTCACTTACACCACTCTCTCTGTGAACCAGTGTCTTCCAGTACCCCTCTATCCACAGTAACTGCCTTTCCCTCAAAGTATTCTTTTTCACAATCATACACATGCACACAATTTCCAGGGAAAGTTGTTGAATTCTCCAATACTGCACAGCTTTGTTCCTGGGCCTGGTAGTACTGCTACCATTCTGAAGAAACTCAGATACTTCCAGTTACTAGTATGCTCTGATTGTGCCACTTGATATCTCTTTTACAGGTATTTGGCCAAAGCAGTCTCAAAATGTGGCCCTTACAGTGTATTCCTCAGTGTAAATGGTTACTCTCTTCTCAATTAAGGAACAGTGCATAAATACTCTTGTAATAAATAAAAAAACAGCCATGACAGCTTACACATAATTAAAGTAGGTTTTATTTAAATAATAAAGAAAATAGCACAAATACCAAATGAAATATACATAGATTGGCAAACAAAGAAGATTAAAGTGCAATAAAGGGATAAAATGCATGCAGAAAAATCTAACTCCGGCTATCTATGTTTCTTAGCTAGCAAGTACTGTACCTTACTTAACATGACTAGCTAATTTCTACCAAAAGGATGTTCTCACAGCAATTCACACAAGCCTCTTAACATTTCATTAAGTCACAATTATACAGCCAAAGTCCTTGTGTGACTTCATTGTTGCTATGGATACTGGTCATAAACCAGCTAGCTCCACACCCATCACAATAGTAAGAGTTCGTCCCAATACCTTCACATCTGTTTCTTCTCTACTTGCAGCTCAAATGGGTCTTAAAAAGTTTCAGTGACCAGTGCATTCCAATACTGTTTCATCCTCATCTATTATCTTAGGAGAAGGTGCCATCCTGTCTGTGAACTAGCCCCTCAATCTGTCCTTTGACATCTGGGCAAACAGTGTTTGCTAGATAACATATACATTGCAAATCAGTACATCAGAAACAGAACAGAAAAACAACATACAAAGAGGAATACTTTTTGCTTACTTCAACCTAGCATAAGCACATTTCACAGTCATTCACTTTTAGCCTGGCATCACCTCTGGCTTCACAGGAGCATACATTTCTTTGGTAGGTAAGCCCTGAAAGTGTTGGTACCCACACCCTTCTTCTTATTCAGATTAGCTTGAGTTGACTGCCAGTTTGGGTGCATAGAAGGTGCCCTGAAGTTTTGGAAGCTGGCCAGCTTTTATATCCTATGCAGGATCCATATAGCTAACGTTCCTGCAGCAAAGATCAATATGATGATAATTTGTGGATAAACATACCATTACTCACATCAAGTGTGACTTTCTGCTTAAATGTAAAGCAAAATGCATATCACAGCTGCAGTAATATTTTCATGTGCTGTACTTTATGCTGTATTGCTTAATTTTTTACATGGTCTTTTTGTGAAAATTACAAAATAACTGAGAATGTGGCTGAAAGGGACAAAGAATACAGCATTTTTTGATGAGTGAGGTTGCAGGATTTATGATATATTATGATTAATTTTCCATTAATGTACATTATACATATTCCAGTAATATACAGCATGGAATCAATCTTAAAAAAAAAACAGAAAACCTTACTTATATTTTCTTAATACAACTGTGAAATATGGCACACTGGAGGAATTCACAGTTTTTCGAGAATCCACATCCCAGTATAGAATGGTCCTGAAGTTATACGAATCTATCCTAAGATTTTTCATAAAGGAAGCTGAAAAAAAGAAAAATATATACTGGTTATATCAGTGTCTTTGTAACAAAGAGTGCTAAAATAAGAATAACAACTCAAAGTTATCACTCACTGCCTTCATAGGGCTGAGAATTACAGATGAAGGCTTACATTAGTGTACCATGTCATATCAGCTGACAAATTAAACTTTATTATGATCAACACACTAAGTGAAAAAATGAGTGACAAAGGTATCAGTCCTGTAAAACAGGTTTGCCAAACCCAATACAACACTGCTTACTATAAGATTTATTTATTTATTTATTTATATTTGTTGACCGGGAGTGTCCGACTGGACGTAGGTCCATTTTCAGCAGAGGCCCGGGGAGAAAAGCTCCACAGTTTAAATAAACAGACAGTAGTTACTTTGGATTACATAGCGATTAACAATTTACATAGCAATTATTGACAACATATTTACAGATGAAGAACATAGTACAACAGTAGACAACTAAAATCTTTATCTGTGATAAATAAGATCTATAAGATGTCCAGTTTTCTGCATTTCTTTGTGAGAAGAAGCAACAAAGAAAGCATGACCACAACCAAATTAAATGTTAAATAATTTTCACCCTTGTCTGATAGTCAGTGATGAATGGAATACACTCATTTGGTAAAGAACTTACAACACTGAAAAACTCAAAATGTTGAAACACAGGATATTGAAAACCCATTTAATGCAGGGTCGCAAACCCCCCTGCTAATTATGTATAATAACGCTGGGATTGCACAACAGTGGGGAAATGGCAAATTCCCATTTTCAATATTTTGATTTTCAACATACTGAGCTTTTCAGGATTGTGAGTTTCCAACCAAATGAATGCATTCCATGGTGAACATACCTCTCAATGTACTTAAATTTAGTGATTTTTGAGACAGGAGCCTGAGAATTATATTCAAGAACTAATGACAATTTTTCAGCTAGAAGACACACTTTTCTTCCAAAAATGCATATTGATACAGACTGTTTTTTTTCTATCAACTTTCTAAGAGACTGGTAATAATCCTTTAAAAATATTCTTAATTGAGGTCCTTTGTCCCTCATTCTTTTCAGCTGCAAAGCTAAACACTTGAAATATGCAAAAGAACAAAACCAGTTAATCAAAATTACTTTTTAAATATTAGAAATAACAGAATTGTGCAACAGTAATATACACAATGATGGGGAATATATTATCATCCATTTTAAAGGTTGGCAATGTGCGTCTCTCTTGCTATGTGCAGCTCTTTATACAATTATGTGTGGCTTCACTGATAACCAGCCATCTTCCTATGATCTCCGTATATAATACTCCATCCCAGAGTTCACAAAACTGCGAAAAATCCCATAATACTACATCCATACCCTTTTGATTAACTACAGTGATAATACTTTAGCAGAAATATAGCCACACAGCCACTCTATGAGAGCTACCATGAACAATATTGCAGAGGTCTATAATAAAATTCTATCTCTTTGTTCCATGCTCCAACTCATGCCATTCTGATAAGCTTATAACTATTATCAATGTGAGCTTAATCAATGCCCACTTTTTTATTTAAAAATGCCAACATTCAGTTATAGTGACAGTGATTCCTGGAACATGGATTTTTTTGGTATTTTAAGTTTGTTAACCAGGTTGGGAGGCTGATCTAGGGACTCTTTTCAGTTATGATCTAGGTCAAAAGCAAATAATATTAAACAGCTGTCATATAAAAAGATTACACAAATAAATTAATACCACACTGATGGTACAAGTAAACTAAACATTGCATACGGATTAAAGAGGCCACAGTTGTGGGAAGGCACAAAACAATCCGCAAGTACTACACACATTTGGCAATATTTGATGTAAAGTCTTAAATTTATGTATCTAGCAGAATCTAACTACCCATTACAAATGTGAAAAACAAATAAGTGACTATTATGTTGTTTAGTTGAGATGCAGCATTTGTCCTTCTAAGTATATACAGTACTCTACTTATAGATGTTATGGGAAGTGGGTATGCATTTCCAACAAAATTTTCTTTACTATGTGATTGACAGTGAACTTGATAAAAAGAAGGGCAACTTATTGCAAGGATGGTGCATTGGTGCAGCAGTAATTGCCGCCTCACAGGTTCGATTCTTGGCTGGAGTGCCATCTGTGCGGAGTCTGCATGTCCGTCCTGCATTCATGTGGGTTTTCTCCAGGTGCTCTGGTTTCCTCCCACATCACAAAGTCGTGTTTGGAGCATTTCTCCATGGGCCTCCACTGAACATTGGCTTTGTTCCAAGTCGGACTTTCCCAGTAAATAAATGTTAAATAAAAAGATGATGGGTTAGGTCTGAAATATACAGTTGTTCATTTAGCTTCAATTCATTTGTACTGAACGAAGAAATTGAGCATAAACGATTATCATACATTGTGTAAAATATTATGGGAAACATATAATGAATTTGGCCATGTATATCAGGCTTCCCAGACTGGTCTGGTCAATATTCTGGTGGAAACCTTTTCAGACTTAATTTTGGACCTTTGTGCATCTTAGCCTTCTTTTAATGAGCTACTGTGCATTCTATCCAGGGCATTTACTAGGGGAAGGCTATTACACACCTACAGACCACCTGCTTCTTAGGAAGCAGCTTGACATTAGTGCTACTGTTTTGTTTATGGTGAGAGAAGCAGCAAAGGGACATTGATCCCTAGCTGAGTACAGCTGCTGTAAGACCACCACTCGTAGCAGCCATGTAGCAGCCAAAAGACAAATCACTAATATTCATCCTTCTTTTCAAACCTACTTCTGTCTTTTCATAAAGTACTACTCGATTAGTCATCATATAACCTAACTTCAGAGTATCACCCCAAATACTTTATCCATATATCTTCAGGATCTTCTGTATCAGTCCGCCCCATGAGTAGTATGACAAATCCTAGTACTGCATTCTCTGGCAACATGAATTAACAGTGTGCTGTCACCCTATTTGTAAGAATTCTGATTGCATTAGGCATTTTAAGGTGGTATAGCAACTGTCTTAGCTTATTTAGTGCCATAATTCATGATTTCACAAGGGCCATAACGACTCTTAAGCTAGACAAATATAACTATAATTGAGTAGTGGCCCACAGAAGTGAATGACATGATGTGCTCCATCCACAGCAATGTGTAGAGTGACATGATGGAACTTTTTATCCATGTGTTATAGGCAGGAAAGATGCTGATCTTGAGTAGCACCTTGACTTTGCCAAGAATAATCCATGGATACCAAGACAAAATAACTGGCTTTAATGATTGGTTAGGGGACTCCACTATGATCACATGGTACATAAGACTATGTTTCATCATGGATGGCTTACGCATCTCATGCCATGACTTCCACATGCTGGCTAAAGCCTTTGCTACCTCATAGTGCCTTTTCAGGCAAAGTCTACCTAATGGACATTTCTACATAAGAAACACTACCCCAAATTTGGACAACTTCTTGGGGGCACTACTCAATACTAGGATTCTAAACAGAAAGATGCCAGAACTTGAGACCATCCTGCAACTCAAAAACATTCATATTTGTGCAGTTAGTGAGAGATGGATCCAGTGCAAGGGCAGCACTCGCTTTATACCAGGGTTCGCATCCATATCTTGTACTTACTGAGACATGATTTCAGTGCAAGGACAGCACTTCCTTTAAACCAGAGTTCAGTGCCTGTCATACCTTCAGGCCCTTTGCTAACTGCATGGGAGCATCTGCACTTGCCAGAAACAGAATCATCTCATGACAAAATTACCTACGACCCTAATTTGGAACTCCTGGACATCCAAACCACTCTTAACAAATCCAACCACTACTTTATTACTAGCTACTGACAGGGACGTCGGGAGGCATACGCACTGTGCGCACTTCAGTACAGTTTTGTGGAATAGGGGTAGAATCTGGCAGACACTAGGAGCCAGGAGAGAAAAACTTTAAGTTAAGAAAATAAATAAAATAAAGTGATAAAATAGCACATGCAAATGCCTTGATTGAGACTGCATAGTAATTTGCAGCTCATTAAGCATTTGCATGCTTAGCATTTTTTAGTTAATGGGTGATAATAGCCCAATTAGCACAGTCTGAAAGATAGGGAGAAAGGTTTGAAATTCAGCCGACGTCATGGTTCTTTGTTGCGGCTTTCCTTTCATCCATGGAGAAGGTGACACGTCTGTAATGTCAGCGAATGCATTTTGCAGGTAAGGGATTTGCAAAGATGTTTTTTCTGTAAGACTTTAAACATGGATGTGGTTCAGCACATGCGCCTTTTACAGAATTAATATATTCTGTACACTTTGTATTGGCTGGTGGCACTGATTTGCTAACAAAACTCGTTTTTTTTTTATCATTATTATTTCGGATCAGTTCCTTGAAAGTCTTGTAACTGTTGTGCACTTTCTGTTTTGGTCCCTCAACTGTTGTTCCCAGTATACAATACTTATTATCAGTTATTTAAATATAACTCCAGCTGTATTCAGTCACATACCGTCTGCTCAGAGGTGATCTGTGCCTGACATACAAGGCCATGTCCAACCCGAAATTAATGGACATGCTCCACCTCAAAAAATCCAAATCCACCAGAGCCATGAGAGCAAGAGACTTAAACCTCAACATGGATATAAATAGGACGTGCTGGAGGGACAGATTCATCACCCAGAGACTCCCTACACTATGGAACAGAATCCCAGTCCATGTGAGGCAGAGCCCCTCACTGACTCTGTTCAAGAGAAATCTTGACGAGTGGATGGGAGATCGTAGGTTTACCCCGGGAATCATCTCTGTATCACTGCTGGACAGAGGCACAGCAAACTAATGGGTATAGTATTCTCATCCTAAGGGGTGGTGAAAGCCACACACACTCTGGCTAGGCTTATAAATGCCCTAGGGCAGATAGCCTAGTATGAACCTATGAACCTATGAACCTATATACAGTTTTGAGCTATAGGAGATGATGCCATGTGCAGTATCTTGTGTGAAAAATGACAGCTGAAACTCTCAGGCAGTTACTTTGGCTGTCCGACATTTGTGAACAGGAATTTTGCCAGGTCAGGGCCAGACACAAGACGTGATTTTTGCACTGTAGATACAAATATACAATTTTTGCTGTGAAATTATAATGTTATATTAAGTGCCAAAGCAATAATATTTTTTTCTTGACATTAATGTCCAATAGTCTATAGTTTAAATAACATGTGCAGCAGGTATGCCTGTGCTGCCACATTGTTAATGACGGATGTCCATCAGGTGTAACGAACAAAATATATTCTCACACATGCAGGCATTGCTGTTGATTCTGACTATATGCTGAATGTTTTCAAAGAAATGTAGCACGTTTTGGCAGTCTGGGAATTTTTTTTTGCGTTTTTAACCGGTAATTTCTGAGCATTTTTAATTGACATCTGTTGCTTCCCGAATTTGTTTAGCAGCTTTTATATAGGGATCCTGCCTTTAGTATCATAAAACTTGTTAAAACAAATTTGGAATATGTATAGATTTTATACTCTTCACAGTTGTTTTTCTGGTTTATGCCAGCTACACAGTATGGTTCATTGTTGCTTATGTTTGTAATCTGCTGTACTGCAGATCTTGCATACTTTTATTTAGTTATTTTGCTAATGAAGTAGTCTATTGAGCAAATCCTTTTTCAGAGTGTTTTTTATTTCTTTATAGTTCAATCTGTTTCATATATGACACTGTATTTATAGAGATAACATATTACAGTACTGAAAACAAGTTCATGAACATTGGCAGTGTATCACTTTTTATTATCCGTACTATATATAGTCAAAGTTAACAAGTATTAATTTGTTAATATAGAAATTTGAGTGTACACAGGAGATCTTGTTCTGTTAAAACTATAGCATTCAGGAGAGTTATTTTAAAGCTAGGAGTGTTGTGATTTAACAGACTGCCTCGAGCTTATAACACTTAAATGGAGCACTCATTTTTTTCTATCATAGTGTAAACTAACTGTAAACTTATTTTATTGTGAAGAATTTTGTATATTTTTCCTTAGTGTAGTTGATATAGTGTTATAAAATGTTTTTTTTACTGTGTTTTTTTCTGCAAAAAACATTACTGGCAATTGCTCCTCATTTTCCCTGGGAAAGGGACACCATCCGACCATGGAACAGACTAATAATCCCTCAGTCAGTCCTCCTCCTTCTAGCCACAAAAAAGAAAAAGTTACACAAACAGCCACTGTAACCACAGCAGGCTAGCAATTTGCCTCAGAAACAGGTGGGTGACTCTGCTGTGGCCATTTGTTGTACCGCAGACGACTCATCTTTTATCCTGGATTCCTCTGGTGTAGCATTTACAGCCAATATGGACCAGAGGTTTGCCACATCCTCTGCAGCTGCTGGAGTCCTCTCAGTGACCAAGGGAGAGCCACTGTTTTTGGTCCTGGGGGACGGAACAGGGAAGGCTTTCCTGTTTTGTCAGAATGTCCTAGGGAAGCAACTGCTGCCATTAGAAGCATGGCTGGCCCCATTTTGCCCAGTCCAAAAAAAAAAAAAAAAAAAAAGAAAAAAGAAAACCAAGCATATATGTAACCCTCCTCAAATTTCTTTGGACAGGAGTAGTTTACTATGTATGGCTCAGAGCTTAACTTGGGCAATTGCTCCTTCTTGTAAAGTAGTTTTTTGTTAAAAGAAGGGGGGATTCCTCTTTTCCTTAAGAGATTCTGAATCTGAGCAGGAAGACGCAAGGAGAGATACAGTGCTTTTTCCTCAGATTTATAATTCAAACTCAGAAGAGAATTCAGTGTCTAATTTGTCCTGTGGGGGGGGGGGGGTTCCCTGTCTCTGAGACTATTGCTAGAATGTTCCAGTGTTTTCAGTGGGAGAACATTGTGGTTTCTCAGTTCCTCATAAAATACTATGAGTTGTTACAGAATGACTTTCTAGAGCTTACACCATTCTGTCTGCTTTTGGGGATATGTGTGTTACTTCCTGCAATTTTCTTGATAGTCAGTCAGCTACCCCTAAAAAGCAAATAGGATGTATAAAGTTCCCTAGTCTTTTCAATTTTATACACCATTTCCAAACCTGGACAAGCCAAACAGCTATAGCTTTAGTTGATTCCACTGATGCTAAATATTTAGTTAATTCCAATCCTACTCTTTCTAATAAAGATGGGACAATTATTGATAGGTATGGGGAAAAAGTGTATACTTCAGCAACTTTGATTTTCAAAAATTTTAATTGCCAGGAGCATTTGTTCAAAGTTTGTTTTGACAAATTGTGAAAGTATGAGGAATGCTTTATCTGCAGTTTCTTCTTGTGAGGAGAAATCTGCTTTAAATAACTTAAGTTTCTTCTGTTGCACAAGTCACTACTCATTGTTTGCAGTGTGTGTATGACTCTGTTGATATTTCTTCCAGAGTTGAGTACCACTGGTACTGTTTTAAGGAAGTTTACATGGCTGCATTCTCAGAACCTACCTGATTATGATAAAATTGAGATTTTAAATTCTCCATTCGACAGAAATTTAGTCTTTGGCTTGTCTGCTACAGAGATGATCAAAAGGTGTGATGAAAGGAGCAAGCTAATCCAGGGACTCTTAAGATTTTTCAGAGCTTCTTTTCCAAATTGTACAAGGGATTTTCTATTTTCTCATCCATTTCTGGCAACAACTGATTAAATAATCTTGACAACATTCTCTTGTTGCCTACCGAGGGAACTCCAACAGCTGCAGAGGATGTGGCTAACCCCTGGTCAATAGTGGTTGCAGGTGCTACACCAGAGGGATCTGGGGTAAAAGATTGCTACACCAGAGGGATCTGGGGTAAAAGATGAGTGGTCTGAGGTACAACAAATGGCCACAGCAGAGCCACCATCTATGTCTGCAGCAAAATTTAATGACATTTAAGAAGAAATGGCAAGGGGAATCCAAATAAAAGTCTTGAATCTCCCAAAGCCAAGGACAGTCCAGCGGGTTTGGTTCAAGAGACCTTGTGACCCCCTCACACCCAGGGCCCTTTTTTCTTCCAGAAAGTCTGAATCTCTGTTTTTCTCTTTGGCAACAGACTCTTTCAGACAAATGGGTTCTGAAAATCGTTCAAAGTCACACAGATGCCAGTAGGAGGAAATTCATCCTTTCCAGGGGGTCTTTCCTCTTTTCCCATATTCTCTTTTGTTTCCACCTGTTCTTCATCTCATCCCTCTTCATCCAACCTTCAGATGGTTCTTGAGGTTTTGTGTGTCTGGATCACATTATTAGTTCTCTGCCTCACCCTTTGAACTATCCCCTGCAAAAGAGTGTTTACAACATGTCTAGCTCTAATTATAGTTCATTGCAGGCTACAGGGTATTTACATTTTTCCATATTTAGATGACTTGTTTATGTTTGCAGCATTTGTTTTAAGGTGTAAGAAATATTTTTCTTGGATGAAAGATCTTTTATACAAGCTGGAATTCCAAAAGAACGTTCAAAAGTCTTTTTTTCACTCCCTCACACAGGATTGTATTCCTGGGATGTCAACTAGACACATCAGTTCAAAAAGCTTTTCTTCCACCAGAAAAATAGATCTTTATTTAGATCTATTTTTCAGGTTTTCCACTCAGACAATGGGGTGCAGCTCAACTGGGATGAATTCTGCAAAAATGTAAACGGGAAGGTATTTTGTTTTATAACCCATGAAGATATGCTTTAGGAATGAAATGTTCATGCTCTTTCATCATGCAAGTAATTACCATTCTGTAGTACATTTGTCAGTGTTCCATTTAGACAGCAGCACCCCTGGCTACCGATTACCATTAATTTCCCTAAAACATCACATAAATTACCTTAATATCATAAAAGGGTTAAATATCAAACCAAATCCTTTCTTGTTATGGGACTTCAATTATCCGAGCACTAATCAGTACACATTTACACATCCACGTTAATATGCTAATTTTTTTCTAGACTTTGTTTACTACCAATGTCCCTGACCTGATCCATAGCAACATAGCCCCCACCCTTATCTAAATGTGTGTTTTATTATCCTTGGTTAAATCTGACTTCAAGTGAATCACCTTCTCTGTCTAGTAGTATCACCCCACCAGCAATTGAAACAGTCTTTTGGGAATTCTTGAGGGAAAACCTAGTTCAATTTGTAAAAGACCTGATTAAAATTCCCAACAATTCCCCACAAATGGACAGCTCCCTACTAAAATGTCAGCAGTCAAAATGCTGAACAACAAATCTCAAAAATTGCTCTTCTTCTTTAAACATATTTTTGCAGTGGGGTTGGGGTTCCTGCACCTCCTGAACTTACATATATCAACTCCAAGATCACAATACCTCTGAGAAAATGGAATAATCCAGGAAATTATCTTGAATTTAGCATATCTAAGTCCATTCTTTCAGCCATTCAGACTACCGGGGCATGACATTTTAAATGGTTACCTAGATGGAACCAAGTGAAAGGGATGTCACATTCATCTCCAATTTCTACCAGCACTTAAACAACTGACACCCCTTAACCTAAATATAATGGTCAATTTGGGGAATAAACCTCTGTGGTGGAGCTCACACTTTTATAAACTATGTAACAAAAGCAGGAAAATAATGAAAAGCTGTAGGAAATCACACCCCCTACATCAAACCTCACTGGAACATGCCAACAAGGAACCTAAGAACACTTTTATTTTTTTTTCCATCATTTATTGTTATTATATTTTCAAATACTTGTTGTACAATCCATAATAGAAAAAGAAGACAAAATGACATTATCTGTTTAACTAATACATCTTGATTAGTCAACAAAGAAAAAAAAGAAAGGTGCCTTTTAACATCTTATCTATAGAAACAGATCATAGGTGTAATCAGCTAAACCACTAATAATATAAAAGACACAAGTTTGGAAATAAATGGGACATAAAAGGATAACACTAGTCAAACTATATGACTATTTACAAATAGTGCTGCTCTGTGTTAAGATAGAAAATAATAATTAAATTACTTAGAGGTCAAGGATGAACTGTCAGAAACTTTCACCAGTTATTTATCAAGAGGGAAAGACTTCCAAACTATGTAGGGGTAGTTTGATATGTATGTTCATGCCATAAATTATTTCAAGATGTGATCAAGGATAAGATTCCAGAATTTCTGATATTTCAGACACTTGTTACTATTTTTTGCTATCAATTTGTGAGATATGATGTATATAGAGGCCATGCTATTAAAGCCCCTCCACTCTATTTTTGTCCTATCCAGCCAGTTTTGGGTGATATAAAGCTTGGCTAATGCAACAAGAGCAATTAGGATGCAAAGGTCAGTCTTGGGCATAGCAACCAGGCTCACATGTAAAATAGCAAATTCCCAAGAGAAGGCAGTTTTCCCATACTCCATTTTCTCAAGTTTGACCCTTAATGAGTTCCAGAGATTTTGTGCAAATTTACAGTACCAGAGAATATGCAAGAGGTCAGCAGAATTTGATACACAGAATGGACAAAGAGGAGAGATGCTAGGGAAAAATGTGTTTAGTCATTCTGGTGTGTAGTAGGCATTATTGTTTATCATTAACTGGGTGTACACAAGTGAGGCATGGATCCAGTGCAAGGGCAGCACTCCCTTTATACGAGGGTTCACATCCATATCTTGTACTTACTGAGACATGATTTCAGTGCAAGGACAGCACTTCCTTTAAACCAGGGTTCAGTGCCTGTCATACCTTCTGACCCTTTGCTAACTGCATGGGAGTATCTGCACTTGCCAGAAACAGCATCACCTCATGACAAAATTACCTATGACCCTAACTTGGAACTCCTGGACATCCAAACCACCCTTAAATCCAACCGCTATTTTATTACTGGTTACAGATTACCATTAATGTCCCTCAAACATCACAGAAATTAACTTAATATCATAGAAGGGTTAAATATCAAACCAAATCCCTTCTTGTTAGGGAACTTCAATTATCCAAGCACTGATCAGTACACATTTACACATCCACGTTGATATGCTAATCTTTTTCTAGACTTTGTTCACTACCAATGCACTGGAGTAAATTGTAAAACTACCAACTAAAGGCTGTAATGTCCCTGACCTGATCCATAGCAACATAGCCCCCACCCTCATCTAAATGTGTGTTTTATTATCCTTGGTTAAATCTGACTTCAAGTGAATCACCTTCTCTGTCTAGTAGTATCACCCCACCAGCAATTGAAACAGTCTTTTGGGAATTCTTGAGGGAAAACCTAGTTCAATTTGTAAAAGACCTGATTAAAATTCCCAACAATTCCCCACAAGTGGACAGCTCCCTACTGAAATGTCAGTAGTCAAAATGCTGAGTGCTGACAAATAAAAAAAAAAAAAAGCCCCAAAACACAGGGGAACAACAAATCTCAAAAAAATGCTCTTCTTCTTTAAACATATTTTTGCAGTAGGGTTGGGGTTCCTGCACCTCCCGAACTTATATATATCGACTCCAAGATCACAATACCTTTGAGAAAATGGAATAATGCAGGAAATGATCTTGAATTTAGCATATCTAAGTCCATTCTTTCAGCCATTCAGACTACTGGGGCATGACATTTTAAATGGTTACCTAGATGGACCCAAGTGAAAGGGATGTCACATTCATCTCCAATTTATACCAGCACTTAAACAGCTGACACCCCTTAACACTAAATATAATGGTCAGTTTGGGAATAAACCACTGCGGTGGAACTCACACTTTTATAAACTATGTAACAAAAGCAGGAAAATAATGAAAAGCTGTAGGAAATCACATCCCCCTACATCAAACCTCACTGCCAACAAGGAACCTAAGAGCACTTTTTTTTCCATCATTTATTTTTATTATATTTTCAAATACTTGTTGTACAATCCATAATAGAAAAAGAAGACAAAATGACATTATCTATTTAACTAATACATTTTGATTAGTCAACACAGAAAAAAAGAAAGGTGCCTTTTAACATCTTATCTATAGAAACAGATCATTAATAACATAAAAATCATAATAGGTTCATAGGTTCATAGGTTCATACTAGGCTATCTGCCCGAGGGCATTTACAAGCCTAGCCCATAGTTTTGTGGCTTACGCCACCCCTTTAGTATGGGGAATAATACCCATTATTTTGCTGTGCCTCTGTCGAGCAGTGACACTGAGGTAATCCCTGGGGTATATCTGCGATCTCCCATCCATTGGTCAAGATTTCTCTTGAACAAGGCCAGCGAGGTGCTCTGCCTCACATATACCGGGATTTTATTCCACAGCATAGGGAGTCTTTGGGTGATGAATCTATCCCTCCAGCACGTCCTATTAATAGCCGTGTCGAGGTTTAAGTCTCCCGCCCTTGTGGCTCTGACGGATCTAGATTTTTGAGGTGAAGCATATTCATCAAATCTGGGTTTGACATGGCCTTGTATGTTAGGCAAAGGTCACCTCTGAGCAAGCGGTAAGCGACTGAATAGAGCTGGAGTTCTTTCAGTCGGGCAGCATAGGACAGATGTTTGAGACCCTTTATCCTTTTGGTGAGGAACTTTTGTGGCCTCTCCAGCTGCTGCAAGTGTCGGGTCAGATACATTCCGAATGGGGCATTGTACTCAATCATTGGTCTGATGAGTGATGAGTATAGGGAGACTATGACCTCCCTTGATCTAGATGAGAATCCCTTCATGATAAGGTGGGCAATGTAGAAGGTCTTCCTAACTACTTTAGCTACATGGGTGTTGAATGACAGACTACTATCAACCTGGGTCCCCAGGTCCCTGATAACTTCTTCTGTGCTCAGTGGATTGCCACCTATTTGGTAGCTAGGGGTAACCTTGTTTTTCCCGAAGATATGACTATGCATTTTTTGGCATTTAACTTTAGGCCATGGCTCTGGCACCAGTTATCCGTTTCTGTGAGACCCTTCTGAAGGATATCTGTGTCAGATGTGTTTTCTACTATGGCGCCCAGTTTGCAGTCATCTGCAAACTTTGTCAGCCATAACCCTCCTGTGTTTGCTTGTACTTCAGAAAAGTAGATGCCAAACAAGAGTGGGCCCAGGACTGAGCCCTGTGGTACACCACTTGTGACAGGCTTTGAGTCTGACATGGCGCCAGCAACTCTGACCCTGTGGGTTCTGTCACTCAGCCAGTTTGCAACCCATCTTGTGATGTATGGGTTAACATTTAAGCTGATGAGTTTTTCAATGATACCCGAGTGGGGTATTGTATCGAAGGCCTTCGCCAGATCGAGGTAGGCTGTATGGACTGCCTTTCCCTCATCAATGGCTTTGGTGACTGTTTCAAAAAGGTCAACCAAGTTTAGAAGGCATGATCTGCCTTTGACAAAGCCAAACTGGGATGGATCCAAAGTCTGCAAATTCCCTATGTCTTTATTTATGAGGTCCATTATGTTCCTCTCCATGGCTTTGCAGATAAGGCTTGTCAAGCTAATGGGCTGGTAATTTCCAGGGTCGGTGGAGGCACCGCCTTTGTGAAGTGGGACCACAGTTGCAGTGCGCCACTCCCTGGGTATGTATCCAGAGGTAAGACTATGATTAAACAGCTGTCCTAGCTGTGGGTTTAATTCCTCGTTGAGTTCGTGGAGCACACAGCCGGAGACACCATCAGGTCCCATGGATGCTGTGTTTTTTGCTTTGGAGAGAGCAGTTCTCACTTGGGCGTTGGAGATGTTTGGGGGGCTGCAATCGCTTGGTATAGATATCTCTCCTTTTGGGGGGGGGGAGTTTGCACTGAACCTGTCAGCCAGTATGTTGGCAATGTCTGTAGGATTAGTAATCTTCACATCATTTTGAACTAGTTCTGAGCATATCTGGGAGTTTCCTCCCAGGTTTCTAACATAGCTAAAGAAGGCCTTTGATTGTCTTTTGAGTCTTTAGCTATTTTTCTCTCAAAATTTGCTTTGGATGATTTTATGAGAGCTCTTAGTTTTTTACTTATAGTGATCAAGGGTGTCTTACCTTTTAAGGATTTTGCTCTATCTTGTAGTAGCTTCCTCCTTTTGTTGTAGAGTTTGTTTATGGCTGGGGTCCACCAGACTGGACGCTTGCCTTTGGTACAAAGAGTCTTTGTTTTGCTTGGGATTGCCTTATCCATGCAGTCCTGCAGGTGCTGGTAGAAGGCATTTGTAAGTGATTCAGCGGCTTGAGTACTGTTTTCCCGCTCGGGGCCTTAAAGGAGACCACACTAGTCTTTAGAAGTG
This sequence comes from Protopterus annectens, assembly GCF_019279795.1. NCBI lineage: Eukaryota > Metazoa > Chordata > Ceratodontiformes > Protopteridae > Protopterus > Protopterus annectens. The sequence goes on along the minus strand of NC_056726.1, from coordinate 406,004,626 downwards.
TGAAGTCGGCTTTCGAGAAGTTCTTTACTGTGGTCTTTCAGGTGGGGGTGGGATGAGGACCTCCAGCGAGATTAGTTTGTGATCTGATCTCACCAGTCAGGGGTATACTTCGGTGTTGGACATTGTGCTCTCATGTTCGTGATGATGAGATCAAGTATGTTTTCTCCTCTTGTGGGGATGGTGACTAGTTGTTCCATGGCATTTGAGTTTATGAATTCCAGGAACTTTTGGGCTAGGGTGTTTGGGCTTGAGTAGTGTTCCCAGTCTATATTAGGGTAATTGAAGTCACCTAGTATGATGGTGTTTGGTGATACATTTATCCCTCTAGTGTTTTCAGGAAGGCCATGTGAGGTTCCTGAGTTTGTGAGGGTGGCCTGTAACATGCTACAATTTGCAGAGCAGTCTTGCCTATGGTTAATTGCACCTGGATGGTCTCCGATGCATCGTGCGTTGCCACCAGTCTTGAGGTGTGGGTGTCCTTGATGAATATGGATACCCCCTCCTTTCTTGGTATTGTCCGGATTTTGGGGCGGAACTCATGATAAGAGGTAAAACCTGATAGTGCTGGGGTGCTCTCAGGAGCCTTGAACCAGGTTTCTGTCACTGCACAGACATCGATGTTCTCCATACTGAGAAGGGCCTCGAGTCGTGCATTTTGAGATTTAGACTTCTGGCATTGAGCAGCATTACCCTTAGTTTTTTTCTTTTTTGTGTTCTAGGGTGGTAGGTTTAGAATTTGAGCCTTGCCTAAAAAGGCACTATGGGGTGGCAAGAGCCTTTGCCAATATCCGGAATCCCAGGGTGACAGGTGCAAGCCGTCCCTTGAAGCAGCGTGGCTTGTCCAGCATGTCATCCCAGGCAGACAGACATTGGATCCCCTTTGAATGACACCAGAGTTTAAGCCAATTGTTAAAGCTGATCATCTTATCTCTGTATTGTGGCATCATTCTTGGTGAAGGTAGGATACTGCTCAAGGTCAGGGTCATACCTGCCTGGGCTACATAATCAGAGAGCTCCTCAATGTCTCTTTTCATGTAGTCCAAGGAGGTACGTCTCAGGTCGTTTACACCAGCGTGGACAATGACTGAGTCGTATTTGTACCTGCTGTTGAGAGACCTGAGTGCTTGCGTTATGTGGCGGATTCTAGCGCCCGACAGGCAGCTTACTGTGACCTTCTCCTTACTCAGTCTGGTGAGCGGGAAGTCAGTGTGTCTGACTATGGAGTCACCAATGACTAGTGTGTCTGGCATTGTGTTTGGCCTTAAGGGCTGTGACTGTTTGACACTCTGACTGTGAGGTTTATGTGTTGCAGGTGTTGTGTTCTGAGGTGGTGGTTGTTTGGGTGTCTGCTTTGGTGGCCTCTGCTGTTTTGGTAGATTTTTGATCAGAGCCGAGTATGTCTTTGTGTGTTTATGTGTATGATTTGAGGTTGTGATGGTACTATGTGAGACTGGGTCTATAGTGTGTGTGGTAACCTTCTCCTCCTGACTGGTCTTGCCAGTCCTATGTTGAGAGAGCTCAGCCTCCAGTTTGGCCATATAGTTGCATCTCTCGCATGTATTTGTGTTTTGTGGGAGGAGGAGAGGGTTGTCTGTGTACATGAGGCAATTGTAACATTGCCTCAATATTCCCAGGTTCACCAGCTGAGCAGGAGAGGACACTAGCAACTGATCCTCGACATGCTAGAAGGACTAGACAAAAAACTTTAAAAGAGATTCCGGGGACGTGGGTGACCGAGAAATGGGGTTTGCCTTTTGGGGTGCTATCTATAAGAGTGCCGTATCAAGGTAATAAGTACTGTAGGAGCAAGTGCTAGGTTTAACAGATAGAGAAAAGTCTACTTGAGTCAAGTAGAGATGATCTTTTAGGTATTAGAGAAAGTGCTAGTAACAGGGATGCTTAAAGGTAAGATTGAAAAGAATGCACTCTGCAGTGTGCACTAGAGAAGTTAGATATGAAAGTAGGTAACTTGAGTTTTACCTGTTTAAAAGTTAAGGTTTAGTGGAGAGTTACTATTTTAAAACAGCAAGATGGACTGAAAGGGGTGGTTACTTTTGTATTTTGGTACTATGAAATACTGTAGGATGGCCAATAAATTTAAATAATTGAAGGGGTGGGATTTCAAAAGTGATGGTTTTGTGATTACTCACATAAGCCAGTGAAAGTAGAGAGAAATGAGATATATGGTCAGATTAACATAAGAGGCGGGCAACTAGAAAGACAGTGGTATTTAACAAGACAACTTAAATGGGTGGGAGGGAGGAAAAAATTCTGCCTGACTCAGAACAGAGAGAGCTGTGGTCTCTTTTGAAGTTTTAATATGCTGTTAAAACAGAATGCAAGCAAAACACAAGGTAAAGAAAACAAACTACAGTATTCAAAATATAGAAAGGCAATACAGAAATACAAAAAATAACAGCAAACTAACCTTTCCTTCACACCAAAGTGTAGCAGAGTCTGGATGAGCCTTTCTGGTAAGTTTGGAAATAAATGGCACATAAAAGGATAACACTAGTCAAACTATACACAACTATTTATGAATAGTGCTGCTCTGTGTTAAGATAGAAAACAATCATTAAATTACTTAGAGGTCAAGGATGAACTGTTGGAAACTTTCACCAGTTATTTATCAAGAGGGAAAGACTTCCAAAATACGTAGGGGTAGTTTGATATGTATGTTCATGTCATAAATTATTTCAAGATGTGATCAAGGATAAGATTCCAGAATTTCTGACATTTCACACATTTGTTACTATTTCCTGCTGTATCTAGAGGCCATGCTAGTAAAGCCCCTCTACTCTGTTTTTGTCTAATCCAGCCAGTTTATCATTAACTGGGCGTACACAAGGTTTTTTTTTAAAGGGAGAGAATTTGGTTGTATTTTGAATAGCCTGAGAGAGTTGAACTTCAGTTAAACTGGGATTTTTGTCCTTCCAATCCTGAGCATATGTGAGAGACAATTGGCATTTAATAGAAGAAATCAGCTTGCGTGTAAATGACAGCATCTGTTTTTAAACTTTAAAATTTTCAATAAAGATTGTACCAGATTTACCTCTTCCAATACACTATAAGGGATGCCCTAAATAGCTGACAACAGCTCTTTAATTTGTCTCAGTATTGTATATTTATTTAAGTTGAGAATTATTTTAATCTCATTTAAGGAGTTATCTTTTAGTCTTTAGAAATCCCAGATACTAAAGTTTTTAATTGGAAGTATTGGTCTAAATTTATCATTTTAATGCGTATTTTAAGGTTTGGGTTTAGATGAACTGGTTTAGTAAGACAAGTGCATTCGCTAAGTGTAGAGACGAAAGAAGATTTTGGAATACACTGATTTTATGTTTGATTAGATTATGTAACTCAAGACCATTTAGTATGGATTTATCAATGAGAGGTCGAGATTTGGGGTTAAAGTTTAGTGTTCTGATATGAGCGTACCAAAAATTGATCCATTGTGGAGATGGGTAGAGTCTTTACGGTTATAATCTGCTATTAAAGTGATACGACTGAAACATAATACAATTTGAAATCCAGTAATCCTAAGAGCAGTTTCAGAAATTGTAAAGCAGAGTATAAACCTAAGGTTACTAAAGATGCCGAATGAAGCTACAATGTTTTCTTCAGTTATTTATAGCAGGAATAATGTCTAAAACCAAACTGAGCTCATTCATAATATCACCCATTCCAATCCCAAGAATTTAGCTAATACATTAACAGAAAAACGTAGGATTGACTTTGCACCACCTACTCACATTGTTACAACCACTATCCCTGAAAATTTAGTTTTCTCCTGAAATCACCTAGAAACAAATCTTATAATGCATGTCAAAGGGATTCTCATCTGTGCCAATTAGGCACTATACAAACATATGCTTATGCTGTTCCATCTCAGCTTATCTACAGGGTTTCTAACTGATTCTTGGAGAGCAGCCACTTTGACTCATCTACAACAATGGTGGCCCCTTGACAAACACTGATTATTCTAGGGCCAACAACCTCATATGCAAAGTGATGGAACATATGATTTCAGAACTCATTTATACAGGCAGAGGCAACTTAGTTGATCTACACCCCACTCATTTTGGTTATGTGAAGGACAGGTCCTGTCTCTTGAATTTAGTAAACTTCTTTTAAAACATTACATAGATTGTAGACAGTGGTCACTCTGTGCAAACTGCTAATCTTGACTTGGCCAAGGCATTTGACAATATCTTTGATGCTAGTACTACTGAAAGGCTGGTATTTAAAAATCAGATAAATATAATGTAAACTCATATCTTGTCTACTGGATATCAAGGACTAAAAGCAGCTTTTACCCTCTCTGAACATAGAATTGTAATTATTGGGGTACTACACAGCTCACTGCTGTACACTGTCCAGTTTGGCGTTCATTTTATAGGCATACAAGCCAGCATCCCTAAAGTGTGTGTAACCAAGTTTACTGACAATTGCAAGCTTGGCACAGGTACTAAGCATGGTTTCAAGGTAAATGCAACATCATCATCCATCCAGGGGGATATGTTTTATGAGGGGTCAAGGTTTTGTGAGTAATTTTCTTAAAACTGAAGAGAGAGATAAAAGTGTGTGTGTGTGTGGGGGGGGGGGTTAAGCTGGGGATGAGGTACAGATTGTGGTACAAGTGAGGTGGCTGGATTCCTTGAGAAAGTCACCTGTTAAGAATCATCCTTAACTGTGGCTGGTGATAGGGAAGGAGGTGGGATTTCTGGATTTTCAGCCTGTGAGAAGATTAACTTCCTGCCACATATGTTAAGTTTGCCTAGCAGAGCAACTTGTTTGTGTTTGAGATAGTTGATTTTGTGCCTGTGCATAGCTCACTTGGCTAGGTTACGGAGAGAAGTAAAGGCCGTATGATTTTCTTGTGAAGGGTTTTGTTTTCATGAAGATAATACACTATCCCTAAGTTTGAGCAGAGCTTTCAATTCAGTGGTTAGCCAGGAGTTGCTGTTGCATTTGAAAAGGTGCTGTGTAAGAAGGGAAGAGCTTGTCTTGAAGCTGAAGGAGAGTACCTCTACAAGCTGTAGCAGCTCAGCTGAAGTTCTCTAAGTTAGTAATGGGAAACCAGTTGATAGTTGTTAGGTGTTTTGTTTTTTTTTCTCTATTTATGGTGGCTGTGGGTCTGAAAATGTTATATTAATCTTGAAACACCAGAATTACGAAATCTTCCCTGAGCAGCATGTGTGAACAATCTTTTATGTGAATGCCAGTGACATAAAACAATACAAAGCTGCAAGTAAATACAATGCCTGGCTAAAAGGGCATCAGCCAAGACAAGATAGTGCTTATAAATAATTCCTCTTCCTCTCTTTATCAAGGCATAATTATCAATACGAATAAATATATCTGATAAAAATAATTCCTCTAAACATCAGATGTCACATGTCATATGTAAACTAGCTATAAGACTTTGCAGTGGTTTTAGAATTGTCATCTCAGCCTGCTATTAGGATAAAGATAGAATGAAAAAGTCAAAGCAGCCTGAAACAGGGGTCACACACTGATATATTGAAACAGCAGAGAATGGCCCTTCTATTAGAAGTTGTATAAAATATGTATTAATCAGTACGTTTCTATTTCTATCAAAGCATTACTAAACTATCCGCCGGACTCAGCAAACTTCTGTACAGGAATAGCGTATTCCTGTATGGAAGGGACCGACCCCATACAGCACACGTCAGCGCACCATGCATATTCATGAAGGCGCGCTGCCATGTTCCAATGCATACACGGGGATGTGTACGAGCACAGGGGGTGTGTCTGAGAGCAGTGCTCTCAAAATACACATGCCATCTGCCACCAGAATTGCCGTACGACAATTTAAATAGAGCAAGATCGCTCGTAAAACCCCCAAAGCTGTCAGGGTAAGAAATCTGGACAAAGCCATAAGGGACAATTGTCCCTACAAATCCAGAAAATTGATAGAATAACAGGTTTAGCATTAACATGAATTTTCGGCAGGGTATGAAGTACATAACACACAACTCCCAACCTGTCAGAGTAAGAAATCTGGACAAAGCCATAAGGGACAATTGTCCCTACAAACCCAGAAATTTTCAGCAGGGTATGAAGTACATAACGCACACCTCCCAACCCATCAGAGTAAGAAATCTGCACAAAGCCATAAGGGACAATTGTCCCTACAAACCCAGAAAGTTGATAAAATAACAGGTTTAGCATTAGCATGGATATTCTGAGGGTACAAAGTAAACAACACGACAAATACATTTTTTTCACATGTGCAATAAAGTTTAAGCGTAGCTGTGCGGGTGTGCCCATTGCTTAGCTATGCTTAGCCCAAGTGAAATGGCACAATAAGTTAAAATAGCAATAGACATCCACCATTAGCATAAATGCAATAGTGTAGTGGCTATAGTGTACGCCTTGCATGTATGCATTCACGGTTCGAGCCTCACCAAAGCCATTTCCATTTTGTATGTGTAATCATTACAATTTTAATATATTTGTATATTTATGTAGGAAGTAACTTATATTTCTTAA